>NW_016690181.1:13037124-13277910 GCF_001604755.1 Lepidothrix coronata | reverse complement strand
CAACTGTCTGTAATTTTCTCGGTGCTGCCCAGCTGCTTTGATCAGCAGTGAAACTGTTAACAGTGCTGACAATTAATTATTCTCGATGGGCATTGCAGCTTGAACTTCCCCTGCCAAACAGTGGCAGATCACACCCGTCAGGGCTATTGTTTAAGGCTTTCTTTGGACATATCGCTGGGTTGAATCACGCTGCGCTTCTTTTCAGGGTTTTCTTCCACAGTCACTGTGGTTGGAGAGTTGCTTCGGTTTTCTGAGGGAGAGCTGGGATGGTAGACAGCGCGCTGGCAGCGTGTGGGAGGTGTGTTTGATTGCCATGTGCCCCTGGAGCAGAGGCTGTGCGTGCGGGTGTCTTCTCCGGGTCCTGTGCTGATCTGCAGCTTGGAGGAGTGTAGCATCCAGGAGGGAATCAGAAAGCCTCCATGCATGTAGCAGGTGGTGAGGACCTGGGGAAGGGATGGTGGCTCTGAATGCAGGTGTTGTGGTGGAGAGGAGAGTGATTGCCGTCTGAGACAGCAAACACTGCGGTGAGTATCTTTTTCTTCTTCCCCGAGTCACAGCCTTCCTACTTTCTTATAACTCTTTAAAACCCTCCCTTTGTGTAGGGTCTTTCTTTTTTTTTTTGCCTTTCAGTCTCTCCTTTTTTACCTGCCCTCCTCTTCTCCCCTCACTTCTCATTCCTTTCCTTTCTGTCTGCTTTCTTTGTTTCCATCCCTGTGCCTCTGAGGCTGGACGCAGTCTCATGCAATTGCAGTGGGTTCTTTGAACATTCGTAGCCTTATGCTTTAGGAACTGTTGACTGGCAGGAATCTCTAATGGATTTAAGACTACCTGAACACCCTATTTGCATTTTTGCCTGTCTGCTCAAAAACACACCGGCATTCAGCTCCCTGGAGGCTTGAATTCTGATAGAAGCAGCTGTGGCAGTGGCATCTTGTGATTTGCTTCATCAGTTGACATTTTCAGGAATTTGGACTGATATAACAAGGTTGGCCATTTTACTGCCCTCTGCTGCTGAACAACTTGGGTAACTTCTCACCTACCTAAAGGCTTTATTAGTGAGAGCCCAGATAAATGTGTGCTTCCTCATTACGTCGCTCTTGTTGTTATTATTCTTATCCACTGGCGTATATTGATTTATGGTATATTTAGTCAGCTAAACCCCTGATCATCCCAGTTCTGCTCTATGTCTAGATTGCATGTAGGATTAGGAGTTTTAGTAGTGTTTTGAAGATGAGGAGCAAATCCTCTACAAAATTAGGTCTTGCCTATGTAAACAAGTTGCACTATTTTTTAACTACTGTTCTGTAACATTGATATAACCCTTCCCTAGTGTGAATTCAGCTATGCCAGTATGGACATGCTTATACCAGTGTAGCTTGTTTGCTGTGGGAAAGAAGAACCAGCTATTCCAGTATAAAGCACTTTTATTTGGCTCTGATTACATCCATGCTTTTGTTGTATCGGCAGAAATATACCGCCAGATAATACTTGTAATTTAACATGGGTGCACTGGTACAAAAATCACGTATGGAACAAGTCTTGGTCTGCAGACTGCCTCAAAAACTCCCTGACAAGCAAGCGTTGAATATACCATGTATTTATAATTTTGTCTTTGTGACTGGAGGTACAGTGAAAAGACTTAGTGTTACTTCTGTTATGTCACAGTTAAACTAAGAACTGGTCAGTGTGTTGGGTATAAAGTCATGACTGTGAGTCATGTGAACCATGGTTGTTAATTATTTTTAAATAAAGTATGCAAGGCTTTATTCAGTTTCAGACTGGTTGCTGATCTTTGTTTTTATTTGCAACAAGTTGGCAAGGTAAGAGAGCCGTGGCAGAGATGCAAATTCCAGTAATGCTTACTTGGAAATGCATTTGAGCTGGCAGGGAAATACAGAGGTGTTCCAGAAACATTGCAAATCTGGGTCCTGAAAAGCCTCTTGCATCAGTGAAATGTGAGTGCCTGGTGGGTGTCAAACACTTATCTGTGGTCATCTACCTCAGTCATTGGCAGGGCAGGGCAGTCTAGAGACCAATGGGCAAGAGATACAGAGTGAAACTTTGGGATTATAGTATTGGATTGGAATTTTTCAAATATCATAGTTTATTGATGGGGTGTTCCCAGTACTGCTGCTAATCTAGATGATCAATATGTGCCTTGTAGCAAGAAATGTGTACAGAAGACTCTTGGTGTTTGCAGGCAAAGGGGGGAATACATTTGATAAGGGAAACTTTATATTCAGAGAACTGGAGAAAGGCAGTGCCACCAACAGACTAGGGTCTTCTGGAGAACTGTCTTGACTGCACGTGACTGATGACAGGTGTCTGGAAATGTGGGACCTAACTAAAACTTCTAGGTTCTCTTTTACCACAGAGTAAATAAATGGATGTGATCCTTTTCTTCTGCAAATAAGAGGTTATTTTAAGGCAGGTGATGGTGAGGTGAAGGAGTCTATGAGGAGGAGAAGCTGGTGCCATTAGGGGACTGCAAAGCTTTACTGGAAGGAACATGGTTTGTTGTGCTGCTTGTTGGCACAATTACCTTGCCAGGTTGCTGAGAGAAATAAATTTTCACAGAACCTAATAGTTTCCTCCTATGAGTTACTGTCACCTTTGTCTCATTTAATTCCCACCCTTGCTTACTGTGAGTGCCATTTCCATGCTGCGTTTCTCAACTTCATTACTTCCAGACTGAGCACTGCTTCGGAAACAGCTTTCTGAACTGCAAGTGGCTTGTTTTGCAGAGGAGGGTGTAAATCTTTGATGTTTTTTCCCTGAGCTCACTGACTCCCCATGACTCCAATGATGGGATGGTGGCAGCAGTGAGTGCCATGAGGGAGCTAGGACTCTTGCCTGCAGGGTGGGGCTGCAGCTGGATGGTTCTGGGGCTGTCGGGGTGGCATAGGCAGGCAGCAGTTGCTAAAACTGGTGTATGGTCATCAAAAGCAAGGAGCTAACCTTGGACAAATCTGCAGCTGGGCCATAACTCAGCCTAGTGTCCAGCTTGCCCTGGTCTTTGCTGGTTCTTTCTAGGAGGAATGTGATCTGTGGTAGTCCTTTTGCTGGTTTAGATTACTTCTCTCCCTGAGCTGGCTCACAGGTTTTGTCTGTTCTGTTTGCATTGGGTGGGAGTTGCAGGCTGTCAACAGCAGAACTTTCATCTTAAAGAGTCCAGTAACACTGGTAGTCTTGGAAGGAGTGGCAGAGGCATCAGACAGGTCCTTGCCTGCAGTTCTTGGCAGCATGGTTTGCAGTCAGGACAGTTTATGTGACATTGACAGACAGAGGCAGTATCGGCTTGCCCCACTCCCACAGGAGTCTGCAGAGTCCTTTGGTGAGCAGTTTTGAAAAGCTCCTCTATATTTGTCTCATCACCTCCACTTTTAACCAGATAGGAAATTGTTTGTTATGAAACACACAATTGTCCTTACAAGCAACTGCATCATTGGTGTCTGAGGTGATGCGTTGTGAGCTGCACAGGAGAGAAGTTGTTAATATCCGTGTTTATACATCTCCCTAAAGATGAAGAGATGACTGCAGTGGAAGATTAGTTTTGCTGCAAAAGACACTGAATGAGCTGACCTGATCAAGGGGAAGACATAATGTTATGCTCTTTAGTTTTCTCTGCTTCACTCAGACATTACCTGCTGTGGTCTGTCACTGCTTAGCAAGAGCTACCTGAGAGTGATAGAAACCCAGTATGCTTTTTCAGGTAGGGACAATTATTTATTATGTGTCTGTACAGCTCCTAACACTTTCGGTTGCTGTGCCTCCTGATTGCTGATGGTTGAGCAATAGTATTTGTTACTGGCAGTAGATCGTACCAGCCTGTGTTTATGCCCTGTAGGGGAATTTGATATGTGTGCACAGCTATAGGATGTTAAAGATTTTGTACCTTTCAGAGGCACCACAAGGTCTGTACAGACCATCTAGCCTTCTGCCATTTTAAGTGCCTCCTTACTTCATTTCAGAGATATTTGTTTATTATTTCCCTTGTTGCCCTCCCAAACTTTTCAGATCTTTTCCATCTAGGCTGTTGTGTTTATAAACTGTTCTGTGTTTGGAGCTTGTAGGCAGCAACCACTTTGAAGCCTGCTTTTGTAATATAGACCAAATAGTTGCCAGAAAGCACCATGGGCTCTTGCTCTCCTCTGCCCCTTCTTTATAGCATTGCAGGCCTCTCTTCGACCAGCCGGATGTTCAGCCCTGCACTCACCACTTTCAATCAGCATCACCCTGCTAAGGAGGCCACAAAACTTCCCTGACTTACATAGCCTGAGGAGCTGAAGCAGCACAGATATTTTCATTTGTTTTGGTTCGTTTCTGTTGAGAAGTCATAGCATGGCAACTCCAACTCCTATTGTGTGAGACCCACCCTATCACTTTTTTCTTGGTGTGGAAAAGAAGAGCTGGTCAGCCTTGAGAGGGGCTGAAGCCTAGCCTCATAAAAACTGTCTGTCACCTTTTAGCCTTTTTCCTTGTCACTTCCTTTCCACAGTAGAGATAATGGGAGTGTTTCCTGCTAACTCCTGTCTCTCTGTGATAAATTGCTGTGGTCTTTATTGGAAAGCATTGTATAGCTGCTCTTAGCACTGAGATAAAGAAAATGCTGTGAATGGCTGCATTGTGTTTGGCTTCCTTTCAGTCAGGGCCAGTCTGGACACTGAGGACTTGATCTTCCTTCTGGGCCAGGCCTCAGGTTGTGTTTGTGTGGGAGGCAGGGATTTCTGTTCGTTTAAAGCCTCATTTATTCTTATGACATGCTGAAGATCAGTGTGATCCATAAATCTATAGATGGGGGTCTGCAGGTGCCCCTTGTTCTCCACATCCTCCTTTGACCTCTCCTTCTTCCCTTGTGGCAGTGCTGGAGCTGGCATGGATATCCTTGCATTGGTGTTGTGCTGTGTGATTGGTGCTTCCCTTACCCTCCCCAGCTGGGAGCTCCCAGTTGTCCAGGCAGGGGTGATTTTGACCCCTCCTTGTATTTCCAGTTGCCAGTCCTTGTAGCAAGGAGGGCTTATAACCTAGCAATACTGTTTTGTTTCAGTTCGAGGTTTTTTTGCTTAGATCTTTCCATTCAGTCCCCAAAAAAAGCTGGTGTCAATATAGGTTAGCTTTAAAGTGAGGAGAAGAGTTCTCTTCTTGAATTCCACAGTTTTCAGATTTCTTGTCTTTTGTCAAGAGTTGTATTCTTAGGTTTGCTGCCCACAAGACCAGGAGCCTGGATTCTCCAGGGCTGTAGATTATGGCTAATAAATTACACAGTTTCAGTCTAGTTTATGCCCAGCACACTGCACCTGGTAGTGGGACAGTACAAGTAGCAGAGTAGTCACTGGAAAAATATGGGATAATTTTAGTTGAACAGGTATAAGGAGATCAGAAAAGACAAATAAGCTGTTAAATTTGTATGATGTGAGTGTGCTCATTCACACCCAAATGTGCCTAAAACTCACTCTGGCAGAATCAAAGGAAAGCCACAGTGCAAAGAATTTATCCTGTCTCCTTGTTTTCACTGTCATGGATAAACTGGGAGAGAAGGAAGGACTGAGGTAGGCACAGAAAGGATTGTGACTTGAGAACTGAGGCTGAGAGTGGGTTTCATTGTGTGTGCTGCATCAGCCTTTGCATGGTTTGAGTCCTTTGGGCTTATTTAACACAGCATGATCCCACCCTGAATGCTCTTTGTGGGTTGTCTAGTTTCCCTCCTCCCACAGAGTTTTTAAATTAAAAATCTAGGCCCAAAATAACTGCAGTACCATCTTTTAACTATTGTTGAAGGAAGAGCTGGATCCTCTCATCTCTGAGAAACAGTGAGGTTTATGCAAAAGTAAACAGTGTATTTACTTCCTGTAGAATTTTGGGGAGAGTGGCTGTGTCAGAGGAAGTATAGGTGGATGCTAAATTTAAACCACTGTACAGCAGATCTCAGTATACTACAGAGCCCAAAAGTCTGACAAGCTAAACAGGGGCATATAAGGATCTCTTCAAAAATAGATACACTTCCTTAAAATTTATTTGGTCATGTTTATTCTGCCCTCCTTATGAAGGTTCCTGAGATTTACAGATCCTGTCTGAATCTGATAGCAGAAACAAGAAAGTAGAGGAGTGGAAAAATCAGCATGATTGAAGCCCCATGGGATATGGTCATTTCTCCATTGCTTAGCTGTTCTTCAAAAGCAGATGAGCCAGGTTGGCTAAAATTTGGTAGGCTTAGGGTCAGAGCTGTTGGGTGGAAATACAGTTTGTGCTTCTACAAGATTTCAAAGAAGAAATATACTTCTAATCTAAAATTCTTGGCATTTATGATTGTCCATTTCATTCTTTGTGAGCGTATGTTTGGGACAGTGGATGCTTATGGCATAATCTGGAACTGAATCTTTGTGACATTGAACAGGACTTGTTTTCTGTCTTGTAAGATGGTTTGTAAACATCCTTTCCTGCCATTACCTTTGCCTTACTGCTGTGTCATAGTTCCCTTCTGAGCCTGAGTCTGGAAATGGCTCAACAGGACTTGAGACAGAAGTTGATTTTGGTTTACTTTGTTACAAAGGGGCAATATTTCACAAACAAGGGAATAATGTCAGGAGGACACTATCAGGCATGAAAGCAGGTCTTAAAATTAGCTTGGTATTTCCTAGTAATTGTGTGGTGGGAGTGTAGCCCCAAGGCACAATCTTTTCTAGATTTAATTGTATAAAGCCAGAGGTGGATATCATAGAAAGCCATCAGCGAGGCTTGCAGTTGTTTGGGTTGTTTTTAAATGTCATTAAAGCTTGAAGTAGATTCTTCCATTTAAAGGGAATATGATCTAATTATGTGATTTAGATAGCAGTATGATGCTGTAATGATGCTCTTTAACATGTTCTTTTTAAAAGAAAAATATCAAGGCAAGAATTGACCTTGAAAATGTGACCTGCTTGCAAATGATGTAACTACATGCCTGTCCAAAGCAATGTGTTCTTGTCAGGCTTTAAATCTCCGCTAGCTTTAGCTAAAGCAACTAAGTTAACATCTTATGTTTCCATATACTTGATACTGTATTTCCCTCAATGCCCTGGGATTATCCCAAATCCTGTCAGGCCCTGCAAAGAGCCATGTTCCTTGGAGCTCTCCTGCAGGCAGTGGGGAATAGCAGGTGCTGTGTGGGACTGGGCTCCCCTTCCCAAGGCCCATCATGGTGACTCCATCAGGGTGACCCTTACCACAGCCTGGGGTCTCTCACCCCTAAGGTACCTCTAGAAAACATGGTCTACTAAAAAGCTGTTCTCTTAGGTAGTCAGCTCCAGTTTAGAAGGATTGTATGGGAGGTCATCAGGGGATATTACTTACAGCACACCAAAAAACTTCAGGGCATGGGGGGATGTGGGATAGCTGTTCCCAAGCAACAAATACTGTGTGAGTTATGGATAATTACTGGAAAGCTCAATGTGCCAAAGGTGGATGTGGTTTACCATTATGTAATTCATTAATACTGTTCATGGGACTCAGATACTTGCTCCCTGAAATGCCCTGGCTTGGAGACACAGTGTTCAGAGGGGGCCTCAAATGAACACTGTCACTGGTAGATGAGCTATTGGTATTCATAACTGCAATAGAAAGGAAGCAGGGCACTTCAAATCTGCCTTTCAGATGGAGATTTTTTGAATAATATGTCCAATGTTTTCACCTTTGGGCCTAATATTATTTTTATGGAAATTCATAACTGAGTACTTATTTCCTTAACTAGCACAAAGCTTTCAACACTGTCTTTTAGTGCCTAAACTCATACTTTGTCTCTGTGCCTGAACCTGACTCCTATGGAAGTCAAAGGGGGTGTTGCCTTTTGGCTTGGACGTGCACTGCCAAACTGCTGTGTGCTGCCCAGGGACTATGCCCGCACTTCAGCTCAAGCAGCAGGGATTCAGGGGTCATCTGTATTGCAAGGCTTATATCTGCTTACCTGAACACTTGAACAAGCTTGAACAAGTAGCAGGCGCCAGCATGGATTTTGGAATGATCTGGCCATCTGGTGCTTACTTGATTTCTCAGATACAATTTCTAGCCTGCCTTGCATGTCTTCCCTGTAGCCCATGCTGCTAGCCCTACTCCAGCTACCTAGCTCAAAGGTAATTTGTGTATGTGTGCTGTGTGCCCAAGTTAGACTTATACCTTAATTTTGATGTAACTATATCTCCAAGGCCACTTGAATCCACTGCCAAGAAGTACCTGTGACAGCCATGTGAATTCTTGTGTCATCTATATGAAACTTTAAATTAAAGACCTATATAAATATTTCTAGATGAAAAGAAATTTACAGGCAGAGATCTGGGTTTGTTTCCAAGTGGATCATTACTCGAATTTCTTGGCTAGTTTGTTACAAAAACTGCACCAGGAGATGAGTTGTGATTGAGGATGGCACATTTCTTCTTACACATTGCACACGTGCTTAGATGTACATAATGTTCTGGTGGGGAGTCTTCACTAATCTGAGTTTTGACATAGTTTTCCTGCTTAAAAAGAATGCTGATGAGAGAGATCAGTAACAAATAATGGTAAACTTTGAATAAAAATTCAGTAAGATGGACAAGGTGTTTGATGTATGCCTAACAGGTGTGATTTACCTCTTCAGCTGAATATATTAGAACATGAGATTAAAGGACTGAAGAGGATTCAAAGCAAGTACCTTACCTTCTTGCATAGATAGATCCTACAATAAAATACCTTTGCATGAGCTATCTTCAACAGAGGTGCCTTCAGAAATAGGGGTTTAAAGGAGATTATGCAAAGTATAATTTACTGAAAATAAAGCAAGGGTCCAAGGAAAAAGATTTGCAGGAAAGGTGCTTGCTTCTGTTTTTCACTGGGTGCTGGGGACTTCCTCATCCTTCTGGTAGTACAGGCTAGACCTTCAGTTCTGCATGCACCTGCCATTACCAGAGAAATAATTAATGTTGTAATTACAGCAAGTGAGGTATGATCTATGCAGTTAGCAAGGGGAAAGACTAGTGAAATGCTAAGTCAGGAGAAGCTCCTCAGTGCTAGTGGGAAATTTAATATGCTTTGTTGAATTAATAGCCTTAGAATAACAATCAATTTACAGTTTAAAGGGCAGAGGAGGTGGATGTAAAAATCATTAAGCATTCATTTCAGCGACCCACTCAATATTCTTAGTTGAAAGAAATCACTAGCATAATGTTTACAGAGTAAATTGCAACGTTTTAAGACAAAAAACTCCACATGAGGATTGTGTATGTAATGCTTATTGCAGTACTCATTTCTAAGCCATAAGGTTGCAGTGATCCCTCTTCCAAACACAACATGGCTTTAGTGATGGGCTGGTGTTTGCTCACAGATGTTTATCCAAACCAGAGATGATTCTGAAGAGAGGGTTTTCCTGCACGTCAAATATAAAGGTTTTGACCTTTGTGACCCTACCTTGAAATTTATTTGTTCTGAGTTAGATAGGGTTTCCCAAAAGGAACAATCTGGGATATTTTTTTTCTTATTGTAGGCATTCAGGGCCTGGTTTTGCCTGTAGTTGTTCTGTTTGTGGTCTTTGTACATAATGCTCACTGTAGAGAGAGATTAGTCATAAGAAGATTATGCATCTAAGTGCTCCTGGCATGCCTAAAGCTAGAAATGTTCTGGTGTATACAAAGGAAACATTAATCAAGACATCTTACAGAGAATTAAGGGAGGAAATAGTTTTGTCTTCTGATTACTACGCAAGTTTCACTGCCCGGTGCAGAAAAAGTCAGGGAGGGAGGCAGAAGGTGATAGGAAGAGGTTGTTCTTCTGTTCTCAGAGAAAGCAAGGGCAGATTGCTGAGGGTGGCTGTGGTAGGCAACTTCCACAAAAACAGCACAAAGGGGGGCAGCTTTAAGGACTCTTCAGGACATGTGAGCTTTGAGTTAGATTGTAGGGACGAACTAGCCATACTCCTGAGCTTGCCAAAGCAGCTGAGAGAAATCCTTCCTGTTGCATGTGATCTTAACAAAGCCGGTTCCTTTGTTGCAGATGGGTGTCTTCAGCAACCCACATTACTTGATTTTCCAGCCTGGACTGATCATCAAGCTGAGTAGTATGGCATGCAGCAGAGGGTATGGCAATCCTTAAAGTTGGAGCACTCTTGCAGTACCAGCATTTCAGTGTATTCGTCTGGAATGCGTAGGGGATTGGGAGAGTAGGGCACCATGGAGCTGCTGGGGCTGGTTTGGGATCCAGCAGAGTGTGACATGGTCCAGGAGGAACATATTAGGGACCACCACTGGTGAGGAAAGGTCCCCTTGCCAGCACCACTGAGTATCGCTGACCCTAAATAATTCTGGAGGATAGCTGACACCTACTCCATTGCTTCAGGTTCCAACTAACAGCACAAAAGCCCAAAATATTAAGTGGCAGCTGTAATATATGTGTTTTGCCATTTCTCCAACAAGCAAACATGCATTAGGTAGAGAAAAACATTGCCTGCACAGCCACTTTTCATTGTATCAGGTTTTATTTAACTGCTAGTGGGAGTTGGTCGTCCAATTATCTATCTTATTAATAGGCATTTTTGGGAATAGCTTTCAGAAACAGATTTCACATACTTCCTGAATTGATTGTGGTTCTTCAGCTGTTGTAAATCACCAGCACATCACTGAACTAATAATTTACCCTCTTTGAGGATTTGAGCTGCTGTTTTTCCTTATGAATACTTAGAACTGTAATCGCTAGAAATGTATCTGCTAACAATTTTCCTTCTGATTTCATTCATGAAATTTTTACCTCCTCAGGGTTAATTGGATCAGGAAATGTCAGTATCTTTAGATTTAATTTTCTCTATTGATGCAGTTTTTGGAGTGAATGACTTCTGTGAATACATAATATGGTTTAATTTAATTTCTGTGAAATACTTAGTGACCAGAAAAAGAGAAGGTTTTTTTGAAACAAGATTTGAATAAATTAAGAGTCCCTCCTAACTAGCACAGCCTTCTTGACTATACAAACCCCCTAATTAACTATTTATAGAGAAGTACATATTTCCAATCTATTTTAAAGTGCTGAAAATGAGAGTAAGCAAACTAACCTACCCCCCCAGTTTGCAGAGGGTAGGGACAACATAATATCTTCACAGTGTTTATCTGGGTGGTAATTATATATCAGGAACTTTGAAAGTTTAAAGAAGAAGCCAGGAAAATTCCATCCCCAGAAGCTTCAAGCCCAATGCTGAAAGCTGCCATTATCTTCCCAGCAAGCACAAAAGGCCCAGAATGCAGAGCAGCTGGGTGAAGGGCATCTCTGCACCAGCACTGATCATCTGTAAGTGTATTAGTTGCTGCCCTCACCCAAAATGGGTCCAGTGCCAGAGGAGGAGAGCGCTGACAGTTCTCATTTGCTTTAATGGCAGCCACGAGGTTTGCTGATAAAGAACTTTTATTCTTGCCCCATTCATCCTCGTTGGCTGTTCCTGAAGGAGCCTGGGAGTGAAAGTCTCATTGGGCTGTTGCACCGCGTTAAGTTCACCACTTTCATTTGTCCTATGTTTCATGGCATAGACTTCTCATCTGCTGTATATTTTGTTTTTAAAAGATAAAGTGGCCTCAAAGACAGGGTTAGTAAGAAGTTTATTTTTTGCTGCTGAGTTATTTATTCCTTTTTAAGCTCTGGTGAACAGCTCACATTTAATAGCCCATTACTGCTTACTATGGTTACCACAAAAGAGGCAATCCTGAGAAGTAATGTGCTTAGTGCCTCTGTCCTTACTCTCTGTATTACCTTTCCTTCATTTTTATGATCAAGACCACAGAGTAGAAGGCCAGAAATGACCTGAGCTGCAAACTTCAGGGTACTTTAATCTGTCAAGACTAACAACCAGGTAAATTCGTAAGAGAGAGAGTGAAGGCTCTTCATTACGAAGTTAGCTTCCTAAAAGAGCTTATGAATTCTGCATCAGTTGGCATCTTCAATTTAAGACATGTTGTCTTTCTAGGACAATTCTCCATCTTATCTGCTGGATTTGGAGGGAATGCAGGAGCAGTGGGTGAAATTCCTTGCCTTGTGTTACATAAGTGGTTTGGCGACAGAATGGCAATTTTTGGCCTTCTGGAGTTCTGGCCCAATTTTGATTTTTACTTTCTCTCTATTCCCTGAGCCTCTGCAGAACTGGTTTCTGTGAAGCATCTGCAATATCCTGAAGCAACCTCCAAAATACTGATTTAGAAGTAAATTTGGGTTTCAGAACAACAATGTTATCTTCAAATCAGCCATGAAAGATTTGAAGATCAAAATCACTCATGTCTAGAAGCCTATCTTCTACAGTTGCTTATTTCTTATCAGATACTTCATTGACACTGAATTTTTGTATGTTTTCTAGATAATTACACTTTAATGTTATGAAAGTAGATTTAGTACAAGGCAATATTCTTGAAACCCTTCACACCCTCCTATCTCACACAGGTGATTCTGGGCAGAGGCTGGATTATTTAGGTGTCTTAACACTGAACACACCTCCCACCTTCCTGTTACATCCCTTTGGAAAATTGCCCCTGGCATGTACTGTTCATCATCCCCTACAGCTCTCACAAGCTTTATGTTATTTGAAGCCAGCTTGAGCAATCAGACCCTTATGGACAGATAAAACAAGTAGCTCTCAGAGTAATTGAGTTAATGAGGCCTCAATCTCTTATGGATTTGTGGCTTATGTTGAATTCACTGATGTTTGGTAATAGCTGAGTTCATAGTATTGCCCTTCTGTCAGAAGACAACTACAGTTTCCCTCCTTTCTTTAGCCATTGATCTTTTAAGATTCAAATTCTAAGAAACTAATATTTTCAGGTTTTCCAATGCCCGTTAGAGTTCATTGACTTTTGCAAATATTACAAGAGACATTGGGAGGGAGCATAAATCAGGGTAGATACAGATGCAGATACACACAGAGATGTCTTTTGTATACCAAACCAAATATTTCACATGTATTATAGAATCTTAGTAATGTGATCTACATTTTCTCTTAACAAGGAAAAAAAGTGATCTGATGTATTAAAAAAATGAAAATACAAAAGAAAGTCCATTTCTGTGATTTTGTGCTACATTTTTTACTGTGTAATGTGGTGAAATCTTGTAAGCTGAGTCTGTCCATCTCAGCCTTTTCTGAAAAAATATAATGGTAATATAAGATGGTGCAGAGTCAGGGAATGAACTGCAAGACAACAATTATTCTCTTTTACCCAAAATAAAGGCAAAGTAAGTTGAACTGTGAGCATACCATATAGCACATGGAATTAAAGGCTCTGCTTCTCTTAGCTTCCAGTTGGAGGGAAGGTCTTGCTAATATGGATGGCATAAGAGACTGTCTGGATGAGGGTCAAATGTTGGAAGGATCAGTGCCTGTGGAGTGGAGCAATTCAATGTTAGATATCTTGGAAAAGCAGGCCAGGATATTGGTGGCACAGTATGTGGCGTGGTTTGTGTGTGTGACTGACAGACAGACACGTCACTGCTGCTGCTTCTCATGCAGCTTCGGTCACTGAGGGTCTTCTGCCAAAAGGCACCCAGTTAAGAGGAACTTACCCAAATTGATCTGTGTGGTCAAAAAGAGATGAGTTGCTGCCACAAGTTTGTATTAAGATATATAAGAGAAGAGACAGCAAATTACAGACCTGGGGAAAATCTTTTTCGTTTGTTATTGTCCAGTGGTGGTTCCCAGTTGAACAAGGCATGCAGAATTCTTGCCATCAAGCCCGTGGCTTAAATAACTGTGGGAATGACAGAGCATCAGTACAGGAATTCTGATGATTATCCTGTGGTTAAATAGTGTGAAATAATAAGTCAAAGAAATGTTAGAGTATTGCTCTCTCTGCATAGTGAATATAGCGACAGTTGAAAGGAATTGTGTTCTGATGTGTCTGACCCAGTACACAGCCTGCTCTTGCTCTGGAGGGGTTTTGCCACCGACATCAGTGCTGGCTGGCAGTTCTCCACTGACATGGCTTGTGGTATTGCTGAGACAAAATGATGATGGACACAGCTTTTCTGTTACCCTGGCAGGGCGTAAGAGCTGATGGATGGATGTTTTATGTTTGTAACCTGTTCCCCAGCCTGCTTTCCACAGGATGGGCCTTGGCTTTCTGAATGCCTTCCTGCACATCAGCACAGCCTTGCCAGGTTGTGTCTTTCTGGAGAAAGTATCCCACTCATCTGCTTTTGTTCTGAGCCACTTACCAGCAGTTCTAGAGGTAGAGAGTTGAGACTGCCTTTTTGGGAACAAGGACAAAAAATAGCTCACTGTTAGCATTCCAAACCCAGCTATTTAGACCTGGATTATTTTTAAATATTTTGCATTCAGACACATGACTAGCTGTATTTTCCTCCTCTCTCTTTTCTTTTTTTAATGTTAGCTTTAATTTTGCATCTTCTCTCCTCCCAGCTGTATGCAGTCAAGAGCTTCTGAGCAAATAAAGGTTTATTTACATTGCCAAATTAGCTGTGTTACCTGCTGCCTCAGAGATGCTGCTGGCCGCAATGGGAACCCGAGGACGTTTTGAGCCTGGATATATGTTTGTAGGGCAGTTTTCTGGGCAGTTGAATTGACAGGAGGCAGGGCAGCAGTGAGTGGAAAGCTGCAGCCACCTCGTTTCACCCTGCTGTCGTCACATGTCATCATGTAAGGCACCAGGGGAAGGCTCAGTCCATGGCAGCCCTGTCCAGTGTGCATGTCTTGGCGCTCAAGTGCAAAGCCTTTCACCAGGAGCTGTGTGAAGGGGTTACGGTGAAATGTTGCTGCTGAGTGGGTACTGTCTTACAACCACTTCACAGAGGGGGCCACGATAACAAATAGGGCTTTTGGAGAATGTGATGTCCTGCTCTCTGGAACTGCACTGTGACTGGGCAGCTTTGTGTTCTTTGCTTTCCCAGTAGCCTAAAAGAGATGGGAAAACTAGGAGACACTTTTCAGGAAATGTGTACTATCCTAAAGAGTTTTTCTTACCTCAGCGATTGTCCCCCAGAGAAGCAGCAGACCTTGTGGTGTGTGATGCCCACCCAGAGGCTGGGTTAACACTTTTTCCTGCTATCCAGAGCCCTTCCTCTGGCTGCACATGGTGAGAGAATAAAGCTTGTAACTTGGGGAGGAGACAGTCATAATATCTGCTTGTAAAGGGTAAGAAAGAACTGCTTGTTGGATAGATATAAAAGAAACCTTTAATTCCAGCCAGGATAGTCTAATGCTTTAGCCAAGTGGTGGTAAAGAGCAAAGTACCACCAGGCTCTTGTATGGGAATGCAGGGAGGCTTCTGGGGAGACAAATGCTGGTCTTTACCCTCACAGAGCAGCAATGGTTATCTTATTGATCACACTGCGAGACTGATCTAAATGGCATTTTAAAGGAAACTGAAATTATTTATATGTACTATAATTGGAAATTAGAGCAGGAGTGACACTGGCATGATCTCTGCTTGCTGCTCTTTGCAGCCAGGGCAGCTGGTCTTCCTCCACACAGCTCAGATTAATGTTGATTTTTGTGGAAATGGTGTAACTCTGCTGACAGCAGTGGAGTTGCATTTATGAAACAGACTCCAAGACCATTTAAAAAAAAAGTGAATTTTATGGACTGTGCACTGGATGGACCCAGTAAGTAGCTATTATCCTAATAGATCTCTGTAGGCAGGAGGATGTTATACTGCCTGGATTCACCGAGGAGCAGTGTCCTGCTCCCTACAGTTTGCAGATACCGAGAGTCAGCAAATCAGTAATTGTAGCTTCAAACTAATATCACTTTCTTTTTTTTCCCTGCATAGCCTTCTGGGACTCTGCAAAAAGATCTGGTGCACTACATAGAATTAGTTGGCTTTGAAGCAGCAGAGTCATCTAGGTGTGAAACTTCGATTTCCCGTGTCATAAAATGAACTGTCATTTCTATCTTTCTTTTTCAGAAAACCCCCACAGCTCATGCCATGAAGGAGGAGAACTTTCTTCGTCGCAGGTTCTCCCTCTGTCCGGCATCATCCACTCCTCAGAAGGTCGATCCTCGCAAGCTGACGCGCAATCTGTTCTTCGGGGCCGACAATGACATCTACCCACTCAGCCCAGGTTGGTTTCTGGTGTGTCAGTGCAGAAAGTAGTTGTGTCTCAGGTACTTGACTGCAAGGAGATAATACATCGTGCTGCCGAGAATGTGAGAGAAGCTACTGCAACACAGACGTTACTGGATCCCAGATAGTGCTGCTTTCATGATGCTGTTGTTTATCCTTGCTGTGGCATTAAGTGGGAATGGAGGGCATCAGACGTGGGGTTTGTAACTGTTCAGACACTGCATGGCCTCATGTTTAAAAAATGGCTAATGTTTTCAGGTGCTTCCACTTTGAGGCATTTGATGTGTTTCACCCTAAGCATTGGACTCATTTAAGATTTACTGGCTCTGTTTGCAGACATTTAATGGCAGATTTCCCTGTTCAGATTTAGAGCCTAGGATAAATATTACAACAGCAGAGTTTCTGTGGTTAATGTTCTGTAAATATCTACAAGCACTACAAGTACCAGGAATCTTGACAGGTTGCAATGAATGGCAGACTGGCTTAGCATTCTCTTTACATCTTTTTTTGCTTTGAATTTCCTAACACCCCTCTTGAAGGAAAAAGAGCTCATTTTATTGTTTCAGTGTTTTTTGCTCACAATAAACATTCAAGTCTTTCCTTGATTGCAGTCTGCAGACAATGCTTCTGTTCCAGTCTGTAAACAAGTGCTTCAGGGGGCAGTCACAAGTTTGTAGAGCTGTCATCTGCAGCTGCCATGTCAGTGCTAAATAGTCAAACCTCACAGCACCTTCGTGAGGTCTCAAAACACTGATATCTAGAGAGAGAACATAGCATCTGTCAAAAGGTTTCAGTGTTCATATAAATCTAACACCCAACAGAGTCTCTGGGCTTTTCAGATGTAGAGCAAAACAAGATCTGGATTTCCTGAGCTAATTGTCTTTAAGTGCAAATGTTTCAAGGGCCTCTGATTTTGCAGGTATTTTTGTTTGTGAGTGTCTGCTTCAAGGCAGTGGGAAGCCTATTTTCAGCAGTGCTGACTAATCCTGGCTGTCACTGAGACCCCTGGAAGCTTCAGCAACCTTTTGGTTAATCAAATTGAAAACAATTTGAAATGGGACACCTAAAATCTCATACATTTCAAACCTGGAGGGACTTTTGAAGCACTAGCTGCCCATAAGCACAGTCTGTACAAATGTGTGGCAAGTAAACAGCTCGCTTCTGCTGTCCTTGGGAGCTGAAGGACTGATTTTCCAGGCTGTAGTCGCTTCCCCTTGCTTCGAGGAGATGGAGAGCCATAGCTTACAGTTTGCCCATTCTTCAGTTCTTACCAGAATTTTCAATGCTAAAAAAGTTACTGACTTCCTCACAGTGGTATTTCTGTGGTGTAATCTTTTAGAAACCAGGGCAAGTTGAGGGTTTTAGTCTGGAGGAGGTGACTGGAAGAGTTTGTTTCTTCCTCAGCTTCCCCATCACCTTGTTTCTCCTGGATCCCTGCTGGCAGCCAGACCAAACAGCCTTTGCTGGGCTTTGCATGTGCCTTGAGCCATGCAGGAGCTTCTGTTCTGCTGCACAGTTCTCCCAGGTAACCTCCAGCATGTTGTCAGTGAGGGCAGTAGCCCTCAGAACTGCAAAGGAAGAGCACAGGGCAAAGGATTTGTAAAGGAGAGAATATCCCTTTTAAAGAAACAGAAGTTATACTGCTTCAGCAAGGGAATTTCTTGCAGGGAGCCTGGGGTTTTGTCTATCCTTACACTTCTTCTACTCCTTTCATTTCTTTCCCTGTCCCCATGGAGCTGCAGTCTCTTTGTTGTCCTCATATTTCCTGTAAGAAGTAGCTGTCACTCTTCACGTTCAGTTGCCATTTACTCTGGTGGGCTCTCCTTTCACTCCTTTGCTGCTGCTTCTGCCTTGTTTTCCTCTGAGCCTATGTGCTTCCCTCCACCTTCTCCCATCCCTCTGAAGGATGCTGCTATCACCATACATAGCAGCAAGCCCAAGGTCTATGTCCATAAGCTGCATCCAATATTTCTCTGTTTTTCTGTGTTCTTGAGGCTTTTTCAGTGGTCTGTGTTTTGTTGCCTGACTCCAGCAGATTTTCTTTATGTGAGTGCTGGGCTGACTGTGTTGAGTGGGTGCAGTGGGCAGCAATTCCTGCCAGGAATTTAGTGGCTGGAACTGCAGGTCTCACAGCACCATCATCTAGAATTCACCCTCCGACAATAAAGGTGTGCAAGTAAATACTTCAGTGAGTAGGGAGTGACAGACTTTACACCTCAAGCAAGCTACACTATGGAGATTCAGTTTGGCAAGAGGATTTTTTCTCTTGAAGGAAATATATGGGAAATGCAGAGGGCACTGTCTGAAATAACACTTTGGACTTTTTGCCTCTTGCTTGCATATGAAAGTGCTAATGGTTCTTGTAACTGAAAAAAAAATGGAGTAAGATATTTTCTTTTTATAGGAAGTTCACAAATTAGAGAGACATGAATTCTTGTTCCTTGTTCATGTTTGTCTTTCACTTAGCCAGGAGGAGAGAGAACCTTTCTCTATTTTCTATTTCAGAAAATAGGAACTTTATTGGGTGAGTAGCTAAAAGAATTTTTAGAGAATCTCTCTTTTTGACTAGGCTGCAAGATCACACAGTCTTTAAATAAAAAATTATCCCAGCTTATCTGCATCCTAAGAGATGTACATTTAAGAATATGGGAATTTTACTGTGAAATATACACAGAACTACATTTCAGTCAAGGTGTTGCCATTGGGCCATGTGGCTGATATTTACAGCAGAAACAGGTTTTATTTGCAATAATTTCACATATCAGAGCTTGTATTTCCTCTTGTTGATCAGTCATGCTTACTGTATCACTGTTTATAAAGGGTAAAGGCAAATGCACTTGTAGGATTGATGCCCAGCAGAAAGCCAAAGAAAAGGAATGGTTACTTTCCTGGACAGGAACTAAATATTTATTTTTCCTGTTCATGAGAGTAATGGATAAAAAGAAGGTATCAGTAATTCTACTCTCTAGCCACAAGACTGGAATGTTGGCAGTTTTCTTCACAATGTGGTGAAGGCTGTTTCCGTAAGCACCACTGATTCCTTTCCCAAAACCTTTTTGTTATTGGTGCAAAATTTTTGGGCTACTTTGTGGAGGAACCTTCTTTGCTGCCCTGGTAGCAGCCAGCACTTTAAGTTGAGAGAGATTCAGCTCTGTTTCTGTGGTGGGCATTATGTTTTCTTAATCAGGGAGATAAGAACTTCAGCTTCTATAACCAGTTAATATTTAGCTTCTTGTATGTTTTTAAGTGGTTTCCTATTTATTTTCTTGAGACAGCTGTATCTGTTGTGCTCTGGGTGGGTCTCTCGCTTTTGGACTTTCTGTGCACTTAACTATGTGTGGGGGTTTTTGACAAACTTCCACATCATTTCAATGAAATTTGCTTTCCAAACAATGACTGGCTCTCTCCTCCTGCATGGCTGCAGCAAATTTGCTTGGGACTGGCAGCAAAGATAGCTCTCCTCTGAAAAACAGCCTTTCCCTCACAATTCCCAATAGAATTAATGAGTTTGGTGTAAGAAACTAATATATGTTGCTTCATAAACATACCTTATGAAGCCTTATAAATGATATGGTAAGAATGAACAGTTGCATGTCCCATTTTTTTTCCATAATGCTCTGTGAGCAGGATGATCCATAACCTCAGGAACAGTGAAAATCTCATTGTTCAGGTGCAAATCCTTTTACCTGCATTACTGAGAGAAGGCAGAAATGTCTCACGTTCAGGCTTTTTGTATGGATAAAAGCTTGGAGTTAAGCTTTCTTTAAGAAATGAGACATAATAAAGAATGGATGTGAATTCTGTTATGCTAATAGACACCATTCCCTCGGAGCAGGCAGCAGCTGATTCCCATTAACTTTACTTGAACTTTTAGATCATATGTTACTTTCCCATACATGTGCAGAAAAAACTCTTCATGGGAAACAACTGCAGCAGCTACATGGCTTTGTGTGTTTTTTCCAACCTCCTCTGTCAAGGAGAGTGGGGGCCTATAAAGAGGCAAACACCATCAGAGAAAGAAAAAAATACGGAAATGCAGGTTCTAATCCATACACAGCAGTGCTTATGGCCATCCCACTTGTCATGGTAGCACAAAGGGACTGTCAAATCTCTGGCCACTGAGGATATTTTGGGGATTTTCTCCTGCCCACAAACATTAAGTTTCTGAGTGTATTATTTAGGGCTTGGTGTTTCCAGGGGAGGAGTGACAGCAAAGAAACTAGGTTGGGATATGGGTGCCCTGTTGTTGCACCACCTTTCTGTGTGCCATTGCTCTTCTCCCAGGCTTCCTGTGTCAGCACGGCCGTGTGCACGTGGCACAGTGCAGCAGTGGGCCACGGGGTGAGAAACACGTCTGAACCCCCATCCCAGCCCTTGTCACTATGTGGAAAGTTGGACAGTTGTCCCACAAAGTCTTTTCTCACATTTAAGAGTTGATACCCCCAACTACCTGTTAGTGCCTGGAAGAAGGTTACGGTTTTGTCCTGTCTCTTTAGTGGCAGAACCCTGTAGCACAGTTGCAGTTCTGGTTATAACAGGACATGCTTGTTCTCTCATGTGTGCTGTGATGGAAGTGCAGGGCATGGCCATGAAGATATTTATTTTTCAGTGAGCTTCTTGTGACTGGCTTTTCTAATAGTGTTTGGCTTCTTAAAAGGCTGCTCTGATAATTACAGGAGAAATTATGGCTTCTGACACATCTGTGACAACTTCTGTGGTCTTCGAGAGAATGAGGATTTTCCCTTTCTGGTTTTGCATTATGTGGTGTTTGTTTCCAAGGCTGGCCCACACAATGTTAGAAACATTTTCAACAGTTCCCATGTCTGCAGTGTGCTATAAATGTATTATATTTCACTGTCTCAGTGGTTCTTTACTGCATCTCATATTCTGAAGCCCTGATTACCAACGATTTTGAGAAGAAAATTACATTGCAATTGATTAACAATGACTATCTTGGTACTTAAAAATCTAGTCTCATCAATCAGAGACTATTTTTTGCTTTTTTCCTTAATAAAAGCTCTGTGCTTTCTTTTACTGTAAGGACATGATTACAGTTGGCAAAAAACCCAGTATTTATCATAGCATTTTATTGCTTGGACTAGCACTACACAATACTCATGCCAGTATATAATGTATGCAAGCTTAGGATATTTGAGTAGTGGGAATATATCTCTACAATGCTTGGAAAATGCCACAGAGTTCATAATACTACTTATAAATTGTAAATCTTTCTTATTTTAACAAATAACTTGATCAGAAGACATCGATCTTCTGCAAGTTGTGTTTAATTTTGTTTTACTAATTATGCCTAGATGCTGTTCTGTCTTCTGTAACATTTTGTGATAATGGTTATTATTTGTCCAACAAAACATGCTATCAAGTGCATCTGTATGTAGTTGCCAGATACTGACCAAGGAGGATTGAATAGCTGCTTATGAACTGAGTTGCATTTATTATTTGCTCTGAATGAGGCATGGGGTATGTAAGAAAAGAACAGACTGCGGTAATGTAATTAAAGACTGCATCATAATGGAGACACAGAAGGGAGCTGATTAAGGATGCATAAGCAATCTTATTTCTGGGGTTTTTTCCAGCCTTCATATGCTGGAATTTTCAACCATCGTGTTGGTTTACCACTGTACTTCGAGACCTAACTTTTGAGTATCTTGTTGCATGGCCCAAGCATGTGGATCCAGGCTATTTCAAGCTCTGCAAGATCCCCCTCTGTGATTGTGGTGTGGTTGCTCTTTCTCATGACAACTTCCCTTGTGTGATGTTAGCAGCAGTCCTTTCTAAAGCCATGACGAGCCACGGTTTTGCACAAAATTTCTCTGGTTTTGAATTACATTTTTTTGTTGCAGGAAAAGAGGTGGAAGGAAATAGCCCATCAGCACTGAAGGATGAGACACCACAGACTCCAAACTCGATTAGCAAGGTACTCTGGGATAGGGATCCATTCCCTGTCTTGCTTTCATTTCTTCTCAGGCTGTTATTAATCATTCTTACTCTCTTGTTTTTAAGTCATTGAGAAAGCCTCTCCCTCTGTTCCTGCAGGAACTATGTGTGCATGTTTTGAGAGAAAGAAAATGAGTGTTTTTGCATGGTTGGGATGACAAAGAAGTCTACACTTTCCTCTGACTTGATTGCACCTACCGCAGAAGAACCCTGTTTAATTGGGCCTCATTTGGCAGTGTAATTAGATATGAATAATTACGGTTGAAAGGTTGATTTTGTCAGCAGAGGTGTCTCCTGCTGTTCCTGATCAGCAAGTCATCATGAACCTTAATTGTTTTGGAAGAGAAAACTGTAGTATTTAGTGTAGTGCATAGCATCTGAAACAGTGAAACGAGATCCTGGGAGAGAGCTTTGGGAAGTAGTGTAACAGGAGAGGAACACAAACTAACCAATATTTCCTGAACACAACTTTTCCATCCAGCCTGTTACAGAGAGGTAAAACTGGATCTAAAGCCTCTGAGTCTTGGTGTTCAAAACCTGCCTCTACATCAAGAGTTATGGAGTGCTTGGGTTTGATTTCCTGTGGAGATGGAATCAACTTTATAAATTAGATCTGGCTTCGAGATTCATGTACAGGCTTTTTTGGCCACAGATCCCTAACATGTTTCTGGAGGGTAACTGAAAACAGAAGCAAGACCAGTTAATAAATTTTTAACTACATTTATTGAGCTGCGAAGCTGTAAAATGCAAGTGACACCAGCTGAAATGAAAATATAGCACGAAAGAAACAGCTGCAGACAAGTGATTTCTTATTAGACATGAAAATAGTTTCTGCATCTTCCAGTACATTTGTCTACACTCGCCTGGAGCTTGCAGGTTGTTCTCCTGGGATGCCCTGGCAGAGGTCAGCACAGGGAGATGGTGATGAGAGGAGCTCTGAGAGTATGGAACAAGGACTCATGTACATGTCCTCTGCTATTGCGGGAACCTGGCAAGCTGCAAACCAACCTTGGCTTTGCTTTTTCAGGCAGGTTCCTCTAGGAAGATCAGCCTCCCACTTATCCTGGCAGTGGAGAAGCCCAAGGACCAGGTAACTGCATCCAGGGCTGCTTTAAAGCTAGATGTTTTGCACGCCTTACAAGGAGCGTCGTTGAATTTTGTAATGACTTAGGAATGTAAAGAAGAAGGACTTTTTCTGGACAGGACAACTCAGAGCAGTGAAATGCTGTCCAAAAGGGAGTTTGATTTCTGAGATGCAGGATGAATCCAAGAGTAGGAATATATTTATGAGAGTTTTCTGGGTTGAGAGCATGGCTTAGCTGTGTTTTCCCAGCCTCTGGGCCTGCCTTGCTAATTAGTCTCCACAGGTGTGTTTTTGAAAGGAGAAGCACCCATGGAAAATTTGGGTACCCACCTAGATTTCTGCCATGCTTTGTGTGCACTGGGGAGCTGCTGGTGGGTCTCTCTTTGGTGGTGTCAAGAGTAATTGTTAAGAAGAGTTAAGAGAAAATGCACAACAGTAAACAACTGCATCAGATTTGTGATTCAAAATAAGTGGGGTTCTGGACATGAACTTTGCTTTCACTGACCTAAGCCTTTGGTTTTACAATAGTCAGAATTGCTCTGAAACATCAGTGGACTAAAAACAGATATGAGGATACCAAAACACCGAACTTCAACTTGCTTACTCGTTTGCATGCTTTGGCTTCTGAATGGGCCAGGGCTGGGTGTTTCTTTCCTGCCCAAATGTTCTGCTTAGACACATCATGTCTGATTTGTAGACCTTCTGCCTCACTGAACCTGTGCTGTAGCATTTTTCATTCTCACTTCACTCTGCTTCACCTTGCTGTTATGTACACTACTTTGCTCTTCTCCAGCCATGTAACTTGTCTTCTGTCAAGCTTTGCAACATCAATGACAGTAGGGAGTCCTTATTGGGAAGTGACTTGTACCTTAAAAATTTAGGCAAACTGGTAGTCAGTTTGCTTAATATGTAATTTTTCACATCCACTCAGCTATAATGCTCTAAAATGAAACTTTACTGTCAGGTGTGCAGAACTGCAAGCAGGGATCGATCACACTCAGTTTAAAAATAAATAGTGATTCCACCTACTTGAATCAAAGGGAAGAGTGTGTGGTAATTGGGTCATGTTTAGATTCCTGATAGCAGGGGGGGAATAATTCTTAGAAACCAAACTGTAGGATGTGCAGGTTTAATTAATGGTTACAGAAGTAAATGTTGTAGGTAACAGATCCGTGCTACGAATACTTGCCCTTCTTTTGGTAGAGTGGATATAACAAACCTTGTTGGAAATCAATGTTCTTTCAGCAGCACTATTTTGATGTACCACACCACATTGACACTTCACTCAGTAATGAGAAGGAAAGGAAAGCCAGTCGAGTGATTCAATCCCTGCACTGGGGCTTAGGTAACCTCAAATTCCCAACTCTGCCTTCGATTCCCTGCACTTACTAGGGCAGATTAATTGGGTTTTTGTTTCACATCTTCATCAGTAAGGTGGAAACAGCTTTGCATTTTGTTCACTCAGGCCATATCCACATTGCATGTTGGAACAGGCTGCAGGTTTCCAAGGTTAGCAGAGAGAATGTATTATAAAAACCCTATAAATGTCTGTGAACTTGTGACCTGTGCAGCCATGTGACTGCAACCACAGAGCCCTGTGCTCACAGGTGGACTGCTCTCTTATGTCTGAAGTGTGAACACGTCCCAGTTGTCATATCTGTACAGACAGTCAAATATTTGATACTGGAACATTTGCTTTCAAATGCTTGTTTGCATTTGTGTAGTTCTTAGCACTAATATATATTTCTGATTTCAGTTGTGGCTTCTCACCCCATATTTTATTAAAACAAATTTAAGGCACAGTTCAGCTACATATTACATTGCTAACTTTCCTGCAGCATATTTTCTCCTACTTAGTTTTTTAAGTCGAGTTTCTTTTATGTCCTTTACCAAGGGGAAAAAATTATTATCTTATTTATTTCAGATTGTTTCTCATAATAGTTTCTCTCTTTTTTAGAGCCCTTTAGCATTGTTTTCTGGGACCAGTACTCATAGTTGGGTGTAAAAGTATAACCAAGCCTCAAGCTCATCAAGCAGACAGGTAGTACAGTTAGCACACACCTGATAATGACAGGAGATGCCTTTCTCTCATTTTGTGACTCATTCAGCACTGTCAGAGTCCTATAAGGCACCTTTTATTACAGTATGCAGTGCTACATGTTCTTTTTCTTCCTTTCCTGTGCTTACCTATTAATTCTACTGGATGGAGGGCAGCTGGAGTCTCTTGGTATGATGCAGGGCCCACAAAGAATTGAGGTGTATTTTAAGGGATAGTGAGAATAATCTTGAAGCTGGATCTCAGTGGTACTTCACTTTTCCAGTCCCTTGCTAATGCCACAGTGAAGTCTATAAAGCTGTAGGAGTGTGGCTGTTGCGTGCACAGTTACATGATGTATGTGAGGGTAATGCATTGTGAATGAGTTTTTCTACATGCCTGAATTGTTCAGGCCTTTATTGTGTGATTTGTAATCTGAAATATGGATCTCACTGACTGTTAGAAATTTATTTCAGCCAAAAGTAGTTTGAAACAGCTCATACCGATCATTTGAGATTTAAGCTGTGGTTCCCATGCTGTCTCGAATTTACTCTTCTAGATCTATGAATCATGCACCTAACCTCTGAGGTAACTCAAGACATGGTTACATTTGGGACTACCATAAAAGATCATTTACAAACATGGCAACCTACAAGGGTACCGTTCCCTCTGTTCTCCCTTAACCAGCAAACCAAGGAATCAGTTGTCAGACAGATACAGTTTTGCAGGGATCACCTTTTAGATATTCAGGAGTGAAACATCCCCTGTGTGTGTTGAGCATGGCTTTGTGGGAGAATCTAGTGCTTCCAGGTAGTGTTATGCTCAACTGGACCCTTGCTGGCTTTTCATTACCATACTTCATGCTCTCAATGTTACAGATGGAATTATTTTGCAGCTAGTTGTCTCTATCAAGACTTACACTCAAGTTCCTGGCTTGATATACCTTGCTTCTTCAATTCCACTATGTGCAGTACTTTAGGGTAGTCACTGTTGTCCACAGGGGACTTTGCAGCTGATTTAAAATGAGCAGAGATGTAGCCTGGAATATCCTACAAGAAGGGATGGGGTTTTGCACTGAGAAGTAGAGATGCTCCATGTTTTCTAACTTGTGTTGGTGCACACAAGCTCTGACACTCCCAGATGCCTCACAGAGGTGAATTTAGACAGCAGTAGCTGTTTGCAGAAAAGAAGTCTCAAAGTTGATAGTTTTGGGTAGGCCACAAGCAGTCCTATCATGTCCTTGGGTTATGTGATCATGATTCCTTATTCTGGTGTTTTTGATGGAGAAGATGAGAGTAAATGGAGGTGCTGAAATTGAAATGATTTACTAAACAATTTAGCAAAACTTACATTAAACCGCAGGTCCACTTGTTTTTCATTGCTTACTTTCTTTGTTTAAGCTCAGCCTAGGAACAAAAGATGTGCCTAAAGCTGAAGGGGAAAGCAAAACTTTGCTTCAGCTTTCTGTGTGGCACCGTATCTGTAATATATCAAACAGCATTTTTCTCAGTGTGCAACTTCCTATCTCGGCTCAGATGTTCTTTAAATATTCTGAACTTGCAGAATGATCTTCCCAAGCAGGGCACATCTAAATGATCAAATAGAAATCCTATGAGGTCTGTGACTTGTTCTTTATTTACTGTAATTCAAAGCAGTGGAGCAAAGCATTTAACTAAGCAGTAGTATAACTTGATATTTGGAGTTGCTTGGATAGCTGAATTTCACCAGTGACTTTCCCCAGATGTTGCTGTCATGTCAACTGTTTATTTGTTCAGGCTTCTCAGTTTGTGCTAATCATTGTACTATTTCAGAGTTGTAAACACAGTTGCGGTATCTTTGTAACATTGTTGAAATAAGAAGGATTTTTGTGTTTTTGTTTTTGTTTTTTTTTTTATTTCAGACTGGAAAGTTTTAGGTGAAGATTATTCAGCTTGCTATAAAACGGTATAGCAATCGAAGGGTAATCTTTCCTAATGCAAAGCTTGTTTGCCAGTAAGAATTGTTTCACTGATTCTACTGTGCTTTGGATGAGCTGTTAATTCACAACAACAGTAAAAAGTTTTTTAAAAGAACTGCCTATAATAAATTGAAACCAAAATTGCTTAGATTTGGTTGAGATATATGTGAATATTCACATCAGTAACAAGGAGTTTCTCACTTCTAATGAAGCTAATAAATGCAGCTTTTCCATAGTATTTATACTATGTCAGGAACTTCTGTTTGATTTTTTTATTTATTTTTTGTGTGATCAAGTTTTTTAGTGATTATATGTGGAAAAGATACTGGAGAAATTACATGTGACCAAGGGCATGTCTCCTATTGCTTTAGTGAAGCATAACTTACGACCTCAGCTACTTTTGCTCTGCCTTCAAATTCCCATCTGGTCTTGTCTTTCTCTCACTTGGATGCAAAGAGTACAAAAGGGCAACTTCTAAGCTGTCACTGCTGTTAATATGCAGAGCACAGCTTGAGAATGACTTTATGTAAATGTTTCTGATTTGGAATAATTCTGTCTATTGTGCAGCAAGGATTGCTTGCACTAAATAACAGGATATTCCTCTTGCTGTTATCCAAGGCACGGATGGCATGCTGATGGGCTGGCATCCGCCATGCCGGAGTTGATCACAGACTGTTTTTCTGTGAAATTATTTGATTCCTCTTAGAAATGAAGTCACCCAAAAGACACTGGATTAGAACAGCCCTATTGTTAGGACTCTGTATGCTCTCTTACAAAGTCTGGCAGAAGTGTGAGGCTATTGTGATGACTGCTAACAGTCAGCAGTGAATCTGCAGAGCTCCGTGAATGAGATGGAAAGAAACGGAAACATAACTGGGATAAAAAGTATGTTTTTGAGTACAGTACAAGCCATTGTTAGCTGGCAAGGTCATCACTCAGTCCTGGAAAGGACAGATTTGGTTAGAGAACTGAAAAGGGACAACAGTTTCCTACCCCTGCAAGTGCTGCCCTAAGCTCTGGTTAAAGTTTTTGGCACATTAACAGTCTTTCCTCCTTATGAGAACCTGTATATGGAAACATACCTATTGCTTTCTTATTAGAATACTCCAGTGGCTTCCTTTAAAAAGGACACCAATTTCTAACCTTCCCATTTTAAGAAGTCTCATATCTGGTGAATATTGTTCATGTTGCTGCACAGAGAGAGGGCCAGATTCTGATATCCTGCACAAGTGTTATCCCAGCACCCTTGAAAGACTTGCTGTGATGACAAATGGCTTCTCTTAGTTTTCTGCCTGGCTGAGAATGGCAGGGTAGTAGAAAGACATCATTAAATGCTCTTGATGTGCCTTATACCTTGCTGTGTCTAGGGAATCTTTAGAGCTGATGGCCCAAATTAATTGAATCTTATATGTACCACAAAGTACAATCAAAATTATTAAGACAGATTAATGCAAAAACATGAAATCATATTTCTTCAAGTCACTTATCAGGTTAAACCTAAAGGAACTATCATTACTGTCAGCAGCATGGAGGCCTATGTTATGTTGTCCTGGGGGCTTAGATCCCACCTTTCCTGGGAAAAAGAGGAACTTTAAACCCAGAAATGCAATGCTTTTCACTCTGTAGACCTGGAGATCACCTGCCAGCAAGCTGCTGTTTAGAATATGTGGTGATGCATCCTCATAAGCATAACAAGAGGCAAAATCAGGAGAGAGAATCAATCAGTTAAAAAGTAACTGGGGAACAGTGTCAAAAGTTCCAGGTCAGGCACATCTGGAAGCTTGTCCACAGCTCCTAGTTAAAACTTGGTTATAGTCATATTTTCTCTCTCTTCATAAAGCATTTTGCAACCATCTCGAGGAGTTGTGGTATTCATCACCCAGCTGGTAGGTACATCACAGTTTTTGGGACAGAGCAGCACAGATATTTGTTTTCCTGTGCCTAGAAATTCCTATGCCGGCAGTGAAGGACCTATGCTGCTGCTTCTTTCTCATGTATTCTTAAGCCTGTCTTAATGTGCACCATCCCTGTGACCGTGTTTCCCTTTACAGGCAAGGTGTGCAGATTCAGCATGTCCAGGTGTAGCCCAAACATGGGGGAGGAAATGCCTGAAGGAAGCAGCACAGCAGTTCAGGAGCCCACTACAGCAGCCCCCTGGGCTGCTCATCCAGCTTCTTTAACCAAGAGAAGGACCAGTTTTTTGTGGTTTCAGACAAGTTTCACTGTATTTATTGAGCTCCTAAAGGCTGTGTTGGTGTAAGGGGAGATTATCCCTTCATCAGCTGTTGTGTGCTGTGGTTTTATGACAGGCATAGCAGTATTGGCTGGCGCTGGGCACACGGTGTTGTCCTTCGTCATGGACCTACGAGTCAGATCTCCCGAAGAGTCGGAATCAATGTCTGTCTCTGTGAACACCCCGGGTTTGAAGTCTTGTGGTTGTTTAACTCTATTTTTAGCGTGACCCAGAGTGACTTCAAGGAGGAGGCAGGTGGGGCTGGTAGAGCAGTGAAAGCGCCTCTGTCTGTGTCAGTGCTGGTTCCCCATGAGCAGTGGATTAGGGCTCAGGTTTGCAGTGGTTTTTGGAAGCCTTTCTGAATTCATCTGCAAGTAAATTTCTCCAAGCTAAATGAGCTTAAGGGGCAAAATTTTATTCCTTATATAAGTGCTAAGGTGTAATTGTCTAGACAACAAAGGACTGTAGTTTGTTTTATTTAGTTGAACAAAAAGCATTCTTTGTATCCTGATGCTTTGCAGGCACCTGAGCAGTATTTCCTAGAATCTTGGGAACATCTGTCCTTTTTCTGCCTCTCACACTGGCTAATGAGGAATAGTACGCGGTGTTTCTCTCTGTGTCTGATCTCTCAGGCCAGAGGGAGTGAAATTACTAATAAACAGTTGGCTCAAGGACAGGACATTCTTCCTGCTAATTGGGAGAAAGGGGGAGAATTCTTCTGACTGGTTTCAGAGGACATGTCTCAAATCATGAAAGCATAATCTCCTAATAATTCGAATGGATTCTTGCTCAGAGACATTTAAGCACTTGGAAATGTTTCTTCATAAAGAAAGGCTTATAGCATATCTCCCAAATGCCTACTACTGCCCTTTGAAATGTGACAAAGACCTTGTGGGCACAAGTCCCTGCTCAGATGTCATATCTGTGCAGAGGTCCCCACCATAAATCTTGTGTTCTTACCATGAAGTCTCAAGCACAGAAATACAAAATATGCATCAGAGATTGCATTGCAGGCAGAGGAGGCAGGCTTAGCTTTCTATGAAAACAAAAATGGCAAATACTGAATAGTTTTCAGGAGCCCAAGAGGTGGCATTTTCTTTGAGTGGAACCAAGTTGACTTCTAAACTAAACAGTCCAATCAGGGACCTCACTGGTCTTTACGCACCATCATAAAGTTTTCATTTCTCTATTCTTAAGTATTACATGTAGTTCTGTTTTTAGTGAAAAACTACTGCAAGGGTGAGAACAAGTAACAGGTTCTACAGTGACTGTGGCTCTGTTGCAAACAGCACCTTCAGCCCATAATTTCTAATCCTGCATCATCTACTGGTTTTGGTCAGTTGAGCATGCTCCCTTATCTCCCATTTCTGCTCCTGCCACAGTCTCCAAAGCACAGCTGACGGCCTGTTTGCTGTGATCTGGTCATGCATTTGTGTGGTTTTTTTCTGAGTCATGTGAAAAGGACTGATCTGACTGTCATTAAATATTTTTCTGCTCACACTAACGTTCAGCATAGTTTGTGGCTGTAGTAGCCTGAGAGGTTTCTGTGTCACTGGGAGGGAAAAAGAAAGTGGGTCTCTCGAAATGAAGGCACTGTAAAATGATCACATCAACTCATGACATAAAGGAGAGAGAGTCTGAGAGCCCAGTGGGTTTGTTTCACATCATAGCAGTAATTTTATAAGTAGGAAGTATATTTGATACATTTTTCCTTAGTACAGCTCATTTTTCTGTCATATTCATTAAATCAAGGTGTCCAAGGGCTGAACTTTTTTTATAAAACTGTCATGCATAAGTTAGAGAGACAGTGCCTGACCCAAAAGATCACAGTCTGAATGCATCAGACACATGAAAGGCTGGAAGGAAGAGAGGTACAGAGGAAGAAAGTAACTTCCCCAAGGTCACATAAAAAGTAGCAGAGTCCAGAGTGTACCATAATTCTCACACCTCTAACTCTCCCTAGGTTTTCGACAACTTGCTGACAATACCTGTCCAAGTGGGGGTCTTTGTTGTGAGCTGGACTGCAGAGAGCTGTACTTTCTAAGTGTATTTTATTTTGGTAACAGTAATATTGTGATTATGTCTAGCAGAAGTAAAGCATTTTTTCAGCATGTCAGCACAGTGATGAGATCAGTAGCCTCTGAGAGTGAATTTAAACAGCCCTGACAGTATCAAACATGATTTGAAGTGACTGTATATATTTTGTGCCTTGCTTTGCAAGGCCAAGACGATGGTGATTTCCTGTATTATCTATAACATTATTAAGTAATTTCTTGCCCACTCATGTTTCTGGACATTTCAGCTAGGGCAACAGTCATTGCCAGTATCAAGTCTAGTTCTGAAAGATCTATAACAGATTCCCCATAATTTTTATTCCAGTAATTGAAATGCTTTCAGATCTGAAAAGAGATGAGTAGTTTTCAAAGATAGGAATAAGTTTTTGTTTTGGTTTGATTTTATTGGGGTTTTTTTTTGTTTTATCGGATGGAGTTTTTTAAGGGGTTTTGTGTTTGTTGTTTGCTGGTGTTTTTTTTTACCAAAATTAATAACTGCATGGGAGAAATATCAAGAAAATTTGGGGGGGAATTTTCCAGCCAGATATGAGTATAAGAAGGGAGTTTGGACTGCACTGCAGGTATGCATTTTGTGCACCTGCTTAGTGTTATGCTGCTGAAATCTGCAATCAGCTCCCAAAAGATATAAACAACTCTTATTAGAACATAACTTAAACATCTTCATGTTAACACATTCCTATTTTCTCTCTCCCTCTTTTTTTAGATTGAATATAAGCTTTGCAATGGGTCTGACAAAGAGTGTGTGTCTCCCACGGCCAAATTCATGAAGAAGGAAACACTGAAGGTATGTGCAAAGCAGCCAAGTCAACCTCAGCTGACTTTCTTTTACAATACAAATAGTACCTTCCAAACAAACCACTGGAACTACTTGGAGCCATTTCCCAAGACCCAGAGAAGCCTCTGAATCTTGTAAGAGTCATTATAGGCCAAGGGCATTTACAGGCTCTGTATAGAGGATTAGATTATATACTGAAAGCAGAACAGATCAGTGTAATTATTTCACTATGTTTGTATGTTCCAGAGACATTAGGCACCTCAAGAGGATTGTAATCCTTCACTGGTTTTGTTAGGAGGGGTTTGCCTAGGCAATCTGAGCAAATTATAGCTCAAACACTTGCTTGTCTACCAAACCTAAATATAAATAATTTGGTTTGAGTGAAATGAGATTTAATATCTTGAATTTGAGGGTGAGGAGGACTGGGTATTCAGCCTCTTTCCATTCCCCCTAAAGAAAAGACAAACTAGGTTATGTTTAGTGAAACTTCAGGGGCAAAGAGAATGCCTGGTTTTTTTCTTCCTTGTGCTCATTTCTGGGGAACTTGTGCTGGGTCAAGTTCTAGCTGTGCTATACATAGCTGTCCTTAATGCATGATGTTCCTTCCTCCCCCAAAAAGGCTGTGATTACAGCAGCTATATTTTCTCTGTTCTCAACCAGGTACAGAAAAAAAATTACAGACAGGAGAAGAAAAGAGCTACCAAACAACTCTTCAGTGCTCTGAAGGATCCCAGTGTAGTGATCACAGCAGACTGGCTGAAGGTATTTAATACAAACAGTTGCTTCTCAAGCTGTAGGGAAAAAGAAGTGAGAAGTAGTCAATGTGTCTGACACTTATTCAGAAGCACTTTTTTGAGTGAAGGAAGACTGAACAATTTTGAGTTGAAATAATTTTGAGTTGCTGTAAAGCTGTACTTAAATAACTGCTATAAAAGTGGAACTATGTGGAATATTTACCTTCCTTCTTAACCTAACTCAATCCATCTGTTCCATGTCCTTAAGCAGCAACAAGGTCTCAAAAAGTGCAGAGTGCAAATAGAAGTGATGATGTTTCTTTCTTTGTTCCTCTCTGAAAGTGTCTGTTGGCCTCTTCCCATAGATATGATTTTGTACTGAAGAGGGAGTAGACAGGAAACAGCCTGGGCAGATACAGCTTGTCCTATTGACAGTTGGATTTTATGTTGTCATGGCACAGAACAAAATGTATTGGACCTGATGACAACTGTAATTTCTTCTTGTGCACAGGCTCAAGTAGTGACAGCTCCTCATTGAAGTCCTGAAACTTCGTATGTGGCAAAGTAAATTTGGATTGACATTGAGAGATGTTACCTCTGAGCACTGCTTTTCTCCTCCTTTGGGGCCATTTAGTCTTCTCAAATAATGGTGAATTGGTTGCCCCTTTCCTATTGGCAAAACTTAATTTCCAAAGGTGACAAGGTGGTCTTAGGTCATAGGTTGGACTCGATGATCTCAGAGGTCTTTTCCAACCTAGTTGATTCTGTGATTCTGTGAAACAATACAATTGCATTTGACTGATGTGAAAAACCTTCAACATTGTTCTACGATCAGTATTAGAGGCTGGAAAAGTGACATGCTTATAGTTTATTTGAGAAATTAGTTTGGCAAAAGAGTGTTTCCATAGTGTTTACTGTTAATGATGGATAAATGTTGAGATTTTTTTAAAATACAAAACACCTGTTGCATGTTTGCTGTGGCTGGAATTTTCTGGTGAGCAACATGTAACGCTGAGCCACAAAAACAGAATGCTAACATAAGACTTGAGTTTTGGCCTATGTACGTTGAAAGCAAGAAGACCTTAGGCAAAATCTAACCTTACTGAGAAGCTTCTCCATTCCTAAAGATGTTATCTGTAATATACTTTATCAGATTTAATGTCTTTTATACAAGAGAGAGCTGCACTGAGCTTGACAGAGAAGTAAATCAGCTGGAGACGGTACTTTTAAAAATGGGGTATTTGACAAAATCCATTAATAGCTGTGTTTTGCAGAACACTATTAAAATGACTTATAAGTCAAGTTAGACTAGCTATAACATTTTTATATGCAATGTTCTAATTGGCATGTCCTCCGTGATTATTAACAGATCACTCTCACATGGGCCAGCAGTGCTGATTGCCTAAAAAATTAATCAAGCTGCTAACACTAAGGTAGTAATAAAAATATGAAGAACACTAAGCCAGTAATAAAAATATGAAAACTAGATTCTGATATTCAGGTTTGCAAGGTCTGTGGTTTTGCTATGAGATCCCTAGGACTGCTCAGATAACACAGTGTATTTTCCTTAGGACGTGTGTAGTGGTGTGGCCTTGGAATAAACATACTGGAAGTACTGTATAAATACTGAATAAATGCTGGTTTTCTTTGAAGGAGCAACCTAAGTGTAACTTTTTATCCTCTCCCTGCTTTTTATCCAGATTCGTGGGACTCTGAAGAGCTGGACCAAACTGTGGTGTGTCCTGAAACCAGGAGTGCTGCTGATTTATAAGACGCCAAAGATCGGACAGTGGGTTGGGACAATCTTGCTCCATTCTTGTGAGCTGATCGAGAGACCTTCCAAAAAGGATGGCTTCTGCTTTAAACTTTTTCATCCTTTGGATCAATCAATCTGGGCTGTAAAGGTAACAATCCTGATGAGTTGAACAACCTCTGCTTGGTCACCAAAGTTTCTGAGCACTAATGTTATCTAGATTTGCAGTTATTCGGTTGCTGTTAGCAACTGACTGGTTAAAAAGATTTAAAGACACCGAAGCTTGATCATTATATGGCATCTGAGGAACATAGTCCTTGTGACTAGTTCCAGAGATTTGTCATTCTTGGTGTATGGATGCATGCACAGACTGAGGAAATGGGAAATGTGCTAGTTCAGGAAAAAAATATCAATCCCTAGAAATTTTATCAAACCATGGCCTACATCTTTAAAAGGAATTGAGGAATAGACCCAATAACTAAATTCCCCAAAACTCGGACACACAAAGCACCAAGTGCTTTGCACAACACTAGAAGAGGGCTGGCAAAGTGACAAAAAATCAGGTTGATAATTTGACCTTTTTTTTTTTTTCTAAAGTCTCTGAGGTTTGGATTTGTTTGCAATGAACTTGAAACTCAGTGGTCTGCACAAGCCTTGACTGTTCCACAAAAGAGCGACTTTGGATATGTTGCCTTTATTGTCTCGTCTTTGAAATGGAAATAGCAAGGTTTTCTCCCCTTCACTTTTAGTTATTCTTCAGGCTGAGACAATCTCTTCCTGTACATTCAGTAGCTCCTGCAGTGACCTCTGGATCTCCCTGTAATCCAAATGATGAATAGTTTTTCACACTTCTTAAAATAATTCCCTGCAAATTTTAAAGAGCTGCATTTCTTTTTCTTCTTCCCTTTAAGAATAGAAAAAAAAAAAGAAAAAAAATTATCTAATGCCTGTGAACAAAGAGGAAGATCCCAGTACCTCCTGAGAGGTGCTGAGAGCCACATCTATTAGATACTCTGAAGACAAAACTTAAATGTTCTTGAACTCTTGTTTCCCCCTTAAAAACAGTGACTTGGCAGAGTTATTGCAGACATAATTTCTCTGGGAGACATCATGAGTGTAAATAAAGTATTACAAGCTTGTGCCTTGCTGCAAGGTGGTGAGCAGAGTAAATGTGCTTGGAAAGACCCATGGGAGAGCAATGAAGACACTTGTCACTGGCATCAGAAGTTCTAACAAAACAGGGAAGCCCTGTGAGAGCAGATCAAGCAGATGCCCTTCTGCTCATCAGTGCAGTTAATTGAACAGTTTTAAACACAGCTGTGCAATCACTATAAAAGTCTTTTGATTTTTAATAAGGTAGGAGGAGAGAATTAAAATTAACCTCAACAACCAGGGATAAGAGCTGCTGATTTCTGTCAGCAGTTCAGCTCTGATTTGTGCCTAGATGCATTGTTTTTGCTCAAAGTCCCAAGGGTTTCTTTGCTACCTTGCTTCTTATTCAGTTTTGAGAGTTTTGATGCTTTTTTAATTCAGAGCCTTCACCCAAGAATGTTGTTGATAATTTACTGTCTGTCAATAAAAGCATTCCTTGTGATTTGACAGGTCAAGGGAATTCTTCTGAGAAGCACAGTCAGGAGAGATAGGGAAAAATAGAATCAAAAGTGCAGTCAGGTACTGAAAAGTAGTGTTGCTGACAGATCTGAAGTGTTGTGCTAGAATGCCCTGCCCTTGATATAAAGCATCCAAAAGAAAGAAGTTTTTATCAACATTTATATGTATTTGAGTGTGTGTATGTTTATCTAATTCTTGTGTCTCTTGAGAAAATACATGATAGAAATAGGAATTAGTATATTAAATGTGAAGGGAGTGTATCTCTGAAAATGTTTGTGTACTAGAGGAAATCCAAAGAGGTTTAAATTTTAAAGTCAAACTAATATTCTAAGGCTCTTGAGACATATTTAGAGAGCTACATTTGAGCTGCATACTAGGAAATTCCCTGAAACCTGAGTTCAGCCTGGATTGTTGTCTGTGATAGATGCTTTCAGCCATGAGGTAAACACCAAAACATACATCAAGAAGAAATCCACCAGTGAACTTCTTGATGTCAAAGAAGCTGTCTGCACTCTGACATCAGTTTAAGGCTGAAAGTGCCAAAAATAGTTTCATTTTATGTCATTTCACAGCCTCCTTTTAAAGCAACTGGAGGAGAATTGTCTGATCTAAATTGGTTGTGTATAACTATGCAAAGAAGGTCTATTTTTTGTAAAATATAGATTAGCCTAAGCTTAAGCAAAAAGCCCAAGTTACTGTCCATCACAACAGAAACATATGTATAGATAAATAATAGATAATAGATAATAGAAAAATATGGATCAACAACTTTCACTTTTGCCCAAAATGGCTTGTGAAATTTTCGAGGATTGTCCAGACTAGAGTTGATGGTCCAACTTTGACTTGCATCAGGGAACTTGCAGCTAACTTGTGGTTATTATTGAACACCTTTGTACATGTTGGCCTGGCTGCCCAGCGTATGTTTGGATCTAACTACAGGGTTCAGCCCTGGAACAGATGACTGGTTCAGACACTGCCATAGGAATTTATGGTAGTGCTAGCTAAGTAAATTTGATATGCAGGCATTTAATTTTGGTTAGAGTGGGGTGAGATTTTAGGCCGCCTTTCAAGGTGAAATGTAAGCCCATTGCTTATAGTTGAAAGCTAAATACATGCACCAGGGTACTGTTTTCCTGTGAAGTTCTCTGAGGTCTAGAACTCTTAGAAGCGTATTGCTCAGGGAACAGGTTCTTTATTCTACACCACTTCCCTGGCTTTTTGAGAGTTTTATCCTGAAACTCCTTTGCAGTGCAAATGAATTAGACCTTTTATCTATTTGCTCTGCCCAGGCCTTTGTAAATCCAAGGCCAAAACCACCAAGGTCTCAAAATCAGCCAGCAGTGCAAGCAGCAGTAAGAAAAGGTTGCCCCACATGTTCCAAATGCTGCTGCAGAGGCACTTTGTTTGTTGTGTGAGGGCAGTGTGATCCCACGCTGCTCCTGGGAAGAGACATGACTGCAAGAGACTGGGGAATGCCAGCTTATGTGGGTGTCTGTCCTCTTGCTTCACAGAGGGAGTGTAGGGCTATCAGCTTGCAGGGTTTGCCTGGCTGTCCCAAAAAAATGTCCTGGAATAGGTCTTGTTTCCCTTTGAGCTTGCTCAGAAGCTGGCTGAACAGCGTGGTGTGGAAAGGCTTTCGTTATCTGCAGCTTGTTCTGACATTTATTTAGAGCACTAAGTAGGTAGGGGTCAGACCCACTGCATCTGGGAATATATATAGTTTTCATTTTGTTGATTTTAAAGAAATTCGAGTCATTCCTTTAAAGAAAAAGTCCTAGTAATGGGCTCGTGCCCCTGCTTTTGCAGTTGTTTATTCCATTCTAGAATACAGTTTCATCTTCATCCTTACAATTATGCACAATACTGTTAATGACATTTTTCCCCCTTCTTTAAGCTTTGATTTATAGCTCTCCAAGATGTCATACTATGTAAAACTGTCAGTCCACTCAATTTTTCAAAGCCTAGTCACCCCTCTATTTGATAATGACTTTTGACTCTCAAATCAAATGTAAAGACAGTAATGAGATGAAGGTTATCCTTTCTTAGCTGTACTGCCTGGGGGCTGCAGCTTAGCTCTGGGTCCTGATGCAGCAGGGATAACGCTCAGTTTTACTGAGAGGTGGTCATTGTCTTGGAGGTCTTGGGCTCTAAACAGACATGATACTCATAGGCTGGGAGACAGAAAGCATCATTATCTCTGCTGTGCAGATACAGAACATCATTCATTCGGTCCAGATGTTGACTTTATTTTTATGGCCTCCTCTCTTTTCTTTGCTTTCTGTGGGAAATGGCCACCTCCATATATGAACATGCCTCACTATTGCATGTTTCCTTGACAGAGTGATCTGGCTGGTTCTTGAGTTTATCCACATGCCTAAATGTCTCTTAAATTCTTGTGTTATCCCCTCCTTCCCATGTGCTATCCCTTCTTTCCCATCTACCCCTTTTTTTTGATATTGTTTCTCTGTATGTGTACTGTTTGGTTGTGGGTTTTTTCCTCAAATAGAGCAAATATCAACCTCTGCACTGAAAACACAATTAATGGTGTTATCAACAGTTCTCAAACACCCTGCTCAGCTGCAAGCCACTGAAAGGAAAAATGCCACGGGGAATGATGCCTGATTGCATTAATGTCACTAGTAATGTCTTAAGCTGCTCTGCTCTGGTTTACTAATCAAATCTCAACCTTGCCAGTCCTGACTATTAAGCCTTTAAACAGTCTTAATTTTGTGAACCTCTTGTGGGAGAGGGGAGGGGAAAAATAAAGTGAATAATGAGGATCCCAGTTTCTCCTGGCAGCAGAGGAACCCTGTAGATGTGAAGGCAAGAAGCTTGACTGGAGACTGCTGTCTTCTCAGCACTTCGTCTTTGTGGCGTACACTCACATACAATTTTATGCCTTTCCAATGCTTGCATTCTTCGTTCTTTCCAAATTTTGGTTTTCTGAGTATAACTTGAAAACCAAAATCCAGTTAAAAGCACCATTTAACTATGAGGCACTTGTGTACAGAAGCAATTTTCACTTGTGGTCACAGTTCTGCGCTTATAAACTAATGACAGGGAGAAATCCTTCTTTCAAGGGACAGGATTGGATACTATAGAGGCCTGTGTTAGGGAGAAGAGTCATACTCAAACTGCAGAAATCTGCCTACAGATTTTCAGCATTGTGTGGTATTTTCTAGAAACTCAAGGAGATCTGTATTGGAGCATCCTGGAGAAAACTGCTTGTTCCACCCTGCCGTTGTCACAGTGGGCATGAGAGTATTGGTGATGCTTTCTCCTATGCTTTTATTTCTGACATCATGTCTGCATATTTGAAGAAGAACCTACTTTCGTGTTTTTTGTTACAAAGTGAGGAAGAGAAGGAACTGGAGGAGGCTGGTTAACTTTGGAAACGCAATGGAAGAGGAGGGATCCCTTTTTATTTCAGATAGGTTATGACGCAAAGTCCATACCATGTAGAGGATGAAGCTGTGTTCACTGGGTACCAGAATTGCTTTTTCTTAGCAGCTTCTGTAGTTCAAAAGCAGAGAAAACAGAGAGGAGATCAAGGTGGGAACCTGTGGCTCCATTGGAAGTGCCTAATCCAAGGTGGACTCTGCCTCCCTGGGCATCATTTCTGGAGGGTCATGCTGAAAGGATGGTGGCAGGATGTTTATAAGACACTGTTTTCTTTTGCCACAGCTTCTAAACTAAAAGCAACATAAACATGCAAAGCCTGAGGTGGCCGTCACCCCAGGCACTATAGAATAAGGGTTCTCAAAGGCTCAGGATTTAGAGGAAAGACTGCAACCCCACAGCACATGCCCGTGCTGGGAGACCTCTGGTCCTCAGTCTGTGGTTTTGCCTGTCTCCACCTTTCCCACAGACAGGCTTTCAGGATGGAGTTTTCCCTTTGTTTCCTTCCAGAAAAGCTGCCGTTGCCTCTCTGCTCAAGGCACTCACAGCACAAGGTGTGGCTCTGCTGCTTTTGTGGTGGTGCATGAAAGGTGTTTCATTGTGAGTCCATGTGCACCTCATGGAGCTTGTAAGACGTGCACATGGGCCATTCAGGTTTTGCACAAAGAATAGAAAATATTGGCTAATAGAAAATATTTGACTGGTTTTGTCCGAAATGACAGCAACAAGATCCTTCCATTTCTGAAGATCTGAATGAACATAGTAGGTTTTGGGCTGAGCATAGGTTAGACCAAGCCCCATTTACGTAGGAGCTCATTACTGCCTTGGAGCTGCAGCAGCAGTGTCATGATTACTAGTGAGTCTTTCTAAATTACTCCATCTTCTCCTTCTTTCTTTCCTATCACAATCATGCACACTCTGCCTGGCAAGGGTAGAAAGACATTGAAGAGTCCATTGCAGCTTCTGTGCCTTACATCTTTGTGTCTGTGTGCATTTCCAGGGGCCAAAGGGAGAAAATGTTGGTTCAATCACTCAGCCTCTTCCCAGCAGCTACTTGATTTTCAGAGCAGCCTCCGAATCAGATGGTAAGTTTTGGGTTTCATTTGCTTTCTCCAGATTGCATACTTTCTGCTAGTTAAAAAAATATGTTGATGCAAAAAAATTAGTGTATAAAGGAAAAAAGGGCAACTCACCCAGCCTGAGATGCTGCTACTTAGCAGTGGTTGGAGTAGATCAAGCAGACTACAGGCACATTTCATTTCTCTCCCCAAACAACCACCTTTCTGCCCATGTGTATGGAAGAAGGACCTAGGCTTCTAAGAGAGGAAAAACACTAAGTCAGTATAAACTAAAGGATGAAGGGAGTTGATCCCAAAATTTAGATGAGAGGGGGGTTTAACTGTTTCCTCAGTTCGGCAGAGACTTCAATGTGTTATCTGCCTACGTCTTACACTAGGTAGGGATCTGTTGGAGGAAAATGGCATAGAAATGTTGAAGAACTGTTGATAGATATCTTTCAGCCACCAGAATTTTCCTGTAAACTTGTTGTCCCAGGGTTTGCAGTGTAACAGGCCCAGATACTGGTAAACCAGCCCACATCTAAAATACTATTCTGGGAATTCACAAAATTATGGAAGGTAAATTTAGGTCAATATATAACAGACATGCCAGCTTGCTATGTGAAAATCTCTACAAATGACTTTAGTGGACCTAAAATATCAGTGATTTATAAGTAGATAAGAAGATTAAAAACATGTTCTCATTCCATTTGACCTTCAGACTACTCTAATTTTTTTTTCTAGCAAATTAACCCAGGCTGTTCATTTTATGGATATTTTTCACCTACCCCACCAAGGGGGCTCATGTATCCCATGTGCTCCTTACATGGGGTAGAATAGCTTTAGATTTGTTCTAATGTCACCTGTAAAGGCTCTCAAGCTAGCAATATCTCCCAAGAGATCATCAGAGGTAAGACTTTTCTAGCTGTGATCTCTCTCTCTGGGTCATACAACATGTGCTGAAAAAGCACAAAATGGACCATATCTGGCACATGGAATTTTCAGTATCAAAATGACTGTGGGAAGTTTTCTGCCCAGTGAATTATTACCTGTCTCTGGTATCATAAGAGCTTAAAATAGTGAGTTACCGGAACACATTTTGAAAGCCAAGATATTCTTGGAAAGCATGCAGAGGCTGGGCAAATGAAAGCAGAGTTACTTTAGAGTTTAGCATGATTTTCCTTTACTTTGTCTCTTCTCAATGTTAGATGAAGAGCTAACGTGGTCAAGGGAAGCAGGAGGAACTGAGATACCTCTCAATCAAATATCTTAAATGTGTACGTAGAAAGTAACTAGGGCCTTTGGTTCAGGATGAAATAATATATGCTCTTGAACAGCAATGCCCTAGAGCCACCTGCACAGGTGTGGAGCACCCACATTATGCCTTAGAGATTCTGAGACTGGGGAGGTGACTTCTGCAGCCAATGTGAAGTGAGGCTTTGGGATCTGACCATTTAGCAGTTGACTTAAAAAAAAAAAAAAAGATACTGTATTGCACTAGAAATATTAGCATGAAAAATGGTGCAATTTTCATCTGAGTGAGAGTGTTTGACTTCACAGCTGAGGCCAGTGAACAATAAGAAGTGGCCGTACCTTTTGCAGGAAGGGAAGGACATGAATCTGCAGACAAGAGGGAAGAATATCTCCTTCCCAAACACAGGAGCTGTCCTGGTGCTGTGACTGTGCTGTGCTCCTTTTGTTTGTTAGTTAGCCTTTGTGGGGGGAGTTTGGGGGTGTCCACTCCATTGGGCAGGGTAGATGAGCTGACAAATGGGCAAACACATGGGTGTCGCACTTGGAGATGAGTGACTTGGAGATGGTATTAAGGTCAGTAGGTCATGTAAAACATGTGCAGACAAAGATACGAGGTGCAGCAACTGTTACAGTTAAAGAATTCTATATGAACTGCAGCAAATTAAGGCTTGTACTTTGCAGTTAATACAGTTTGTAAGCCCAGGAGACACCACTGTAATGGTTGTAGACTGCTACACAGCTTCACCTGTTGTAAAGAGGCTGCTCCAGAAGGGTGTGCCTGAATTTGTTTCATTTCTTTAATGCACTGGACAAACCTGGAAGATGCACTTATGGTCAAGAGAGTTGGAAGATTGAGGTAGAATGAGCTAAGCCAGCTGACACAAGCGGGGCAGGTAGAATCTCTTCCCTCGTATCATGTTAGTGTATATTTGTAATATGTTCACATTTCCTCTGTAGATGCAATGTTGTGTGAATCTACAGCAACTCTGAGGAGGTGTCCTGACTGTGTTCTTCTTAACACAGTCTCCCATGTCAGTGGTGGAAAATGAACCACAAAGCATTTGGCAAATATAACTAACTTGTGGAGTCCTTTGACTTGCTGGTGAATATTGAGTTACAGCATATGTTAGATGTACAGTTCTGCTATCCAGGCAGCTATTTCATGATCAGCAGCTACATGGCCTACTTTTTCTCTCAGCATTTCAGAATCCCTTTTTTCCCCTCTGCCATACCATCTGTGACAGACTGCTGGTAGGATTTAAGATCCTGACTTCTGGACAGCCTGCAGAACCACCGCCCAGCTACAGTAGATTTCACATTCACAGACCACAGCAGCAGTTTTGTGCTGCTTTGTGAAGGTCATATCAGCCTGCAAGACTCAAACTGTACAGACATGGTCAGTCTTTCTCACCAGTTTCAAAAAAGAAAACTGCTTTTTCCAAACTGGTGACTGTGTATGCATTTCAGATTTATGCTGATGAGTGACTTAGAATTAGTAGTTCAAATCTGCCCCAGACTTCCTGCCCAGACCGTTCTAGGGCTGTCCCTGAGGTCTCACTAAGCAGCGCCCCAGACTTCCTATGCATTTTGAGTCACCTGCTTAAATTTCACAGTGCAGATCTCCACTTTGCAGCAGACACTGCCACCAAAGGGGTTACCAGGGGACTTGAAAGTGGCAGATGACCAAGGGTTAAAAGCTTAACAGTGGAACTGTAAACCACACTTACGTTTTGTTCCTTACGTCTGTCCACTCTTTCAGGCATGCTTTGAGTAGTCTCCATTACCTAATGTGGATGGAGCTGTGTGGAATTCCTCGTGGTCTGGCTCACAGTGTTGTTGTTCTTTGCTAGGCATTTGGCCCTTCCTCCAGAACTGATGCTCTGATCTAGAGAGGAAATTAGATTATTGAAATAAGGGTCACACATAGAAGCAATGAACCAGAAGCAAGATTGCAATTGAAACCAAGTTCACGATGAAATATGTCTCTGGATCCTGGCAGTTCTGAAGAAAATAGAAGTTACCTTTTTAGCTGTATGTCTGCCTTTTATAGTCCTTAGACCTTCCACAGCAGTTTAAAATACAACCATTTGCAACCAGACTTCATTATCTCAGTGCATACATTGCACCTGCAGCTAACTGAGAGCTCACATCCTTGTATCTTGACAGCCAAAGTGCAAGAAATCATGCACACGGGCACCCAAATGGTACAGCAAAATGAGCAGTCAGCTGAACACGATGACCTTAATGTTCACTGACTGAACCAAATCAGCCTCTTCCTCACAATTCCTGATTTGTGTGCACTTGAGCAAGAATTCATCATTTCCAGGTGACAGTCTACTTCAGGTTGATTTTTAAAATCATCTATCTTGTAAGCGTGAGGCATGAGGCAAAACTGGATGACTTTAATAATTCAAGAAGAATAATATTCCCTTAGTGATGCCTCTCTGGAGCAATGAATGGTTACTCAGTGTGAGTCTTTGAAGTCTTAATTGGCAAGAGATTCATCACAGGTGTTCTGTAGCTACAGGAATGCAATGGAAAAGAAGTATAGTCCCAGACAGATTTCAGTGTGCAACGATGTGATTCCATCTCGAGCGGGTTTTTGTTACTGGTGAGTGCTGAGAGAGCATTGGCTGCGTCCTCTGTGACCAGCTGTTGCAAACTGTGGCAGGTAGACTTGGCACATCAGATTATGAGTTGTTCTAGGTGAGTGATGGTGACTGCAAAGAATTTCAAAATGAAATAGCTTAGTATTTTCAATGCTGTCCTCTTTTTTTTGTCCTGTGGAATATTGTAATTTTATATCTATTCAAAGACTAGGACAGACTCAAGTCATTCCCTGAACTGAACTCAGGTTAGCAGCATAAGCACCTTCTGTTGTTTTGATTGACTGGGGGAGGTTTCCAAGAAGGAGAAGAAATGGATTTTGTCACTTGGTTTTAGTAGTTCCTTTTGTCTGTGAGAAAAATGAGTTGTTGCAAAGATGTGCCTGCTCCTGTTCAGCCTGTCAGCCTCCAGGTTTCTCAATGATGCCAGCAGTGCCCTGCCAACCTGGGCAATGTCCTGCAGGACTTGTAGTGTTTCCCATTTGCACAGCTGTACTGCAGGAATCATCTCAAAGGACAACAAGGTGCTTTTCCAGCCTGCTGAGCCAAAAGGCCTGCAGAAAGCATATGGAAGGTTTCAAAACATATGTGGGATGCATGTTCAGCTTTGTTTTTGCAAAGTTAAAGCAACATGCATCCTTTATTAGCATTTGTTTTCCCAAACCTTTCAAGAGGGAAGGAACTTTGGAACCCCACTGTGTTTAACTGATTTTTCAAAGAGTTTCCTTTTTCAAATTGTTACTGATGACTGTTGCCATTTTACTATAAACACATATAACCGAGAAAAGGGGTTACAGGCGTGCTCAGGGGAGACTCTGGAATTTGGCAGGGGTGTGTGTTGGGGGGGATGTTTCAGTTGAGCACAGGAGAGTGGTATGCACATGTGTTCATCTGACATCCTGTTCTCCTGGGACTTCTGTCACATGCCAAATGCTGTGATCATCATTTACTAGAGTGGGAATGGATATTGAATGGCTGTTGAAACCAATGGTACAAGGAGAGAGGCTTCTACAAAACAGAGCAGGAATGGAAGCTAGCACTAGCACTCTGCTAGGACATCCACTTTTGGTGCTCCAGGAAACAGCCTTGTCAAGGAGTCTCACTCTCTCCTCTTTGTTCCTTTTGAGCCAAAGGGGGACTGGGCAACCTACCCATATGACCTGTTCAGGTGCTGAGAGATGGGTGATATGAAATGTCCTCCTTGTGCCACCTGTCAAGCAGAGTTGTCTAGCTGGACTTGACAGTGAGGTGTCATTTCTCCCCATTATTACCCTCACTGAGAATTCTCTTAGCTTGGAGGGAAGATTTCTATTGCCGAACTTTGTAAATCCTCTATGTGCCTTGTGAGATACATGGGAGTATTATGTGTAGATGGACTACTTTACTCTCTCCCTCTTTTATCCTTCCCCCTCTGCAGCCCAGGTAACAGCCACAGCTTACTCTAGGTCTGCCCCTCATAAGTCAGTAACAAAAATACTCTAAATACAATGAAGAAAGTGTCAAGCTCAGAAATAACATTTCAAAGGGAACGTTCTGTTCACAGCTCCCAAGCAGAAGGAGGTAATGCAGGTGTTTTGGAGACAACACGATCTCTGCAGAAATTCCCCAGAAGTAATCATTGGGGTGAAGATATTAACAGAGCAGATAATCTTCAGTGCACATACAGGACAACCAGGGGATCAGGCCCAGCCAGAGCATCTTTTGTGAAAGGAAGGTCCTGCTTGACCAACCTGATCTCCTACCATGACAAGGTGACCTGCCTAGTGGATGAGCACTGGGCCACTAGTGGCTGGGCCACTATCCCTGGAGGTATTTAAAGATGTATAGATGTGGCATTTAGGGACATGGGTTAATAGTGGCTTGACAGTGCTGCATTATCAGTTGGACTTCATGTCTTAGAGGTGTTTTCCAATGTTTTCCAATTCTGTGATTCCATATAATTTGATTTAAGAAGAGCTTAAAAGCCTACGTGGAGATTCTGCCATAGGCTGACAATAAGCTTTTGGGGTTTCCTTCAGAATTTCAACATATGCTCATTTTAAACCACAATTTGTGAAAAATTATAGCTGATAATCAATTGCAATGTCTTACACTGAGGCTTTGAACACCTCAAACCTTCTGAAAGAATAGTATTGTAAATTTTTTTTACTTCCCTTATATGCATCCTATTGGGCTGCTGTTCCTGTTTGAAGGAACCACATTTTGGATTCTTTTCTGATCTAATTACCTTGTATACAAAAAATCCTACTTGAATCAATCACTCAAAATTAGAATATGTGAGAATTAAGGCAGTCATGTAGCCTTCATGCAGACTGCCATGACTGTAGATGACAGCCTTTAATTATGTGACCACATACTTTTCTCCCCTTCTGCAGTTCCTGAGGGAGTGAGTAGACCTGTGAGGTAAGCAATTAAGTAATCCAAATGCTAAAATTTTTGTGTCATCTTCACAATAAAGAAGAATATAACTCAACAACAAGGTCACTCAAATGTAAAAACACTTCATAAAGGCTTTTAGCAAGGAAACGGGTTTATCTTGTGTGCAATCTCTGTAATTGAGAGAGTATAATTTTATAGTGTTGAACTGCAATTAACACACTTGCAGACAATGTAACCTTTTCATTTGCAGAGGTAAGCCCTTATTTTACCTTTGGGTTAGTGACATATATTTGTTTGGATTCACAGCACCACCTGATGGCTGAAGACCCATTTCTTAGCTTGGGGATGGTGTACATCCCTTCAGTTCATTTTCTGTTAGGAATGAAAATAAGGGTGTAGACTGATGCCATTTCTGTTTTCTGCAGAGTACAAGTAATGCTGACTGCTGATGAACAGTGAGTTCCTCTAAAGTTTTGTGTATCTACCTTGGACTATTAAAATGAATATTTAATTTTTTAATTTTTTTTTTTTTAAGTTAGGCTCTTTGAATAAGGCTTCAACAAAGATCCAAATTACTCATAACCCCTTCCAGGGAGTTATCTAAAGAGATGAAAACCCTAGATATATTATGTAGAAATTTCCTCTGGTGATATGGTGAACCCCAAAGTTTTGACCAAGCCTGTAAGCTCATGTCAGTACTGGTGAATACCTGTGGCAGTGGGGGTAAAAGAGATTCCCATGAGGCCATGGCCAGTGTGGCCTGCTCTGCCTACAGCCCTGGGGAGGGTTGGGCTGCAGGGGCACAGCGAGGGAGATGTCAGAGGGAGGCTTTGGGTCACCCTTGCCACAACCATGCTAAGATAATGTGTGTACATGGGTGCTGCAGGGCACTGAGGAGACACGACTGCCCCAAAGGGCTCATGCTGCTACGAACCAACCTATCTGTCAAAACACCTGATTTTACAAGCCCACTGAATATAAAAATATCTTGACATATGCAGCATTTCCAAATGTCAAATAATGCAGTCTTCACTCTGTGGAGCTGGAGAAGAAAAGCAAAGGTAAAGGCAGAGGTAAGTCAAGGCAGGGAGCCTGAGTAGGAGGGTGCTCTCTTGTGTGGAATAGCCTGAAACAGGAATAGCCTCCATCTTGGTGGGTTTGGGGGAGAGGGGATACGTAGAAGGAAGTGGATTTGTGCTCAGTGCAGCCATTAGCTCTAATGGGTTATCCATGCAAATCCTCCACAAGGTGAGAAGGGAATAAATCTCTGCATGTAAAGCCTTAATGCAAGAATATTTGTTAAATACAAAATAGTGTGAAATCAATTCCAACAGCCTTCAATCTTTTATTAACCATTATTTGTGATGTTATTATTAAATCAGAAGCTGATGCTGAAGGAATTTATAGGATGAAATTAGAATAAGTCATGGGCTCTGCAGTGTTTGTGGCTAAATGTTCAAGTGCAATTCTTCACAGATTTGAGGTATTTTTATTTTTCTGGTGCAGCTTTGTGTCAAAGTGCTGAAAGCCACTCAAATGTATAAATGTGTCTTTATGTACATATGTTCTAGAGGTTTTTTTAGACTCTCATTGATCTTCTTATAAAGCCATGTTTTGGTCATATAGAAATTGATGGGAGCTCTGCCCAAGAGAACAGCACGTGCTTGATGCTGTGTGATAGAACTGAAGGTAATGGAAAAATTTCCCAAATGCGATCTAGGAATGAATGTGGTCCAGGGAAAACCTGTTTGTAGCACTTGCCAAAAGTGAGCAAAATCCTTTTGTTTTCTTCACTGCCTCTCAAGCACGCTTCTAATTATTGCAAAATGAATTCTGAGAAGTGTAATGAAGAGCTCTGTTTTACATGCTTGAAATTAGAGGATAACTCCCTTGATACTCAGTTCTCGAATGTTCAGCCAATTTGCAGGTGTCCTGGCCTCATTAATGACTGCACTATAGAAGCAGGCTATTTTCAGGTACTTCCAGGAATACAGGAGCTCCAGCACTGTGGTGATTAGGCTTTGACACACAGCTTTGTAGTCTTGTACGGATCATTGCAAACAGAGCCGAGAGTCAGTTTGGATTCCCACGCTTTTCATTTGCTGTCTGTCTGTGAGACCTGTGCAGGCCATAAGGAAATCCAGTGTGGCTGTGCATAGGTACTGCAGTTTATCTTGTCTCTGTGCCATGCTTAAAGCTGCAAAACAGACTCCTCAGGTTAAGATATTTTGTGATAAGAAAAAATGATATTCCACTCAGATTATCTGACTAGGCAGAGAGAAGGAATAAAGAAGAGGAAAAAAAAATGCAGAGAAAGAGGAAGGTGACCAGCCTGACAAGCAACTCTCTCTAGTCTTAATCACTCTGGCAAATATTGACCATCCTGCATCTTGATCGGGATGATTGTTACTGCAGCACTACACCCTGTGCGGGACCCCTGAGCAGGCTGCAGTTCAGTGATCCCAGACTGAGCAGGAATCACTCCTGCACAGCACAGTGGCTCAGTATTTATTGGGTAGTGTGTGTGGTGGGGATGGCAAATGCTGAACATGTTTTTGGGGTGTATTACTTGCAGACATGAGTTGCTAGGGGGTTTGAAAGCACCATACCTGTACACATTTCCTGCATCTCAGACTGAGTCAGAAAGGGGCAAAAGGATATGAACAAGTTCATATCTTAGAAGAAGAGATGTTATTAGAGAAGAGGAAGTTGGATGACTTTCCCACTGTATTACCAATGCAGATGTGTTACTCATGCAGCCACTAAAACACACCATTTCTGGCAAGATAACCTAGGGACTATTTATAGGAAGACTATACTGTACACAGTGACCTCCTGAATTTTAATGAGCTTTACTCCCAGGCCAGAAGCTTTTGAGAAGCAATGCATGAATTGTCTTACTTACTCTCCTATGCTTAAATAATTATTTTTGTTTTGACAGGCCGATGCTGGCTGGATGCTTTGGAACTTGCCCTTCGTTGCTCCAGCCTCTTCCGTCTCAGTGCCTCCAAGCAGGGAAAGGATGGAGAAATGAACTGCTCGAGTGATTCTGCGCATGCGGGGATCAACCACCTCTTGCACACAAGTGCTATGTCAGACCAGGAGTTCTTCCAGTAAGATGGGGCTGTCACTTCTTAATGCACAGAGAGGTGTTTTATGGCTCAAACTTTAGCACAATCTAGCCAGAGTCCACTAAGGAAACCTGTTTAAAAACCAGTCTGTATATTCTGCTGCTTGACTTCCTCACTAATATATGGGCTTGGTGTGTATGAGGTTTGTTGCCACGTAATGCTTGAGCACACAGACTGGGGGGAACCTCAGCTGTGTTCATTTGTACATAAACAATAACCAGTTTTCTTCTATCCCCTGCTTGGGCCAAAATGGTGTCTGGAGATGTTGGCATGAAAAATGGCTTGCCTGAGTAAAGATTGCGGAATCTAGTTGCTAGAGCAGACCTGCAGTTACACAGACAAGTTACTAACAATGTCTGTGTGTTGCTAGCACATATGGCTCTGAGACTGATCTATTTTTTAATAATGTGTTCTCTTTCCTAATAATACTGTGTCATAGTCAGCAGAGTGCACACACTGCATACTTATTTTTGTAATTACTTTCTCTCTCTACAGGGGTTTTGAGTGGTGTCCAATTTCTTCCTTGATGCATCAGATAAATTTTTATATAAGCCTCCTTTCTATTCATATTCCTGGTGTTACTGCAGCATTTTGGAACAACCCACATCAAAGCTCTGTAGGCATTAAAAACCCCCAGGCCTTTCTGTTGCTTATAGCTGAATAAGCAACTTCAAAAATCTTTCTGGTATAGACATTTGGCCTTTGGAGTGGGAACTGGGAGGGGTAGTGTCTATTTCTAGTTCTGCTGATTCAAATTTGATTTTTAAGGCTCACAGCAATGCACCATTGGTTACACGGTTTTCAGGGTAGCAATTCTTGCAGTCTGCAAAGATGAAGCCTTGCACAGTGGGACCTCATCTTTAAGTGGTTTTCTTAGGCTCTGTTATAACAGCAGGGATCTCAGTCCTGTTCAGAGTGTGAAGGTATCTCTGGTCCCATGGGACTGAAGGGGTGGCAGCATTTTGGTCTGACCTGTGCCCTGAAAGGCTCTGGTATTCCCAGCATGTGTTGTCCAGTCCTGTTGTTTGGGTTTTTAGTTAGAATGTGAAGAGCTTTACTGAAGAGCAATGGGAGAAGAGAAGGAAATCTGATGTGTTACCAGGGCATGTGCCCTGATATTTATAAAAATGCTTCTATTGTTCTTGGGCTTCTTCCATTAATACTTTACTTTTTAATTTCTTTATGCCTAAGAGAGAGTCTCTGTGCTTGCTGTGATAATGAATTCAGGAATGCAGTGGACTTATTTTTCAGCTGATGAATGTGTGTACAGAAATACACATAATATTAAAATAGAGCCTGTGGCACTGAGAACATTCAGGCAAACCCATGGCTACTATAAGGAGGTACAGAAGATACAGTTAAAACTGTATTAAAGTATTTCTTCAAAATATGATGCGTGAATGACACTTAAATGTGCCTCTATTTCACTTCTTAGTAGTTCAGCATTAAAAGCCCTCTTGAATTATGGGTCTCAGCAATACTAGCACACAGGGCAGAGTTTTCAGCAGGACAGAGTACCCATAAGTGGAATCAGATTTTTGTGATAGGCTCAAATTTTAGCTGAGTCTGGTTCAAATCGGGTGTTCAGCATCTGGTCATCTGGACACTACACTCTCTTTTCTGAGTCCTACCACTGTTTTGAATGTGTACCTGGATTCCCCAGTGCTCAAAGCCCAGGGGAGTTTGATGGTTGCAAGATAGGGGGCTGACTTGCTCTCATCCCTGGAGGAACAAAGAAAGTTTAAGTAAGGGAGAACACAAAACCCAAGACGTGCAAGTGCTGAGCAGAGGGTTTTTGGTTGCCAGTGACAGTGACTTCCTCACAGGGATTCAATCATTCTAATTAAATGCTTTCCCTACGGGGAATCTTACCAATTAAATTGGTATGCTGTTGTTAGGGGGCCAGTTAATTACATTTAACTCTATCTTCAAATTAGCCAAACTACTCTGTCAAGAACAGAAAAAGAAAGGGGAGATGATGGATATTACAGGGAGAACAAAACCCCCTTGGGAGCTGGCAAAGGCACATTTTCTGTTGAGCCAAAGTTACATTTGTCTGCTGGCTGATTTGCTTCTTTCCTGCTGGGAAACAAATCAAGATTATACAGTGATTTTAAAATCCATGTCTTCAGTAGCATATGAAAATGAGAGGGAGAGAACAGTGCAAGTGAATCAAAGGCTAAAGTACTGTGTAAATTGTTGATTTTAGACAAGAGACCTTTAGGTACCAGGCACTCTTCTTTTTAATATGAGGTTGTATTTCTTGTGGCTTCCATGTCTTATCTCCAGCAACCCCAGGAATCTGGCTGGTTACTTGTTTGATAGGAGCTTAAGTTTTTTCTTTGCTTTGTGTAGAAGAGTGGTATCAAATCTAAAAAAGTCCTGGTCAGTGACTGATGTTTCCAGGAATGCCACTAAAGGAATAAAGCACTGGTATAAGACAACTCCAATATGCTGAAATGGTAAATTAGTCATGAAGAATTCCAGGCTATTCACATTCATGGTGGAAATCCAGTGCTGACTTTTAGCATAGTTATTCCCTCCCAGCTTTTACAGCCTGATTCAAAACCCATTGGAAGCCCCTGAAAAGTCTTTACACTGATTTTATTTCAAGCTCATGATGTGGCTTTTGTTTTTAGGATATCATACGTATTCAGTGATAATTCTGTTTGGAGGAATAGAAGAGCCTGGCTCCACTCCAACATTTCATATTTGTTCCTGAGAATGAGGAGCATCTGTTTTCCCTTTGGTTCCCCAGAGTGGCTCCTTTGCTCTGGATGTGTTAAGTCTTGCCTTGTTTGTGGCTGGTGGGCAATCAGTCCACAGCTGAGTGAACTTTCATGTGAATTTATTTCCCACTTGGACTAAATCTGAAATCCTTGAAAAATAATGGGGAGGTCACAGGAAACAGAAAATCATCACTTATTCCACTGAAACTTCAAGTACTTCTCAAATGTGCAGCAGGTGACACTGAAAAACACTTGCTCTTCTTACAAATGTGAGATAGAAACAAGGGCTACTCTCAGCCATGAACCAAAAGCCTTATAATGCAGTGTTTTATAAGCATTTTTATCCCATGGAGAAAACTTTCACTAGGTAAAGGGAGCAAAGCAACCACAGGCAAAACTCACATATTTAGCTGATCATTGAAAAAATAAGAAATAAATTAGGTATTTAAATGATCAGCAATTAATAACTTCCTGAACCTACCATCCAGGAAGTAGCTGTGGTGAGGAATCATGGGATAATCTCTCTAGACAGCTCTCACCTCATCTTTTTTCTCTTTTATTATCTCAAACTAATGTATGCATAATCTGTGCATCTAGTGTATTTGGTTATCAGTCATTATATTTGCTGGTTGCTGCCTAAAATAGAGAAGTAACATCCTGGCACTAGAATGATGAATATATGTGATGTCTAATAGCAAATTATTAGTGCTGATCATTGACTCTCTGATTTATGATCTTAGTTTTACTATACGGTACAACTGTAAATTAAAAAACCTCGTGGTTTGTATATACATATACACACATAGCTCCATATGCAGACATACCTACAGTTACAAATGGAATGAAAAGAAAGATTTTCTAAAGGCACAGAAAGCTGTAGATGACACTTTCAAAAGAACTCTAGAAACTGGGCTCCTCCGGAAACTGAGCTGTAACTGTTGCAGTGTGGCTTGCTTGGCAGGTTAAAAATCATGAGCTTATTTCAGTGCATAGTTGGAAGATGAGATCTTCTGAAAAGCTGATGCCAGTTCTGTGTTCTGATTCTTCTGTTGTTTTTTGGTTTGGTTTTTTTTAAGTTAATCTGGCTCTACCTAGCAATGCCTAATTATCTTTAAAAAAAATAAAAGAAAAAGAAAGAGAGGAAGACCAAGGGATGGGAACTTTCAGCATTCATCTCTAATAAAAATTGGAACAAGCCCAGAATGGGTGGAGAAAAGGCCCATCATAGAGAGACTTCAAGCTTGACAGAACATTCCTGTGTACTGAGGAAAGAAATCTTCCTTTGAGAGAGAAAAGGACTACAGGAAGTTACAAAGATCCAGGGCCTGTTTAGATTGTCTGAAACCCCTTGTATAGGAAACCTTTTTTTATTGCTCTGAGTGCAATTTTGCATGAGAACTTGAGAAAGAAATTTTCAGAGGAAGAACAAGCTGAGAAGCTCAGCACATGAGAGCAATGCTAGGCCATGAAAGAGGTAAAGTGTGTGCAAAGACATATATGAATAGGGAAAACTGAAGCTTGTGCTAAATATCACTTTTAAAAGTGGGCAGTTAGTGAATACTTCTCAGCACCTGACCTCTGGCCCATGTAATCATGTTTGCCATCTGTCATATGAACTGCATCTGCTTTTTCAAATGGAGATGCTATAGGCTACTTGAGAGAGAATTTTTGGCATTCTCCCCATTCTCTAAAGCCTGGATCACTGAGCATGAAGTTTGCTACGTCTTTCATACTTTTCTTTGGATGCTCTTACAATTTGAATCTTCTTCTTACATGTAATTGTCCAGTCCATGCTTTCAATTCAGTTCTTCTACACAGCATTGTCTGTGGAAAGCCCATTCCCCAGGTTAGTTTGGTGGGTGAGGGAGGGATGTGTGTGTGAAAATACTTGCTTTTATTGATTTTTAAATTTGTCTTTTCTAGTGTAGGGCTGACTTAGGACCACCCTGTTGAAATAAAGTAGCAGTAGTACCAAAAAGAAAATGTATCCCATAGTATTTCCTGTATGCTACAGTCCACTGATTTGCTTCTGTAAAGGGAAAGATCTCTCCTGATTGACACTTTAGTTCTCTAATCAGCAATGTAGAGTTGTTAGTGTGTGCTCTGTAACCCTCTGGTGTGTGGGCTCCCACGCAGAGCCAGTGGCAATTCTGTGTAAGGGTGGGTAAGTGGAGCTGTGTGGTGTGGCACATTTTGAGAAGTGCAGTTTGGAGTGGAAAATTTTGATGGAAAATATCTCCCTGTTTCTGTGCTAAAACCCCTGTTATCCAGTAAATCAATGTCTGAGACACTCCTGGGTTGCACACCCTATTGTGAGTCCCAGGGGTGTTTTTATCGTGTCTAAAAGGCCTTAAATAATGTGGCTTTATAAATCAAATTGAAGCAACTAATGAACTGTGTGTTGCAGTTTGAATGAATCAGCCCTGGAGAACAACCACCATTTGGAAAACGATGCTTTTTCGGACAAGTCCGAGAGAGACAACGTAGAAGAGTCGGAGAACGAAACGCATGAGAACAGTCGGAAGACAAATGAAAGTGAGAGTGATCAGTCAGAAGTACATGGAGAGGTCTCTCCGGGAAGGAAAGGGACCACTTACATTGAGCAGATTTATGAAGAATTTGGAGAGGTAAAAAAAAAATAATAAATTGGTGGCTCCCTGTTTCTGTTAAAATGTATCTGTTCACAATATTTGTTGTTCAGCCTTTTAGATGTATGGCAGGTAACAGCCAACTTTGTGAGTTCCAGTGTTTTACAGATAAAGCAACGCACAGTTTTCTGCTAAATTATGTTGAATTATCATGTGCTCTAATAATTATGCATTATGAGCAGCAGCTCTGTGCTTTGGCATGTTTCCAACATCAGCGATTGCTTTAACCAGTTATTGCATTAAAGAGCTGCACAGCACTGGCACATTTGTGGAGCCAGCGGGAAGGGAATTATTATTCTGGGCATGTGTCCCGGCCAATTGGGGTGCTCAGTCCTTGCGTGACACAAAATATGATACTTTCCTTTTTTTATTATGCATGGAACATCCTTTTTGTGTGTCTGAATGGAGCATTCGAGCCACTTGATTGCTAAATGACAGTTGCTTGTTGGAAAGCCATTTCTCATGTCATTTAACAGCAGGAGGATGCATTTCTGTTCCATATAAGAGCCTTTGTTAGCTGGATGTCGCTGTGACACCTCTGAGGAAGGCAGTGGTAGAGAGCTGGGGCAACCAAGTGTGTTGTTTGAGAATTGGTCTGAGCAGGCAGCAGAGGAGCTCTGCTCCAGTGCTGGCAGAGCTCTGAGCACTCCCTTGCTAATTGCTTTGAACAAGGAAGCTAATGTCTTGTTGATGCTTCAAAGAAATGCACTGCTAGAAAGCTATTTCTTTCCTAGAATCACAGAATTACAGAGTCATTTAGGTTGGAAAAGACCCTTAAGATCAACTAGTTCAACCATTAATCCAGCATTGCCAAGTCCACCACTAAACCATGTCCCTCAGCACCACATCTACATGGCTTTAAAATGCCTCCAGAGGTGGTGACTCCACCATAATCTGTTCCAGGCCTGTTCCAATGCCCGACAATCTTTTCAGTGAAAGTCTTTTTATAATATCAAATCTAAACCTCCCCTGACATAACTTGAGGCCACTTCCTCTTCTCCTATCGCTTGTTACCTGGGAGAAGACACCAACACTCACCTCTCTACAAACTCCTTTCAGGTAGCTGTAGAGAATGATAAGGTCTTCCCTCAGCCTCATTTTCTCCACGCTAAACAACCCCAGTTCCCCAGCTGCTCCTCACAGGAGTTGTGCTCCAGCCCCTTCACCAGCCTCTGATTCTCCTCTTTCAATGTTTTCCTGACAGTGTACTACTAATATTGGGGAAGCAAATATAGTTAAATATATGCTAATTACACCCAACTCCTCTTTTGTGCATTTTCCCCCTCAAATTCCCCTGCAGACACACAGCAAGTGAGAGCTGAGTTCAAACAGGGGATTTTGAATATAGATGAGGAACTAAGCAACAGCAAAGTGAAAGCAAACTTAATTTCTGTCAGCTGCTTATTCTGAAATCACCTTTTGGCACATGACAAACTTGTCCTAGAAATGTTGCTAGGGTAGGGTGATATTTTGGTGTTTGAACAAGCCTTACAGCCAGCACTGATGTGTGTATGTGGGTGTGAGAGAGATATTTCTGCAGTTTTACATTAAAATAAAAAAAATGCACTACAAAGCAACTGGAAAGGACTAAACTTCTGTTGTAGAATGACACTTTGTGCAGCATTAAGTAAGGATAGCTGTAGTGTGACTGCTCAGGCAGAGGTAACATCTGATGGACTTCCAAAAAGAACTGTCGTGTAGCCTTGACCACTGGGTGTTTTGTTAGATTTCTGTTGTTGGCCAAGAGATGGTGCTGTTGTCGCCTGGGATACACAGGTAGGACTGGTTGTGGAGTCTGATCCCACTGGTGAGAGTACCATAGAGAGAAGTAAGTTGTTGTGTGCAATGAGGTAGCTTTTCTCAGCAATGAGTGCAGATGTATCAAGGTAAACACGTGCCAGTAAAGTCATATGTCAGCTTAAACTGAAACTGCCTCTTGGCCTGTGTGTTACCTGCCAGTTTGGGTGTGGCAGGGCAACGGTCACAAACTGTTAAATTTTCAGCTTGGCTTAGAAGGGCTCATCTGAAATGTGTGTACGTGTGCAGGTGCATCTCTATGCTTTGAAAGGCGTGTGCTTCTGCAGTTGATGTTTCAGCTTTGCCTTGTTTGCAGTAGGAATGTGATGGCAGAGACAGTTGTTAGAAGGACTTTGAGATTGCAAAAGTTGGTCTAGAATATAAAATAGATACCTCAGTACATAGAGGTAACCTTTTTTTCCACCAAGATTTTAGTTTTAATGAACTATAAAAAGGGTTATTGAGGATGATGTATTTCAGGGCAAAGCAAACAGAAATTACTTGAAGTCGTTTGTGTCCTCCTGCACCTTATCCTCTGTGTGTTTTCATCTGTCCCTGGTGCAGTGATTTATTCTGAGTAATACCTTGTCCAGCAATTTCAACATGGCATAAATTTACCTTGCCAATACCTGCACACTTGAGAACCTGGATAAAAAATGAGAGTTCTGACAGACCCATGTGTAAGCCCTAGATGATGCTGTGGTATGTCATTTCTTCTTGGAGGTTCAAGCTGAGTGTTGCATCAGATTGTCAAAATAAGAATGATACAATAATGGAAAAACACTTAAATGAAAAGAGCTTTGTTGTTCCTGAGTCTGAAATTCTCTCAGTCTACAAGCCCTATATGACTAGTAAACTGACTATGACTATAGGGCTGATTGATGGTCAAAAAGGTGGTACTGGAAATGCTCAGGTGATGAAAATGAATGTTTAGTGATTTACACCACCTACAAGTCCTATTGGGATATGCTGTGTCCTCTACTAAATTGAAGTCCATTCCAGAAGTGGATCTGTGGTTTTTTTCTCATAGAAATCTCTTGCCTAAAGTCAGTAGTCTAAGTCTAAGCCTAAGTGTTCTCTTTCACTGTTAAATTATGATGCCTAGGATGCATTCAAATGACATTCATATTTGAAAATTTAATTTAATTTTTTTTCTCTGATGGCTTGAAAGGCCCATTCCTCCATGTTATACATCTCGTAGCCCCATTGAATGTATAGGAACTATACAGTTGAAACTGAAACCACTGCATAATCCCTGGGTTTTTTCACCATTACCCACACTTCTGCTGCAGAGGGCGCTGAGCAGCATTGTTGGGTTCTGGAGTTTTTGAGCCTGTCGCCTGTCAGTGGGACCTTTACCTACTGACACACCAGTTTATCTTGTTTTGAAATTGGAGAACTGCTTCCATTCTCTGTTGATTACTTGTTTGTCTCCTAAAATTTTCTGCACATATAATAGTATATCTTACAGTCTCTCATTTGCCGAGAATGGGACTGAAAGGAGCTTCTTATATGCATCCCACCAGGCCACAGTGATGCTGTAACAACCTTGGGCATGTTACACCTCCTGAGGACCTGAGGTGCAGAGTCCCTTTGGTAAATTTTGGGTCAAGTCGGCCCATTGCAGTCCTGAGGTGTGTGGAGACAACGGTTCAGGAAGGAACACTCTGCCTTGTAACAACTTTCACAGGTGCCCAGGGCTTTCTGTACCACTCACTTTATTGCTCTGGGGATTCATTTCTACTGAGACATAGCTGATGTCTCTTTGTGATGGTGTAGGTGAGTATTCACCCTTGTGCCAGGGCCAGGTATGCCTGGGTGAGCTTAGACCTGCCAGGTAAATATGCCCATGAGAAATGGTTTTCCTGTTTCTGCCCTGAAGTTCCCTTTTCCCATTGTAGACAGGTGAATCGTCTCAAACAGAAACAGTCTCTGAGGAGAACAAGAGCCTGATGTGGATCCTGCTGAAGCAGCTGCGTCCTGGCATGGACCTGTCACGGGTGGTGCTGCCCACCTTCATCCTGGAGCCACGCTCGTTCCTTAACAAACTCTCAGACTACTACTACCATGCTGACCTGCTTTCCCAGTAAGCAGCATGAAGAGTGTGCCTGACCTGGACACTTTTTTTATATTTATGAAAATATGTGTTGGTATGCTTGAAAAGATAATACCTAGGTCGCTGGGTTCAACATAGACCAAGCCAGGCACCATCTGCAGTGATTTTTTAAAGATAAACTGCTGCCAGTGAGGGACGAGAAAGGAAAAGTTAAACTCCAGGCAAAACTACTTTTGCACTGCACATATTGCCAGCACGGGCTGGAACTGATGGGGATTCAGCTGATGCCTTTGAGTATCTCACAACAGAGCTGTGCCACCTCCTGGTGTACTCATGTACAGAGGGGAATGGGACAGAGAGTGAACGGAAGGGTCAAGCACTTCTGCCCCCAAAAGCAATATAATTATGTTGGTTGATAAACAGATAAGAAACATGTTTTAAAACCATTGATGAGAGAGGCCTGCTGGGAGCAGCAGAGTAGAAAATAGGAAACGTTATGCTTTCAGACAGGACCTGCCTTCTCAATGAGGTATGCCTGGTGGATTGTGAAACTACTGTGTGCAATATTCTAATAGCAGCACTAGTTACTCAGTGCAGTTATTCCACTGCATCTGGCTGATTATAAAACTGTGGCATTTTCAAGCCTTGTTTGTGGTATTTGTAACATCTGAAGTTCAGGAAGTGGTTCTCCTCAGTGCTGAGATCTAAGAACACTTTGAGAGGTTTGGAGGTTTTGTTAAAGAAACCTCTTTGTGGTATGGATGATCCTTCTAAATTTTACAGTAACTTATCCAAGTTGATTTTTAAATCTGATTAAATGGTTGGAAATACCAGGAACTCTATTGTTCATGTTTACTTCCTGCTTTGTCTTCGAGGTGTTGGATGAGGTGACCTTTAAAAGTCCCTTCCATCCTAAAGTATGAAATCCCAAAGTGGGATAGAGGCCTTATAGCACACCAGCTTTAAACATCTTTTAAGTAAGAGGAAAACAAAGAAAAAGAGACAAAAATAGAATTGTCTTTGATTTTGGTGGCATAGGTATTACTGTTTTTATGACTCACAGTGTACTGTTAGCTCTGACTAAATGCTACTGTGAGTGGCAGTCCCACATTAACCTACTTGAATGTCCAGTCAAACCCAATACACTCCAGAAATATTTTTAGCCTTTCTCTAGGAGTAGAGGGCAAGGTTTGCCCCTTTTAACAGTTTATTTTTGTGTTATATGATGTGTGCTACTAAAAAAACTATTAGTTCTGCTGGCAGATACCTTTGTCACTGGCAGCAGCACAGAATCCCTTAGTTCTGGGGAAATACTATTCAAATTAATGTTGTTATACTGGTAAGAAATGAGTGTGATGTGTGACCGGTATAAAGAGCATTTTATATTCTCTTTTGCAGGGCTGTCCTTGAAGATGATCCATACACTCGAATGAAGCAAGTTTTGAGGTGGTATCTGTCCGGCTTCTATAAGAAGCCAAAGGTAAAAGGAGGCATGAAGTTCAGGTTGTAATGGCCATTGCAATCTTCTGCATGGTTATGTATTTCTCTATTACCTTCGCTTTGACAATTTACCTCTTCTATTGTTCAGAAGACTTTGACCATTACTTTTAAAACTGAAGTTGCACTTGGTTTCAGAGTAGACAGTGAATGCAAAATAGTGTTGATCAACCTCAGAGCCTTTGCACTGGACAGTTAGAAGGCAAAACTAGTCATTAACAAGTAACATGTCCTGGGATGCAAGACTTTTCCCTTTGCTGAAAGCTGGTCTCCCTTCTATTTTCAGGCCTGTTAGTACTACTATGTCGTGTTTCCACATTGTTATGCACCTGCTACGTATAGTAGCAGCAATAATAAGGTTTGATCGTCTTGTAAGGCTTTGATCAGGCAGTATTAAATATTAAATTGGTGAGAATAGCAGATTAATCCATGGCTCAGATTAAAATATTAGATTAGGAGAATAGATGTAAGCTAGTTTAAAACATCAGGGAGAAAATTATTATATTGTTTTGTGGCCATTTGTAGAGTTGTATTGCAAATCTTCATTTGTAGCAGGTTATGATTACTTGGTTTTTCAGGGAATAAAAAAGCCATACAACCCTATTCTGGGAGAGACATTTCGCTGCTGTTGGTTTCACCCTCAGACGAACAGTCACACATTTTACATAGCAGAACAGGTAAGTTGCTTTACTTGTATGCTCTGGTGTTGCAAACTGCAACCTGTTTGCACCTCCATGCATAGAAATACATCTCACCCTAGGAGAGGAACTTGAAGCTTTGTGTAAATATCCAGAGCAGGACATGCGGTAAACTGGTTGCTGATCTTTTTACTTTTCAGATTTACAGAAGTTATGTGAGGTTTGGTAGGCACTCAAGACTATAAAAACAGGTCTCCCATATATATAACATCAGCTTCCTCAATAAAGACCTTTTCTATGGGATTCTGTCCTACTGTTTTCTTATTGTTGATAAAATGTGTGTTGTTTTATCTCTGTCAAAAGGGACATAGAACACACAAATCCTTCTGTCTTTTATTTCTAAACTTTCTATAATGATTTTGATAGGAGTAAATTGAGGGCTTATCTCTATGTCTTTGTGAATAAATGAAGGGCAGAGATCAAAAGTAAACTGGCCTGAGAAAATGTACTTCGACAGTTTCAGTGTTAATAAAGGGATAGAATCGTAGAATCATAGAATCAGCTGGGTTGGAAGGGACCTCCGAGATCATCAAGTCCAACCCTTGATCCACTACCACTGCGGTTGCTAGACCATGGCACTGAGTGCCACATCCAGTCTCTTTTTAAAAATCTCCAGGGACGGAGAATCCACCACTTCCCTGGGCAGCCCATTCCAATGTCTGACCACCCTCTCTGTAAAGAAATTCTTTCTAATATCTAGCCTAAACCTCCCCTGGCACAACTTGAGACCATGCCCTCTTGCCTTGCTGATAGTTGCCTGGGAGAAGAGACCAACCCCCACCTGGCTACAACCTCCTGTCAGGGAGTTGTAGAGAGTGATGAGGTCTCCTCTGAGCCTTCTCTTCTCCAGGCTGAACAGCCCCAGCTCGAGTCCCTTCACCAGCCTTGTTGCTCTTCTCTGGACCTGCTCCAGCACTTCAATATCCTTCCTGAACTGAGGTGCCCAGAGCTGGACACAGCACTCCAGGTGTGGCCTCACCAGTGCTGAGTACAGGGGAAGAATCACTTCCTTGGACCTGTTGGCCACACTGTTCCTGATACAGGCCAGGATGCCATTGGCCTTCTTGGCCACCTGGGCACACTGCTGGCTCTTGTTCAGCTTCTTGTCAGTCCAAACTCCCAGATCCCTCTCTGTCTGGCTGCTCTCCAGCCACTCTGTGCCCAGCCTGTAGCTCTGCAGGGGGTTGTTGTGGCCAAAGTGCAGGACCTGGCACTTGACCTTGTTGAACCTCATCCCGTTGGAATCAGCCCAACTCTCCAACCTATCCAGGTCCCTCTGCAGGGATCTGAGAACCACGTGGACTTTGCTAAAGAGACTCCCTGTTTCACATGCACTTTTTTTCCTATTTAATCAGATAATTTTTGCTTTGATAAAATTTTTATTTTAGCCACTGCATTCATTTTATGGAGATTATTCAAATGGTGCCCAAAAGTTCTGCACTGTTCATTTATTGTGTTGAAAATCTGACACTCTAAGTGATCTCACACATACAAGCTCAAGAAAATACAGAGTGGGGGAGAAAGTTTGGATATATAACGTTCTCATATGTAATGAGGACAGGCATCATGTTCCTTCCTTTAACATGGAGGTTAATGATGCAGATGGGGCTTAGTCCTACAGCCTCTGTCTTGTGCTCTCCCTGGAGTCTGTGAGGTTGTGTGTGCACCCACCTCTCTGTTTAACCTGTAAAAACTGCTCTGAATGACCTCTGCCTATTTTTGTTCTAGGTCTCCCATCATCCGCCAGTGTCAGCTTTTCATGTCAGCAATAGGAAGGATGGATTCTGCATTACTGGCAGCATTCTAGCTAGGTCCAAGTTTTATGGTAAGGCATTAAGTTTAAGCATCCCCCAGGTAATATTGTGGCATTGGTTTTCATTTGTTTTTCAATCACTCCTGAGCGCGTTGAGAGCTAAGATCAAAGAAATGCTTATAAGATCTAGCATCAGGATAGCCTAACTCCTTATCTTGGCTTTCATAGGTTTTCCCCATTTCCACCATTCCAGTGTGAAACCACACTGATATTAAAAAAAAACAAACAAACAAACAAACAAAAAAAAAAAAACCCAAAAAAACACAAACAGATAGAAAGATTGAGAGTTTTAAAAGCCTGTTTTTCTGAAAGCAAAAGTTTGTAAGAATGTATTGGCAGTTGGTTGTCAGACCACTTTGTGTGTGCTCATAGTTGAGTCACTTTACAGCTATTTGACCATCCAACCGACAAGTGCAGAAGTCTGTATAAATGTAACACCCTTTATCTAGCTCTCAGGTCCCTGAGAGCTGAACCCCAGAGCTTCAAAATGTCCTTGAATCCTTTAATATCAGTGCTAACAGCACAACTCCAGACTCTGGAACTGTGTTGCTGTTTGAAATAGTTTTTTTGTTTAGACAAATGCCTCTTAATTGTTATCTTCCACTAAGTGTATTTGCTGAAACACTTGTAAATAGTCTTTGCTGTCCTTCTGGCAATTTTTTTTGTTATCTGGGATCATACACAATCAGAAAAGTTGTGAGAACAGAAGGACCTGAAAAACTTCTAAGCATTAGAACTCTTTTCTGCACCCCACTAGTGACCTGTTTAATCTACTTCTCTTTCTGCAACAGGGTCTAAATGCCAGAGCAAATGAGAGCCATACAGCAGTTTGTTAGAACTGCCTGCTCCAACTGCATGATTTGCAGGGTCCTGAATTATGAGCGTTTCATATCTTTTCTTACATTAGTGACTGACATTTAAATGGAAATGTTTTTTCTAAAGTAGTATGAGGGACCGAGTATAACATGCATTTTTAATGTATGTGTATTTGTTCTTTTAAATTATAGGTAACTCACTTTCTGCACTGTTGGATGGGAAAGCAAAGCTGATGTTTCTAAACAGAGGGGAAGACTATATAATTACTATGCCATACGCCCACTGTAAAGGTAAGTTATGAGTCATCAAATAGGAAGCAAACAGAAAGAATAATAAATACAATGGTATCTTACTGACTAACTTTGCACTGGCTCTCCCCTCTCAAGTAAGTGACACCACAGGGACTGGTAACTCCAGAGAGCAGTTGCTCCACACATGAGTCACAGTGCTCAGCAGGAGACTGGTCATTCTCACTGAAGTCTTTTTGTTCTGTCTGTGCAGAGCTGAGGAGGGAATTAGGCCCATCTGCATTAGTTTTAACACTGCATAGAAACAGAAAAATGCTGCATATATGCACTGCAGATAAAGTGGAGATGGAAAGAATAAGACTACATTTCTGAGCTTCTGAGGATAAAAAGTTTTTCTTATGTTAACACTGAAATTGTTTAATATGTTTTCTTGCTTTCTGGGAATAAAGGAAAATCCTAAATTCTCTTCCAATTTCTTTGTTATTCCTCAGAGTATGAGCCGCCTCAGTGAGGCTTATACTTATTACTGTGTGGCTTTGCTCTGTTGAGCCAATGTGCACTGAGGCTGGGGGATGGCTGCTGATTCACTGCTCCTCAGGAAGCATTTCTCCTCAGGAAGCTGTGTCGGTGGCATTTCAACCACAGTGATAAAATCAGCAGTTGGATCCAATTTTGATTTATGAATATTTTTTAATTTAGCACCTTGACTTCAAGGTTAATATTTATGGAGGGGCTGGATACCTGAAAACAGTAACTTCTGTAAATCACACTTATGCACTCCAGTGCATAAGTCTTTTTCTTGTTGTTTTTCTTTTTCTGCAAACGACCTCTTCAGCAAATGGTAAACATGTATAAGAAGAAGTCCCCTACATGACTACTGGTCTCCCAGATTCTGCTGAATCCCATTACAGCTCACCTCTTCCCCATCCACCCTGTGAGAAGCAACTGGGTCTGTTTAAGCACTGGTATAAATAAAGTTGCAGGGTACAACCTTCTTTATTTTTCCTGTCCCACTTTCAGCTTGCCACAGGTGCAATATCAGCACTTGTGAGTCAAGCTATTTCCTAGCTGGTGTAATAAATGGGGAATACAGACTCAGGAGGATTCTTCATGCTTATAGTAAACAACCATTTCCCAGAAACTTCAAGTTCTATCTTTTCAAAACTTTAAGCCAAGTAGTGAATTTCACAGCATGTCAATTGAGAGCCGGGTTGACCTGAGAAAGCAGGTAGTTTCCATTGGGGCCTTTCTTAAGCATCTTTTTTAACTTTCAGGACTTTTATATGGTACCATGACAATGGAGCTTGGAGGGAAAGTTACCATTGACTGTGAGAAAACTAACCACAGGGCAGAACTGGAATTCAAGCTGAAGGTAAGAGACTTTGTAGCCCCCATTTTGAATGGGTCTCATGCTTGTCCCTGTGCCCCAGGCAGGGTTTGACCATACACACCAGATCATTTTTATACCAGCAATGTGTGTGTGCACCATAGCTGGCCTACCTGGAGAGGAGGCATCACCCTGCAGTCAGTTTTGCCTCATGCAACTTGATTTGAACCCAGGAAGCCTTAGTTTTACGCATGATTTTTTCACTGTCGGCTGGCTGACTGGCTACTGGCCAAACTTAGTTCTGAAAGTTTGGCGCTGACAGCATGGTTTCTGTTCAGGCAGGTACAATTATTTCTGCTTGAAAAATACAGCAAGGTGGCTGTCACACTGACAAGCCTTGCACTGACTTGTTCATGTATCTAGTCCCTCCCCTAGAAAGCCTGATGATGCAGATTTATGGTATGCAGGCAAAATGGAAGAATTTTTGAGCATTCCTGTTACTACATGTATTAAAATTTGGGAAGGAAAATGATAACCTGTAACTTTCCTTGGGCACTTAACTTGCTTTTTAAGGAGCATCTGTTTCTTTTCTGCTCCAACTAACAATTTCTTGCCTGGGAAAAAAATTAAAGAACTGAGAGACTGCAGGACTTCAGAGTTGCAGCCTTAGCCATGCAAATGTAAGAGATCACTGGAGTTAGAGGAGTCTTTTGCAAACTGAATTTTTTCTAGGGCAATAATAATTTTTTGTCTTTATTTGCCTTTTACAAAGTGAACTGTATCCCTGTGCACTTTCTTGACATTTGCACATGCCTGTCTTTAAAGCCTGTTCTTCCCGTAGGCCTGGTGTACTGTGTTGAGGCCAATGGGATAGTGCCCTGACTTTGGTCAGTGTCATCTACCTACAGACTCTTCAGAACTTAAAGTGCAGACCCTTCTTTCCTAGCTTGAAAACAATACCCTGAATCTAAAGATAACTCAGAAAGGACCCTGTGTCTTAATTACATGCTCTGCTTTGAGTATTTCTCATCTACCTTTTTTAGTATAATTGTTAGAAATTAAAGGTAAACCCTATAACTTCGTTATTAATTTGGATATGTACCAGTTCTCTGCTGGATTGCAAGTGCTTGAGATACTCGTGATTTCTTTATCCATGGGTGTTGTGTGAAATTTGGTTTTGTATTGTTATTTTAAAAAAAAGTTCCTTTGCACAAATATTATTGGAAAGTAGGTGCTAAAATGACTGAAGAAATGTTGTGTGGTATGAATAAAAGAGCTGGTCACTTATCACTGCTGTTTCCTGTGTTTGGCAGACAGGAGATGAGGGGAATTTTCCATTGTTCTGAGAATCTTTTCCTTGACTCTGGAAATACCCTTTTTCTTTTTTTTTGTTTGCTGCTGGTGAGAACTTCTTCATTGGCAAATTGACACAGATGCAGTCATCAGCACTGCCACACTGCTGTTGCTGTCCCATAAGCAGGAAAAGTCAGCATTAGTGCTGCTCCTTTTCTTTGGACAAGGCTGCAAGTATAAGAGTGCAAACTGTAATGTAATTCTGGACAATGGGAAGGACTTGTCCACATACACTTATCCCAGTGTCTAGCTGACAATAAATAAGTGTATTTGCAATGAAAGTGAGGCCTTGTACTGCTGACTGTTGATGCACCTGAAGGTTTATCTCCCTTGCTGCAGCTACAGTGATTTTGGTGTTGCAAACAAAAGGAAGAGGGCACAATGTGAGATAGTCAAAATCCATGTTAGAATTCATTCTGCCTTTCCCCAGAAATAGTGGAAGTCAAGCAGGTTGCACTTTCCTTCCCTACTGCTGCATCACTGTGTTTGGTTCCCTTCCAGTTCTCACTAGACTGATCGAATTTTCTGTTCCTGTTCTCCCCTGACAGCCCTTCTTCGGTGGCAGCGCGAGCATTAATCAAATCTCTGGGAAGATTAAATCAGGAGAAGAAGTGTTAGCAAGTCTCAATGGACACTGGGTAACACATGATAATCGAAGTTGCTGACAGGTTAAGTGCTCATGGCAGCAGGGTGCGTGGGAGGATGGCAGCCCTTGGCGGGCTCCCCACGATGGAATGGGTGCTGCCAAGGGCCATGTCCTGCCTTTTCCCGCCAGCCCCAGGGAGTGCAGGCAAGCGTGTCCTGCTTCTTCCAGGACACACCTCTCAAGGTACCTCTCAAGGTCATTTACACTTCAGTAGTCCCATCTACTTGCATTCCCAGAGCATGGGTCAAAGCTGGGAACAGTAAGGAGGGTTTTCATCAAAGCCAGTGGTTCTGTATTTAGGGTCTGAGGCTTAGGACGAGCACTGATGGCAAGAGATATAGTATGTGTTAGGTGGGACTGTGAAGATCATGAGGCTTCCTTTTGTCTGGTGTGTTCAATACTTCCTCAGTTACATCAGTATCAGGGAAGAACTTCACAGGGTTTTGAATTCACAGGGGTTTGAATTCAAAGGGTTTTAAATTCATTATTTATGATAGCAGACAGTTATTCCTCTGTTCATGAGGTGAAGGACAGAGACATAAACTCAGTGAGATTCTGTTGTATGTGCAGCTCAGAGCACCTAGCACCTTTGTGCACTTTGTATACACAAGTGAATCGCTTCAAGTCACCCTCAAGCGCAAATCCAACAAGAATAAAGTTCCATGGTGAAGGATGTAGTCTAGTTTTGATTGAAACTCCTGGTAACTGTGGCAAAAGCAGTGAGCACTGGGCTTTGGGTGGACATTGGCTAGATATTTCTCCTCTCAGCAACATTTGGACATCTACATCATCATTACAGTTGTCCTGTGCTTCATTTCCAGTCCATAGAAATTGCCACTTCTGAGACAAGATTTGTCTCATCCTGAAGGAGGTATTTAAAATAGGTCAGGTGAAATGTGCCCGGATAAAGCCCTTTCTGTAGTGAGGTCCTAACCACAGTGTAGCCTTTGGTACTGGACTCGTCCCCTCAGACAGTCTGTCTTTTTACATAAAAAGCTAATGCCCATTTTGAAATTGGGATATTTGCCCTTTCTGGGCTTATACAAAGTGATTTGCTCCCTGTGCCCGGGTAGCTTTTCCATCCTGAGCTCCCTTTCCTGCAGGATGGGCCTTGGCAATTGTGAGTTGTGCTGGGCTGGGGAGTACCTTGTCTGTGGAGGGTCCTGCAAACACCATCCGCAAGAATATGTAACCGAGGGGCTCCCCTGGGGCACAGAGGCACGTGGTTGTGTGCTGCTCAGCTTCCAGCCTTCTGTTTATTTATTCCTCCCTTGTTCTTTGTCCCGGTTGGTTGTGGTGCACAAAACTATAATGATGTATAAAAGAAGTTAAAATGGCTTTGAAAGGGTGGCTCTGTGAGCAACTGTTTGCAATTCTGTGCTGTGAATAGAGGAGCTGCTGTGCACTGATAGGAAGGGTGCCTGTTCTCCTCCCTCCCTGCTGAGAGTATTGGCCTGCTCTCCTGGATTTTCTCTGATACTGTCCAGTTTCCTGACAGAAACCTTCGCATTTGAAAGGTAAATTCTCTGTCTTGGGATCTGAAAACCCACTTGAATAAAGAAGGGAAGCAAATTCCAATGCTTTTCAGTCCTAGGATCACAGCAGCAGCTAAGTGCTTTATATATGCCCCTTAGAGATGCATGTAGTGATGCTTGATAATGCCTGCCTGCCTCCTCCTATCTGCAACTGGGGGTCTCTTCAGGACCTCAGATCAGTGCTGGAACTGGCATCTCAGGATATGGCAGAGGAAGTCCTGAGGGAGACTTTGAGGAGGGATGATAGTCCCTCAGGGTTGAAGGTATTTCACAGCTGAAGATGTGATGACTTTGAGACATACATCACGAAACATGTGCAGGGGGAGAAATGCAGCCAATGGGATGCAAAGAAATTAGGCAGCTATGGGCAAAGCCGGTAGTCATGACTTAAATAAGGTTTGCCTGATACTCACACCGTGTCCAGGCAGCTGAATGGCATCAATATACTGCTCATCAGCTGTAACCATCTGATTCATTCCACTTGCAGTCAGCGTCAGGCTGTTCATTCTGTAAACTACCCTCTCTGGCTCTGTGGCATTGCTGTGTCTGAGCCAGGCTGGGAAACAGATCAGTTAAGCAGGGGCATAACAATATTGTCTAGCCAGCCTCAGATCAGGGAAGTGCTGCTTAGTAGTTTGTTGCCAAGTAGATTGGCAAGGAGTAAGAATTGAAGACTGATGACATTTTGAAGAGCTAAATGAAATTCAGGAGCAATAGTAGAAAAATCTGGCTAAACTCAAAAGAAGAAAAATGTGAAAGAGTATCTCAGCTTTAGCTCTCCTTTCTGGAGAGGATGTTATTTCAGGGGGCTCTGTGTGAGATTTCAGCATTGAGGAATGGAAGAAATATTGGAAAAGGAGCTAGGGCTCTTGTTTATATGTGCTGGGTGGTAGCTGGGAGGAACAGTGGGGAAAGAAGAGTATCTTAGGGCTTCTTGTCCTCATGTTTGGGGACAAGACTAATAGGAGGGACCGGGTCCCTTTCTAATTATTCTGTGATTAATTCTGCCAGTGCTTCTGGAATGCCTCACCTCATCTGTTTCTATTAGAAACTTTCAGGAAGCATTCAGTGAGATTTTATGGGATAGAGGGGGAGATAAGCCTCCTAATCGAACTGTATCCCTGATCAAAATCCAGAAGCAGCTTTCATTTGTCAGGTTTGTTTTCTGCCTTGTGTTTCTGATTGTCATTAACATTTTCACCTAATTCTGCTTCTCAGGATGGGGAAGTGCATATAAATGAGTTGAAAAGCGGGAATGCAGAAGTGTTCTGGAACCCGACCAGTGAAGTACGAAGGCAGAGGCTGAAGCGCCACATTGTGCTTTTTGAGGAGCAGACGGACTTTGAGTCAGAGAGGTAGGGAGCTCGTGGAATGTCTCGCTGCCTCTTCCCTGCCGGGGGCAGGGCTCTGATCAGAAGGCTCCCAATTCCTCAGCACAGTCCTGGAAAGGCAGTGACCTGCTTTGTCTGCACATATTACCCAGCCATTTACCTATTTTTTTCCAGGCTATTAGCTCTGGAGTATTTTCACAAGGTATAGCTCTGAAATAACCAGGGACCTGGGCTGACAAATTATGGAGACTACATTTTATCTGCTTGAAATAACAACTCTGCTTGGACTCCAAAGACCATGAACAAAGTCTGTGTAACTGCTGGAACACTTTATGGAAGGGCAAGGTGTCAACCCGCGGTTGGATATCTTGTTACGAAGGGTTGTTTCAACCACAGGATCTTAAATTGTGGAAAGTCCTGGCATCAAGAGAAGCAGTAGTTTGAACCACATAACAGGTTTTTATGAAAGAATACAATTAAATGTATGTTTAACTCAGCTGAGATCTCCGATGAAGTCTGCACCAGGTTTTTTTAGTGATCTAGGTTACCTAAAAATGTAGTCCTGGCAAACAACTTAGAAAATTGAAGGAATGACTAATACGTCACCAAACCAGTTGCTGGGCAAGAACATTATTTGTTGAGCAACGTTATGTGGTGCTGGCTTCAAACCAGCTAGTTCTGCCACTTCTCCGGTTTGGTCAGCCAGCACCAGGCAACATGCCAAGCCAGCACATACAGTTTGCTGCCTGGCTCTGCATTACATGCCCACCTCTGTGGGCATCTGATTTTGGTGTTGCATCACATCACAGTAAGAAGATTCCCCTTTTCACAGGTAAAGAAATGGATTGCATGAAAATAAAAACATACAAACATATAGTTTGTTTTGGACAACAGTGGATGTTACCGGCAATAAAGTCTGTATTTGTAACTTACAGTTATGCAATTGCCATTTCAGAGCAGACTGCAGTACATTTCTCTATTAATCTTCAGAAGATTTTTTTAAGGGAGACAAGAAATCTCAGTCTTGTGGACAAAGAATCTCCAGTTCTCTGTTTACCACGTTATGGCCAGAGCTGACCCTCTTTGCTACATCAGAGATAACAATGATACATGCATCCAAGGGAAAGAGGCAAAAGGGAAAATAGAGACCCCTAACAGACATTCCACCGCACTCCTTATGCTGACATTTGTATGAATAAATTACCATCTAATCCACCTGAAATCACCTGAAAATCACCTATTTTCACAAATGTGGGAGAGCCTCTGAAGCTCGTACCATTATGCAGCTCACTGTGGAGGGTCTCTTTGCCTGACACATGCAGCTCTTGATGGAGTAATTTGCCCTTGTCAAACAGTTTTGTGCATGTCCCTCTGAGGTTCTTAGAATTAGAGGACTTTACACCACTGCATTCCTTAGGACGGACTTTACACCACCTCAGTATTTTCTCAGGCCATTATTTCCACTCCTCCCCCACCCTCATCACTGACTTTGAATTGAATTTCCTTCCTTTGTTTCTGAGAGAAAATATTCATATACAGAAATATGGGAGTGACTTGTTAAAAAGGAAAGGAAAGTGTTCCTCTGCCTTCAGTAATTATCTAAGAGTCCGCATTTTTGGAAGTGTGTTAATGTATGCTGATAGAAATATAATGAAATCATCAATATCCCTTTTAAATTAAGAGCTTCACAGCAAGCTCCAAATTAAATGCAGTAATGTATTCATCTTCTAAATGGAAGACGAGTGTTTTGTGGAGCTGGGAATACTGGAACAGCCTGGATCTCCTGTGCATAGTCTAACCACTTGGTAATGTGTTGGGAGGGCTAGCTGCTAGCCTCAGAAGTATTTCCAATCTGAAATGAAGATTAAAGTGCTTTGGTTAGAGGAACTGTGGAGAGGCCTATCACAGCTTGGCTATAGTAAGAAAAAAAAAAAAAAAGTAATGATTTTTCTCTCGTAAAAGGCAGATCCTCTCCCCAGGGCAGAGGCTCAGTGAGACATCATATGATGGATCACGTATCCTTTGGCAGCTGAAAACAAGTGCGGGTGAAAGCCTGTGCTCGTGCTCGCAGTTCATGAGCACAAGGACCTGTCCGTTGCTTGCAGATTGAATCAGCTGCCTGCAGATCTGGTAGCTAATTCTATATAGGAGTACAATATGCAAGATATGCACACAAATTTGTTTTCCAGTGCTTTTAAACTTTAAACATAAAGCCTTTGTTTGGGGCATAGACATTAACACAAAGGCTTCTAAACTGAAATGCCTGAAAGGGCAAGGAAGAGAACAGATTCCCCATCAGTCACCTCTAAAGAGGCCTCTGATCTCGGTGAATTGAGCATAACGATCCTATAACTCGCACAGACAACACTGAAGAATTTAATGAATATTGTAGGTGATGCTATGTAAGGGAAAGTCCCCTGTACTTCAGCAGGTCGTTCAGTGTTGCCATTCTTTAATTTACAAGCCAAAACTGAGGCAGAACAATCCTGTTACAATAGACCAGACAAGCGTCTGCTCTGAAGTTCCAGCTGGCAAAATGCATCATTGGTTTTGAGGTGGTTTAACTTGCTTCCCTGTTTATTTCTAGGCTTTGGCAGCACGTTACCAGTGCAATAAACAAAGGCGATCAACACAAGGCAACACAGGAAAAATTTGTGCTGGAGGAGGAGCAGAGGAATGCTGCCCGGGAGCGGAGGGAAAATGGCACGGAGTGGAAGCCACTGCTCTTCCAGCACGATGCCACAACTAACGAATGGCGCTACAAATACGAGGAGTGAGTGCTGGGGTTGGGGGTTATGAGCAGACCTCACTGCTTGAGTCCCCAGGGATGCAAGCAAGGTTACAGACCTGTAATTGGAGTCCTGCCATTTCCCAAACTATGTCCAGAGCTTGCCCTTTCTGAGCTCCATGTCATCATTATAATACATATTTCTGATGCTAATTGGGAATAGCTGAAAATGGGGGCTCAGCAAAGGAAAATCCACTATGCCATTGGTGCGAATCCCTATTGCTGCAATCAAGTGTGGAGTCATTTAGCAGAGATTTTCTGCACTGTTTGAGCAGAGTTAAAAGCTGTGCTCTCCTCCCCTGCCAAGAAGGGTGAAGCCTCTGGAGGCTGAACCCCCTCATTCATGGCAAGGAACTGTGAATGTGGAGGAAAGCATCTGCTACTCCTGTCACTGTATCTGGAAACTCCGGTTACTGTCAGGGATGATTGCCTGCCCTGAGGCATGTGGAATTAGTGTATTGGTCTTAACATACCTGGTGTGGGATTCTTGCTTTTCTGATGGTATTTTTTTCATTTGGTCTCAAAAGTCTAAGGCCTTGGGATCCTTTGAACGACATTGCCCAATTTGAGAAGGATGGAATACTTCAGACAATGGAAAGACACTTATCTACAAGGATGTCAAACCACAAAACAACGTGCATAAACAATCAAATTACACGGCACAAGGTAAAAAGCCTGTTTTGGGGAATATAGTATTCTTTAGGATTGTTTAAATACACAGCTCTCTTCTACGGCATTTTCATGTAAGCACAGCATAGGCTGAAAGGTTTGTTTTGGATAAATACAGCTTATGACTGTAGACCTGCAACATCATACCATCATTAACTCCAAATAATTATAATCATTGCTTGACATATTCTATCCATTTTGGCATTTTTCTTCCACCTAATCTTAGTGAAAATGACCCTTTAGTGGGTTTTGCACATGACTGAGCTGAACTTCACAGTTCAGCAGTTCCAAAGCAGAAAACTTCACACAGGTTTTGGAGTGCAGAATTGAGATCCTGCAACTTCAATTTCAGTCTTTGCCATCAGCCTTCATCACTTACTTTCTCTCAGACAAGACAAGAAACCTCTCTCCATCCTTTCCCTTAAACAGATGATACTTTCATCTCACCGCTTTCATCTTTAGAGTGATATATGTAATTGATAACACACTTCTTAAACGTTGAACTGCTGAACTAGCTAAATATAACCCATATCACACTGAAAAACTTGTATCTTATTATGTATGTAGACTTTTCTTTTATAATACCTGAATCTGAATGTCTCTGAAGCATTGGGAAGTTGAGGTTTATAACTGCTTTTCAGACCCTCTGGTGAGAAGTTTGAATCAATGTGTTTGGTTTACCCATCTAAGAGGTAGGGAGAAACTTTCTGAAGCGCATGAAGAAATTAGGCATAAAATTTCTGTGATATTTAAATCCTTCATGCACCTTCTGAAAAATCTTCCCTGGGAAATTTGATTCTAATTTTTTCTTCTTTTCATCTTTTCTCTTATGTATGTAGTTGAGTGGGTACACAAGTCAGCAGAGGAACTATAAGGTTCATCACCAGTGTGTGTCAGTTAAAGCTACAAGAATATTTGGATAGGTGTCTTAAGGATGTTGTCATTTGAGGAAATGCTTGTCTGCAGGGCATGTGTGTAATATCCTTAAGTAGCTGTCAGGAGTCCAACTACCAGGAGTTGCGGAGAAAGCAGTCAGACTTCCTAATCTCAGACGTATTTCCCAACACCCCGAATTATTTTGTTTAAAGCAGACACCCGAGTTTCCAATTTGACATCAACTGAGACTCTTGTAATCCCTGTTTAATCCAGAGGTCTGCCAAGGACTGCAGGCGCCGCAAAACCAGTGATCAGCCGTCCAACCACAGCCAGAATACAGAGAGCAGCTGTTCAACGCCAGAGTCAGTGCAGGAGCTCTCAGATGATGATGGCAAGTATTTGTGTATCACTGGGTCAGGCTTTAATGTTCTTCCCTTTGTACCTTATTCCTCGAGCCAGCCCTGGGACATTTCCCAGCCCAGTTAATACCATGGGCCAACAGCCCACAGGCAAACACACAGAATGTTCTGCATTTCTGTTCTCTGTATGTATTGCCTCTCTGCCTTACACTATCCATGCCAACAAGGGCTTCCCACTCCTGGCACAAACATGTTGAAAAAATACACTGACATTCCAGTCAACAGATAGGAAACAGCCCTTGTCATTCTCTTTTCTCTGCTTTTGTTAGAGGTGACCTTGAATGTTTCAGAGATAGGGGCAGGTGCGAGCACTCCGTTCTCCTCCCCTCAGCTGGGGAGCATGCTGCCAAAATTGCCTGAGAGCTGACTGAGAAAGGCCTCTAAGCCAGTGTCACAGGACCTGTTCCAGTGGCCTGAGTCTTCAGGGTGGAAGATTCTGTTCCCTGTCTCCTTCTCTCTGTGTTTCTTCCTGAAAGCATCCCCCTGGCTGTGACAATTAGATCACAGCCAGCCGTTTGCTGGGTGAATCTGTGTTGTGTTTCATCACTACCACTAGAATGGTGATGCAAAACATAATTCTCCTTCAATACTTTGCCACAGGGTTTGAAAGCCTGTGTGCTCAGTGTGGGAAAGAAATGAATCACCTGAAGGAAATTCACTCAGCCGTCTTATCTCTACAGAGAGCCCAACAAGACATACACAGGTAACTATTTGCTGTCATCAAATCAATTATTTTAATGGGCTGAAAATAACCTATGGCATTTAACTCCTCACTGTGGCCTTTGGAGGGTCTCTATCACCTGCTGGATTGCATTTAACAGTTGTTTCTATAAGTAGCTAATTAACACACAAAGACAAACCCATTCCCTGCTTGAAACAGTGGGGAAATCCCTTCCTCTTAAGAGTCTTTATGGCCAAAAATCTTCACCTCAGCATGTTTCACACCTCATAGCATTCCAGACTGCAAAACAGCTGCAGAAGTTGGGAGGGGCTGGGCCGTGTCCTGGCTACAAATAAATCTCTGCTGGCCAAAAAGGTGTGAGGTCTCCCTTCTTGTAGAGCATGTTTCTGATTTCCTTGGTTTTCTGTAGAGATGCAGGCATGTGGTCTGAAAAACTGGACTCCATGGTGAAAAGCACTAACTTCCCACATTTTGTTTAAATGGCTAATTGCTGTCTGAGGGAAGTAGTGACCACACCTGCTGCTGACAAGCAGCTTTACCCTGCAGACACCTGTAGCCGGGACAGGGGAGTTATTAACTGCTACATCTGCTCCAGGGAGCCCTGCTGGTTCCCCACTGTGTATTATCCAGCTCTCCTGAGGCTTCACTGTGGTGGGATCACACATGAGGCCCACCATTTCTAGATGCCAGAGCCACTGGTGACATGGCTTTAGCTTCTCTAGCTCTTGGGGGTGTCCAAGGCAGGCTCTTGTATTTGGGAAGTATAGGGCATAGGATTATGAGTGCTGAATAAAGTGATTTCTTGGGTTTTGTGCCCTTACATCTTCCAATGCCAATCAGCATGCTCTGCCTGATCCAGCTCCAGACAGAAGTACTAATCTCTCTGTTAAAACAAAGAGGGAGGTAGAGTCTGTGGGGGCACAGTGCTGTACCTGTGAAGGTGTCTCCCTCCTTATGTGGAAGTTCTGGGCATGTGCACACGTGTGAATGCACACCTCCCTCCAACCCACAAATAATCGTGCTGCTTTCTTTTCCAGAAACCTCAGTGCTCTGAACAAAAAGTCCTTCCACAGGAAGGCCTCTTCTGAAAGCTTCCTCCTGGACTCTCGCTGTTGGTTTCTCCTCTGCATCTTTCTTACGTGTCAACTATTCATTAATTATGTCTTCAAATAAAATCACTACGTTTGGCAGCAATAATGATTACTGGCTGCAGGAGGGGGGCCACTCGCGCAAGGAGCCCAGAGAGGCACCAAAGCACTTTAGAACCAACGCGGCAGAGGTGGAAGAAAGTGGAAAAACGAGGTTAAAAAGGGACCTAGGAACCTGCAAAACTTTGTTCCTGCAGATTTTGTCATTTTTGCCTTTTACATGTACATCTTCAAGGACCTCTTAACCTGTACGGGCCTTAATGCTGAAGCCAAATGTAGCTTTAATTGTGCAATTTGTTTTCTATGTCTTGTCATTTTCTGATGCAATTAATAATTACCCAGCAGTATTGGTAACCCCAAAATGGTAAACACCCCAGTGTTTTGGAAAGGTCACACCGGCCTGGGTCATAGCTCCAGGAGTGAGGGAGTGCAGTTGGGGAGCTGTAAAGAATTGATGTCCATGGTGCCTGTCCGGCTGCCTTTAATTAATTATGGGAGGGAGCACACTTGGTCCAAAAATCCACCCCCGGGATATTAAGTCATGATCTGTTTTGTCACACACAGAATGAGACCTCAGGATGTGTTTTATTTTCCATTCCACAGGAACTGTAAATATGCACAATTTCCTAGAGCCATTCCTCTTTAGGAAATGGGAAGTATTCAGTGAAAGCTCCTTGTTTGTTTGCGGAGCTGACTGGTGTACTGGATCTGGCCCATCGAGTGTAACGTCAGATATGCCTGTTTGTAAAATCTGGTCACTTACTATTATTGTTATTATTTGCTATATGGCTGTTTTATAATATCACACACTAGCATTGTAGAGAGAAATCCACTGCCCCAGCATAGGTGAGAAGGATGGGAGAGATATAGGTGTATGTGTGTTCGGTCTTAGGCACATTTTTCGTCAAAGGTCAGGAAAGAGAGAGGGTTTTGCCACTGCATTGTTCAACTCTGTTAATAGTCTTCCTATTTTACACCATTTTTTAAAGATTTGCAATATTTTCTGTAGACTGCGGACAATACTAAGCCTTTCTTTTCTGGCCTGAAGTAGTTCCAAGTGGTAAGTACTGCTATATATACAGCCTTAAAATACTTAGTGGTGGTGCCAGTCTGGGCTATCTTTCAATGTAAATGTTTCCAAATTTTTAAGTACATTCCTTGTCATACTCCCCAGTTAGGGGACACCTGTTTGTGCTTGATATGTTGAAATAAAACTACACACAACTTTCACTGACAGTCTATCTGACAAATTATTTTTGGCTTTGTATTTGATAGTGTTTTACAAGTAAATCACTTTTTAGAGGAAAATCTACAGGAAAAGGCCTCCAAGAATCTCAGACACAGGCCATAAGTTAGAACAGCAATAGCATTTTGATCCCCCTCTGGCTGAAATTGTTTGTGTCTTCTAATTGTAGCAACTTCCTCAGAAAGAAAAGTGGTTGCCTTGGTTTTCACTGTTGTACATGTAAATGTACAGACTTGTCTTGGATTTAGAAAACCTTTATATTAAGGAGGTGACTTGATGACAGCAAATAGATACTTCCAGGAAGAGAACCACAGCTCTCTGACATGGACAGGATGAGAGCTGGCATCTGGAAGCCATCAGGGAACTGATCACAAATAATAAAAGGTGAGTGACTCTTGTTAGCAAAAGTCTCCAGAAAACCAAAGGATTCTTGATCCTTGAGGAATCATACTTCAAGAATGTCAACATTATTGATTCAGATTGGGTGTCTTTTTGAAGGACATCATCCTAGTCACCCTTTCTGAGGAAGTCTGACCTGTGCCACAGATAAAACTTGATGAGATGGGGTCCCCCCACCTCTGGCTGTCAGGCTATGCAAAGTCCTGTATGCACCTTGAAAGTGTTCACTGTGCAAACACATCTGCTAATATCCTTTGAATGCTTCAGCAAGTCAGCACATCTCTGGCCTGTCAGCACAGCTTTCCTCATCACACACATCCTGCTTTGGAATTATTTGAGTTAAAGATAGGAGCCTCTCTGCTTCTGTAGGGCTATTTACATCTCTTGGATACAACTGTGTGTGGGTTTGAGAAATGCTTACTGAAACAACAACAGGGAAAAGAAAACAGCCCATGCCCACCTGAACCAAAGAGAAGCAGTGCTGAGAGGAAGCATCCGGTAGGTGTAAAAGCAAATGCTTGAAATTGTTTGGATCATTTCCATTTTACCAGGCTACGCATCCACAGGGATTTCACTGGGACTTGTTACTGCAGTTAAGTAAAACACTTGCCACAAAAGGAGCAATTCAGTGAAAGAAATTATCAACTTACATAAACTAATTATGCATGAGCAGAGTAGAAGTTTCCAACATTTACTGCTGCTGCCACAGGGTATTAAAAATAATCCAAAAAGGAACAGTCTATAAATCCTTGTGCCATTAATTTTAATCCAATTTCAACATCTTGAGGTGAATGTTCATACCGGATACATGCACATGGAAGATAAAGAGTATTCTTGAGGAAAATCACGTTCAGAAATGTTATTTCTCTGGGAGGAATATCTGCTGGGGGAAAAGCTGAGAACCAGTTCAGGGCGTTAGAAAACCCAGTTTGTGCGTCGTTGGGAAAATTCCCCGTCCATCCTTCTGCCCTCCTTTTCGTGATCAGTGAGCAGCCCGTCAGCGCGCGAGCTTTTTTGGGTGGAAGGGCACGGATCGCGCCGTATCCCACCGTGGATTCTGCCTGCTCTCGATAGGTGCAAAGCGTGTTACCGGGGCGGTCCCAAGGCACGGCCTGGTTTCCCTCGGCTCCGTGGGGGGGGCACGGCGCCCCTGGGACGGGTCGCTGTCCGGGCGGGGGCGGCCGCCCGCGGGGGCGGATAAAGGGGCAGAGCCGGCGCCTCCCCCCGGCCGCGCCGAGCGGAGGCAGGACGGGCAGTGCCGGGCCGGGAGCCGCGATGGCAGCCGGAGGAGCGGCGGGGCTGCTGCTGGTGAGTGCCGGGTGAGGGGCTCTGGCCGGGCCGCAGGGTGGGAGTCTCTGGCCGCTGTCTGCAGGCAGGGTCTCGTCCTCAACCTGCCCGCCGCGAGTGGGGACTGGCACCTGTCCGTAGCCAAATCCCTCCTTTTGACGGGAAAAGAGGCTTCCTCCAAGTCCGGAGTGGAGGAGCCTTGCAGGTTGTCCTACCCTCGTCTTCCTCAAGAGACTTTAGTAACTTACCTGAACTTTTTGTTTGTGTTGCTTGAAACTTCGGGGATCCTGATTATGTGGGTTTCCTAAACCTAAAAAGGATAAGGAAGGGCAGCTGCTGTGAACCCAGCCCCGGGTTGCGGGGAACCCTCTGAAGGGAGTAGGGACTAGTGACGCGTCCTCCGAGTCTCTCCCTAAGGCAGTTGCTGCCGCCTTTCCTTCTCTCCTCGGAAAAAAAAAAAGAAAATTACAAGTCAGGAGTGAGCTTTATAATTGTCCTTGGTGAAACTGTGAAACTGGAAGTTTCCTGAACTACGCGATTACAGGAAAGACTTTCAGTCTCCCAGGGAGAGAGTTGAAAGAGCGCAGCTGCGGGAGCCGAGCTCTTGATTTCAGCTTGGAAATTGCCCGCTGATGGCAATTAGCGGCGGGAACCTCCGCGGCTGTCCCTTCCTCTCCCCCTGCATCTGTTCTAGGACCTTCTCTCTCTTACGGTTTACAAGTGAGGGATGTACTTTGGTGTCTCGAAACCGAGCTCCGCGCTCGCCTACCTGCGAGGCGCTCAGGGCGTGTGCCCCGCGGGCCTGTTCCTCTTAAAAAAAATTAATAATAATAAACATATGTAAAAATATATGTGTGTGTGTAAACATTCCCAATGCTCCTGTGGCTACAGTAAGTTATTTTTGTTAATGACTCAACTTGCCTTCTGCTTACGATTACAGTGAGAAATGCTGGATGAGGTCTCTGGGGCGTATCCTCCATTTTGCGGGGGTGGAGGGGGGGAAGACTAACACTGATCCCCATGAATTAAAAAGATGGGAGGAGGGAGAAACGAATGCCTTGCATGTGGCAGAAACTTAGGCCTCTGAAGTTCCATTGCAGTGAACTAGTGGAAGGAGAACAGAATTTTAAATGGAGTCAGGGATCTGTGGCAATAGTTGTCTAAAACCCATCAGCTGCTGCACGGTGGTGCTTTAACCCCAACTTTGTGATTGCAATTACTGCTGTGAGCAGCACTTAGCAGAAATTAGTTTGGGTTTCCTCTGTGGCTTCCCATAAACTTCTGAATGTGTTTCCAAGTCTTTACTGTTTCATCTCCCTGAGATGGTTATCATGTCCTGGGAGGATGATTCACTCAAATGCCTGTTTGTCTTTGCTGTAGGTTATGCTGCTGACAATGCCTGGAACCCGAGCAAAGAACTGTGAAGAGGGAGAGTACTTCCATGAAGGACACTGCTGTGTATCTTGTCCAGCAGGTAAGACTTTGAGAAGCTACAGCTGATAATGGTCATGTTTCTTTCTCATGGAGATGACTGATCACTATTGTTTTTTACGGTTTCATCTGGTGAAAGTGTAAGCCCATCTGGAGCTGTGATGGCTTCTTGGGGCTGTTAAGGCTGGACTCCATTTTGAAGCAAGAGTCCCTTGTGTGACAGGTGATGACTGCGAGAGGTGCCTTGGCAGCAAGCCAGGAAAACTCTGCTCGTGGTTGAAAATAAAGTGTTCGAAATTGGGTATTGTTTGGTTGGGTTTTTTGTTAACAAAACACAGTTAGCACAAAGAACAAGCCATGAGGAATTGTGGTATTTCTGTGTCTGTAGGTAAAACTTGAGTCTGGTTTTGCTCTCCCCTCCTTGCTCAGTGTGTGCAGAGTTAAGGAGTTTTGTGTTGAGAAGTACCCTGCCCCTATAGAGCATCAGAGGGCTATTTAGAGGTAATTCAGAGAAAGGAGAAGAGTAGTTCTTACAAGCAGTTCTCTCTGTGCTCATCAGCTCCTTCAGAGATGGTGCTGGCCATATAGCTGACTCTAAGCTGTTGCAGAGAGTCATCCTTGTCCCCTGTGTGTCCCAGCAGAGGCCTGGCTGTATGCCTCGTCTGGCACCGCTCCTTGCCTGAGCAGCAAACTGGGAATATGCCTCCTGACTCTCCTGTGCTGGTTCATGTGGCACATGATTCATTTGTGAGGAGGGGTTGGACTCTCCTCAAAATGGGTTTGTGTTGTAACATCCTGTTATAGCCCTTTGTCTGTTTAAAAGATCCCTTGAGACTGCTGCTGCCGGTTCTCTTCTTCCCCAGGTACTTTTGCTGCTGAGCACTGCAGTGCTCCACATTTGAGAGGAAAATGTCACCCTTGCAAGGAAGGAGAAAGTTATACCGCCCACAAGAACGGCTTGGACGAATGCTTGTCATGCAGACAGTGCAAAGATGGTACCGAGCACGATTTTGATGAAGCCTTAACCCTTTCCCCTTTTTAATGTGGAAAATCTGATCCTCGTTGAGATTATTGAACTTAGAAAGAAATTGCCTTTATGATATGAGTATAATTTTTGCACAGTTGTAGAGTCATATCTTTTATATTTACTTTGTAATTTTTATGTTTTTTTTTTAGATCAAGTAACTGTGAGACCCTGTACCCTGACACACAATACTGAATGTGAGTGCAAACAAGGGTATTTCTGCACTGACAAGAGCTGTGAAATATGTCAGAGACACAATAAAATGTAAGTTTGATAAAGAATATAAGTGACTGTTTTCTTTCTAGGGAATGTTAGACCTGTGGCCCAATCAGTGCCAATAGCTAACACATGTTATCTGGCTGTAAATAATTGCCCTGAAGCCAAGTGGTATTACTCATGCATTTAAATTTCAGGTGTCAAAATATGTGAAGTTGAGACCTAAAAAGACATGAACTTGGGTATTGTTGTGCTTGTTGCTTATGGCTGCAAGCTTGCACTTTTCATGTCTTCAGATAAGCATTTCCCCAGGTACACACTTGAATAAGCTTTCTAGCACCCAGTCAAAAATTTTGGGAAGTAGAACTACCTGTTGAAGGCAACTAACTGTGCATGAATAATGCATCTACTGTGGTTTGGTTTTTGCATTCCCCCCCCCTACTTATAAGCTAACATACTTGAGCTTTATCTGCTCTGCTTCTATTTAATCTTGTAGTACTATCTTGGGTTGTTTAAAGGTGCACTTCTAACAAAGTTATCTGTTTATGCCTCTAAGCTCTGCCTGAAACAAGTCAGGTCTATACAGAGCTGCATGTTGCTCTGGAAATGTTGATACAACCCTGTGTTGCCGTCCACTGCAGGTATCCGGAAGGCAAAGAAATCGACCGGAACTGCAATGCTACTACAGGCCTAGGATGTGACTTACCGGATCAAGGTCTGGTACAGAAATCCCACTCAGCTTGGTTTGTTGGGTCTGTGGCTTCAGGCTAATAACACCATAGCAGTCTGTAAAACAGTGGTTTGAACTACTGTAACATATTTAACAGCTTCTGTGTTTTAGTCTGGGAGTTACTTGCTAAAGACAAACTCTCAAAGGCATTGGAGTGACAAACCATCTTAAGTTTCACTGGGTGAAAAGCTACACGTGTTGCCAGGGTTTTCAAAGTTGCAAGGGTGATACTGCTGAAGGTTCTAGATACGTTTCCTATGCCTGAGAAGCTGTGTATGGAATAGCTTTCTCTTCTGCTGGTAGATAGCTTCTGCCAGACCAGAGGAAGACTGAACTGACACCATCTATGTTACAGTACCTCAAGCTTGCTGTCACCTTTTGCATACTTGTTTCCCCTTTTAAGTGTCTGTCTGGAAGACCTTGTAGAAGTTGTGTTGCAGGTCTATGCAGAATCCCCTGCTGCCTTTGGGGTAATGATGTGCAGTGTAAACGAGTGCTTGCACATTCAGGTCAGCTGAAAGTCCCCAGTGCCTCTTCCAGGACAAGCTAGCAGAGTTGTTGACTAGTGCTGGGCTTAGGCTGTTTCCTAGGACAGCAAGGAATATCTTTTTGGGGGGCTGCTTCAGTACTAATTTTATTTCTTTTTCCTTCACAGGAAGCACAGCTCTTTCTTGGGTTATTCTTCCAATCATTTTGGTGGTTGTTATGGTTTTGCTGTTCTTGGTATTTAAAAAGTTGAAGTGTGATAAAGGTAACTACTTGATTCTTCTCCATAAAATTTGCTTTCCAGAATTAGGTAAAGCATGCACTAGGGCTATCTCTGGAGTTTGTGTTACTTTTATAGGGGACCTTTTTAAGCTCTAGTTCACTTAGCATGTGATTGAAGAAGAGTAGTTTTGTTAAGTAAATAAAATGCATAAACCTTAACTGAGCATCGTTATTTTGCTGACAGATGCCTTTACTTCAAAGCAAGATTATAATTAGGTCCTTAAAAAGGACTTTTCCTATCTACTTGCCTGGTATTGGCAAAGACAAAAACCTGTGTCAGCTCAGATGCATGGTGCAAAAAGTAGCAACTAATTAGTTCATTAACTACTTTTGTTCTCTGCATTTGGATGTGGAGATTTTTCTACAAATTGTTGCCCTTTCATCATTTCAGCCTCTTAATGAAGGTGAATGTTAGGTTGATAAGTCCTGTGTGAATTTATTCTTTTAGTGAAATTGAGCTGTTTTCCTTGGAAATTTCTCTTTCCACTACTGTGCATTAAGGTGTTTTTGCAACTAGTGTAGTTAGAATAATGTTAAAAATTGGTCTGAATTTTGAATGCTAACTTTATTCAAATCATGCTTTACCAATTGTATTGCAGTAAAAACAATTTCTATCTTTTCTGTATTGCAATAGCCCACAAAAATGCTGCATAAGCTGGAGTGGGGGAGCATGCAAGAGTGACTTAAACTGCATCTTATTGTCTGCATTTTACTAAGTGGGACTCTTCTCTCTATGAAGGCACAGTGTTTGTGCTGTTGGTGGAAGCTAAGAGTATTAGTGTCATGAAATGTATGACATTAAGGAAACTTAATGGCTTGTACAAGTTTTGGTTTGTGTTACAAAAGTTTCTATTGTGTATAAATCTTGCGTGAATTCATCTATGTTTAAGTTGCTGCAATTCTTAAAAGTTTCTTAGACACTTATTTTGTTTTTCAGCTGCTTCAGCTGATAAGTATGTGATAGATCAAATGTTTCATCTCAGTTTTGTGCAGTTTAATTGTGCACTGCTTAATTGTACTTGATGCACAGCCCTCAATGTTTGTCTCACTGTAGACCTCCGGTAGGATGTGTTCCTGTGATGCAAGAAATTGTGATTCATACAGGGCAGATATTAGCAAGGGCCTGATTAGCTGCATGTGTCTTCTACAGTTGGGCTTTCCAATACTTCCCTTGGAAACACTTCACATCCTGTGACCAGGATGTTTTGAAAGCAGAAAAAAATTAGATGAGATTCAAGCTTTCATTTCAGACTGTCTCCAGATGATATCTTGATCCAATTTAGTTTTTTTGCTCTTTCACATGTGTTCTGCAATCAGTGTCAGCTACCAGTTACCTGCATGGTGGTGTTCAAACTTTTATTGCAATTTAACAAAAAAATTTTGTTCATAAGACCTACTACTCTTGGTCCAGTAAAGTGACTGAGCCTTCCTGCCTTTGGGCTCATGTCAGAATCTACAGACCAGAACAGTCTAACTTTTTGGCTCTAAATAGTCCCATAAGGTGAGGAATTTGGGGCTAAGAGCATGCCAGTTCCAAAGTGCATCCCTAAAAATGGTTTACCAAGCTAAGGCTGGCTGCTAGCACGTGTTCCACTGTAAAGCTGGATATACCCTGGCCTGCTGTAGTCAAACATATTTCAGAACTTTACTGTTTCAGTAGGAAAAAAACCCACTAGTGCTAATCTAGCATTTTGCAATATAAATACAAAATTAGTTTGTATTTACCTAGTCTAGCTTTAGCTTCTCTAGTTAGAACCTATACTCCTAAGAGCACTCTGAGGCAGAAATTAGCTCAGTCTTAGCAGTACAGTTAATGATGTGTAGTGCCAAGGTGTAAAACCAATTTTAGTCTTGATGAGGATCTAAGAAAAATATCCAGATTACTCTCATAGCATGTGTACAACACTACTTCTCCCTGCTGCTTTTCTTATCCTCCTCCCAATACACTACTCACTCAGTGTGTGAGCTCATCTAATGCTACCAATTAGACATTTTGAACAATTAAATGCATTGTAATTATGTAAAAAATACTTGAAGACTGAAGAAACAGAATTGAAAAAATATGTTTAAAAGTATCACCTTAAACTCTGATCTCCTTTTTAAGGTCCGTAAGTGGCTCAAATATGTCGATCACCTACACTTTTTTGCTAGGTTGTCTCCCCCCCACCCCCTGGCGAGATTTGCAGTACTTCATGTATTTGTAGAAGCTGAAGACAGAAAACCTGGTCAAAAAGCTGTAGCACAGGAATAGGCAAATATAACATCCCTTTAATTTGAATTAAAAGACAGTAGAATAATGCAATTACAAATTGGTGCATGGAGACACTTAGCTCTTGTGTAAGAGCTGTCACAGACTTGAGATGGAGTGTCTGTGCACTTGGAGTGTTCATGCTGCTGTAATAGCTTATTTGCTAAGGAGAGTTACACTGATAGAATTCTGAGACCAGGTATTTTGGCACCAACACACTGTCCTTTCCAAAGTACCAGTGAATTTATGTAGCTCTGAAAAAAAAATCCCAACAGTTGCTAATACTCTGATAGCTGCTGCTGTATTTTGAAACAAAATGGTCAGCTGTGCTATATATTTTCAGTCACTTGGCTTCCTATTTAAGAACTCTGCTTTATAAAAAAGATCAATTTCTTTAACCTGTTTACACCCTTAACAGAAAGTGTTTTCAATGAGAATGATGTACAACTACATGTGTGATGTGTGGGGAGGTTCCCTTCACATCCCTGCTTATGCATGTCGGTCATATGGTGGTGTCACACGTGGGTCACTGACCTTGTGCAAGCAGAAACCACACTGGCTTATGCTCACAGAGGCTGTACCTTAAAAACCACACGTCTCGTGGGAAGAACAGTTACTCTTCACCCTCATTTTCCACATCTTAAAAACAATATTCCTAAAACTTTCTGATTTTAGCACTAGCTGATATGTTAGATGCTAGTCTGCTTTGTACTTGTACTGTTCATGGTGAGTTGGGGCTGTGCTCCTTGGCATATGCTTTAATGAACTGGCAATGCTGAAATGGATGCAGCCTTCCTTGGTTGCTTCCCTCTTTGTCCCCTCACAAAAGCTATGTGATGTGCACTGGTGCTCCCTGGTTTCTTTCAACTGATTCCAGTTTGTGAATCTGCCAGGAAAGTTAATCCAGCCAAAGAAAGCCTAAACTAGTGCACTACATGGAGCTGATAGGCTATAATCAGCTTGGCAAAAGTTGTGAGAGCACCAGCCTTGACATAGCAAGAGGCTTGAGCCCCCTGTTGCTGTTAAGTCAGCTCAGGTGAAGCAAGGCAATTTAATTTCCTCCTAACTTACAAGAGGTGCAAAACTTCTGTACCTAGAGAGGAGCAAGAGAAATCCCACATCAGAGAGAACATCAGGAAAAGTTTCCTGCATTTTTTGTGGAGGTAGCCTGTGAGCCTTACCCCACAGTCCAGTGGGAGCAGAACAGACATTAAAGTGAAGAGCTGGGCTCTAAAACCATTTGAACTCCAGTTCTGTGAAGGCTGTAACTTTGCCATATTAGCAGGTCTCCTGTTATTTCTCTATCTGGTGGTTTCAAGTGTTCTCTTTTCTTCCCCTAGACTGTCTTTGTAGACCTACCTATGAAACATCTCTTAAAGCATGTTATTATTCTTTGCAGAAGTCTGAGGGCTGTAGTGAAAGCCTCATTTTGCCAGAAAGGAAGACACCTGCATCTGCAAATAACTCAATGAACCCAGAGGATGAGAACTGTGGTGAGAGCCCAGAGAGCCAAGAACAAATCAATATTAACTTGGAAGTAGAAGACACATCACCAGAGGAAGATAGTGCACTTACTGAGCAGGGCACCATCCTGCATGGGGACTGGAAGCACCGTGTGCTAAGGTGGTTGAGGAGGATTCCTGAGTCTTCATTACAATCAAAACCTGGCCAGAATTCTGCTTTTCATCAGAATAACCTATCTAATGTATCAAGTATTAGAACACCAGCAAATTGTGTGGTAAGTGTGTGTATGTGAAATTATCATGATTTCTCTAATACATGTGTAATTTCAGTTCCATTTTTAACTATTTCTTGAGTTTTCAGGCAGAATGATAGAGGAGACTTTGCATTAAAGATGTAATAGAAAGTATGGAAAGTGATATCTTGGGAAAGCAAACTTCAATCCCTTACATTTAATTTACTCTGCGTCTTTCATCTCCCTGTCAAAATGTACATAGAAGCTGCTCTGTAGCAAAAGCAGCAAATGTGTTGCCTTGTTGCTTCACTTCAGAGCTGTTTCATCATGCAATTTTCTTTACTCAAATACTTTCAGTTGTGCTGTGAAACGTTGTTTCCCTTCCCAATGGTGAGTGTGCTGTAGAAGCAAGCTGTCAAGTAGGTCAAGAATAATTGTAAGTGAACCACCCTGATATGTTGGAGTCATGGTCCAACTTTGTATTACAGGTACGAGAACCAGAGCATCGAATAATTGTTAAAGATCTCTCTCAAAAAGGTAAGTGTTCCATAAATTGACAGTACTTGGAATTTGGTTTTGTTTCCTGTTGACTAATCTGCTTAAAGAATAGTGTAGGGAGGCTAATGAATACTGCTTAGAGTTATAAGGCTTTTAGTAAATTGTAAAATATGCTGAAACAGGATTATTGCTACACTTGAGAGAAGTTGTAATCCTTGTCGTGAATTGTCCTACTTTTAAAGCATGACTTTTCTGCACAGGGAGCCATGATTTTAAGAATAAGAATGGTACAAATTTTTTTTAACAAATATTTTAAAACAAGGCTGCACTGCAGCAGTGTACTCTGCTTTAGTGAGTGGGGGGTAGGTCAGAGCAGGAAATCTTTCTGTCAAATGTCCACTGACATGGAAGACTCCATCAAATCCCCATACATCTACCTGTACCCAGCAAATTGTGCTGGATGTCCAAGAGGTGGGTTTTTCTCATGATGGCCTTGGGATGGCAAACCTATGGTTAAAGCCTAGTGTGGAGTAGCCCTGTTAAGCTAAAGTGCCAGGCAGTGAAGCATTCCTCAAAACCACCTTTGCTGAATGGTGTCTTAGGAGACTTCTTTTAAGATGTATAGCCCAACAGACCTTCAGCTGTCTTTACAATCTCTTAGTAAGGAAACCTGGTGCTCCTTAGGTGCCAAACCTGGCCTTGCTGCTGCTGTTCGGTCTGTGCAGGCGTTGGCTGAAAATTAAAGGGAAAGCACATACATTAGCTATGAAAAAGAGAATCTGTGTCTTAAAACCCAAGATGATGTGTGTTGTTTTTTCTTTCAGAACGGAGAGTTTGCTTTGAGGCCTTCATAAAGGAAGTACCACCAAAAAACTGGAGGCAGCTTATGAGAACTCATCTGCATGACAATGATATTGATAAAATTATTTATAACTTTCATAATGATATAGAAGAACAATCCTATCAGATGCTTCTCATCTGGAGAAACACACTGGGAGAAAAACAGTGCATTATTAAGTTACTGAGTGAGTTGAAGCATATAGATAGGAAGGCTTATGATAATGTAGTGAACACTTTAAAAAGTAATAACATTATAAGTAAAGCGGAAGCTACAGATAAATGTTTATGAGGAACTTGAGAAATGCTCTTGTGTACATACATGTGTCTACAAACTTCTGTTAAATGAGGACATCAACAAGCTCCAGTAAAAGTGATGGCATGGACTTGATATCCTCCTCACCTCATGCGGAGAGCTGGGAGGGATTTAGCACTGTCGGTGCTTACACGGACTCCGGTTGTGATATTCACTAAGGTCTTTTGAGTTGTACAATATTGAACTCAGGCGCCGGATGCCTGCTTGGGAGCGAGGGGCTCTTGCTTCCCTTTGTGTGTGTGGCAGTGCCGTGCTGTCCTAGCCTGTCTGGCGGGAACAAAGAGGCTGCTGCTGCTTTTGAGAGTATGTGTGCTTTGGTTTCTTCGTACCGTTTTGTTTTGTATCGGTCTGCTTAGCACCGTTGTGTTCGAAGCACGGCAATAAAAGCCTGGTTGAGAGAGAAGCAGGGGTTGACTCTTGGACTTCTTTCGGGTGGTGGAGTCGCCGTCCCTGGAGGTATTTAAGGAAAGCCTCATTGCCATGCTCTAGTTGGCACGGTGGTGTTCGGTCGTGGGTTGGACTCGGTGACCTGAGAGGTCTTTTCCAAGCTGACGGATGCCGCGAGTGCCCGGGGCGGGCGATGCCGCGGGAGGGCGGGCGGTGCTCCCGGTTGCCCCGGTGACGCGGGGCTCCCGTCGGAAGTAGCGTAGGGCGGGCGGGGCGAGGCTTCCGGACGCGCTGTTGCATCAGCTCGGGAGCGAGGGCAGGACGAGGCACCAGGATGGCAGCAGCGGCCGCCGCCGAGCACGGTAGGTCGGCGACCGGCGCCGCGGAGCCCCGGCGGGGCCAGGCGAGGGGCCCGCCGGGGTTGTCACGGCCCGGCGGCGGTCGGTGTCGCGGCCCCGCCGCTGTCACGGTGTCAGGTGGGAGATGGGGGCGGTGGGGCGTCGCCGTGGTCGCCTCCTTCACGCGTCCCTTGAGATCTGCATCCCTTGGCGCCTGCGGTGGCGGGGTCCCCCCCGGGCCCCTCCAGAGCCCGTTCGTGGGGACCCCACCGCCGCAGCCCCCCGAGGTGCCTCCGCGCCCATCCCGTGGGTGCCCGTGGGATGCGGCTCGTATCGTGCCTCGCCACGAACGTAAAGGTTAATGCTGACACGCAGTGATTTGTGGAAAAAAAACCTCGGAGCTCCTCGGTACTGAGGGTTGGAAACAGCTGTTCTGCAGCTCGATGGGTTCCAAGAGGTATTTCGTGGCTGCCAGAGCGCTCGGGCTGTGCGCCTATCGCCGCGTCCTCTGTTCTCTTTCACCTGCCCCTGTGTCTCCCTCGCTGTCTTTCCAAGTCATCACTGTTCTCCCTTGAACTCGTGTCTGAACTTCTTAGCTTTTCCGGATATTTTCTTTGGTCATGGTTTAATGACGGGTTGTACTGCTCACTTCCATATGGAAGAAGGGCTAGGGTAGTCCTGTAATTTTTGGCACTACCGTAGCAAATAGAAACTTGGAATACCAGTCATGCAAGTATGAAATACCATTATGGTGTGTAAAGGGTTGGAAATTTCTGTCATTCCAGTTAAGGAACTGTAAATTCAAAGATTTTGCTCCTTTTTCTTTGCTACGGAAAGTTACTTTGCCCTCTGTTCATCAAAAGTAACATTCCCATTAAAGTGAAATATGTTTTCAAGGGATTGCCTTTTTTAGAAGTGTTTTCAGTATCTTAGGAGAAAAAAACCCCAAAAACACCAAAGGCTCAGTTCAGGTGCCCTTTAAGAAACTTTTTAATTGAGTTTATAATTAGGCAAATAGCTTTTTCTTCTTTCTTTTTTTTTTTTTCCCTGCAGTTGCAATTGTTACATTTAGTTTCAGTTCAGGAAAAGTGGAAGTGAAACTGAGAGGGCTCAAGTGACTGGGACTGACAAGCTCTTCCTCCATGTGGGATACCCCAGTCTTAAAAATCTCTGCTCAGCCCAAAGCCTCTTGAATCTCATGTGTGAGTCTTGATAAGTCCTTTGTCTCTCTGTCTATCTGTGCTGTGTCTGGCATAGATGAAGTCACTGCACTGGTTTGGTGGTTCTGAAATGTTTATGGAAAAGGATAATTCATCTTGGCTGAGCAAATAATTGGAATTCCTTCCGAAGGTACCAGTGTGGCCAGCTAGAATAATAAATGGCCAATTTGGAGACATCTTAATAATGAGACTTGTTACATTTGTCTTTTCTGTGTTGTTTTAAATTTGTTGGAAGAGAAATTACCTAAACTAACTAGTTTACTGCCTGCTTTATGGCTTTCCGGTATTTACTTTGCTGTCAACACCTTCAAGGAACAGAAATTTTCATTTTCTAATTAATAAAAGTGAAAATTTTCCATGACAATTGATGTTGTATGGTCTATATGTCTTGATTAAACTTCAGAAGGTATTTTATGTGCAAATAAAATGGAGAAGCAGTCCTATGCCTTTGAGTCTGTGTGTTGCTGAGGTCTTGCAGACAAATCCCAGTGTCCTTTAGTAGTCTCTAAAGCACTCCATGCATGGAAAGAAGAATGTGTGACAATTATATCCGCCAAAGAGATTGTACACCAGCAGCTATTTTATGAGAACTGCATTAGTTAATATCTACAGTAGAATTTTTTGGAAACAACTTCGTAATGTTTTATTGTTAACATTAATTCTTATGATTTTTCAAGGTTATTTTGCTGCCTCTCCAATACTTGTTCTCTGTGCTTATTTCCTGAATGGAGTAGCTGTTGGTTTGATTTGATATCTATGGATCATTCCATTCACATGAGTTAAAACTCAGTGTTATGCAACGGCTCTGTAATACTCCCATGTTTGTGCTGTCAAGAAAACACTTCTTAATGCAATGGAGCAATAACAACTGTAGTTTTTCTTTAGTGGGAGTGGAAAAAAAATTGCAGTCAGAGAGAAGGGCAATTTCTTATCTGTTTTCCTAAAGCAACAGGGAAAACAAGTCAGATGTACATATATCCATTGGCCCTTCTCCCTCATTACTTTTTGAATCCATCGATTTTTACTAATTGCATTTAACAGTGGACTGCCTCTTGCACACAGTTGGCTAACAGACTGAGCAAAGATGGGTTGGAGCTGTACAGGAGGATGGGGATACTGAAGTATATGGGAAGAGGGGATGCAGCACTTAGGAGGTACCAGGAAATACATCAATGGGAGTGTGTGATGAATTAAAGGCAGTGCAAGACACTGAAGGAGGAACTGAGGGTACAGAATGGTCACAGAAAAACAAGATTTTGTAGATTTACTATTCTCGTTTTAGTAGTGATATCAATTAAATCAGAATAGGCTTTTATGTAAAAGTAGTTTTTACTAATTTCTTTTGCTTGAAAAGAAGTGGTTCACTGCTATATTGCCATCCAAAAAACACTGTTACCACAGTCATTCTTTCTTTCCAGGAGAGTACCCCGTTGTTCATGAGAAAAGCTTTAGTTTTGTGAGTTCAGTCCAGTTTGGAGCTACTCACAAGAATGCCAAAAGTGAGAATGATTTTGTCCTGCATGTGCTGAAATAGGATGCTCAGAGGTATTTCAGAATTGCACTGATGGTAGAATCATAGAATGGCCTGGGTTGGAAAGGACCTTAAAGATCATCTCATTCTATTCTCCTCCTGTGGGCAAGGACACCTTTCACTAAACCAGGTTGTTCAGAGCCTCATCCAACCTGGTCTGGAACACTTCCAGGGCGGGGACATCCACAATTTCTTCATCAAACACAGCAACTTTGCCTGTATCTGCAACTGGCTGCAGCAGAGAGTAGAACACATTTGTCATAGCTTCAAGTTGTCATGTTCTGAAAAGTAGNAAACCAGGTTGTTCAGAGCTCCATCCAGTCTGACCTTGAACACTTCCAGTGATGGGACATCACTCAGCACTCTCTCAAACACAGCAACTTTGCCTGTATCTGCAACTGGCTGCAGCAGAGAGTAGAACACATTTGTCATAGCTTCAAGTTGTCATGTTCTGAAAAGTAGCTGTGGGTCTAGAAAATAAAGTTTGGAGCTCAGCACAGCCTGTGAAATGAATGTAGGACACTCAGGTTGGTACAGTGAGCCTGCTGGGAGCTCGAGACTGCTGTGGCTCAGCTACTGCTGCACTCTGAGGAAACCCTGCCAACAGCTGCTCAGGTGTGTTCTTGCTGTACTGCACGTGCTGTGGTGCCCAGTCATGGCTGTGAGTTTGGGCTGAATTTGAGTCAGGAATCAGTTTCAGCATAAAGAAGTCCTCCTGTTAGGTCCCCTGGGCTACAGGAGTATTTGATGTATTAGGCTTTCAAGCCTGCTGTCGCTCTTGCAGCCAGACACAGGCCAAACTTCATAATTTCAAGTATTAATGTGTGTGCCAAGATTGCTTAAAATAATTTTGGTTTGTCAGAGCTGAGCTGGTACTGATACTCACAGGCAGTATTTGCCATCTCTCCTTGCCAAAATTGGTTTGTATGAGTTCTGTCATATTTGTTGGATTTGTGTGTAAGTTTGTGCAACTTCCCTTTTAGATTGGTTTGCAGATGTGGTTGGAAAGTGCTTACATTGTTTCATATTCACTGACTTACATCCCATTAGCAGCCTGGTATGTGAATAATGGTCATAGTAACCCTAATCATATTTTGCAAATTGAGTGTTGATTTCCTTGCAATACATCTTTCAAGATCTTTTCTTTGAGATATAGTTTCATTTCTACACAGATCATTCTTGTAATACTTTTTTTTTTGGCGTTCTCCCTCATATGATTCATGTATACAAAAATTCACATTCAAGGAAGACTTATGTCTTAGGTTTCCAGAGTTAATGAACACAACTATTTCAAACTATTTCATGTGTATAAACATGTGAAGTTCTGTGATGATAAAATCAGTAAATACTTAGGAGCGTGAAAAGTTTATAGTAAAATGAACTACGTGAGCTGAAGCTGAATCCCATTCAGCTGGGTAAGAAAAGCCCATAAGGTCTAGTCATGAACCATTATTTCCTTGTTATTCTTTATTTATACTGAACAGTTATATGGGTAGGCCTTCAGAGAGATTTTACATGAGTTTGTCTTTGCTTTTCTATATGAATCTTTTGTGAACTTCTATTTTTTAAATTGTTTTTTAAAATCATTGATATTTTTTATTAGTTCTGATGTGCTATCTTATATCATTTATACCCAAAAGAGTCAAACAAAAGCATGCTTGGTATCTAGCTGCCATTTCCATGTCATTCTGACTTGCTGTTGGATATTTTAATAATTGATTTCCATAAGCTGCTCATAAAGCCTTAACTGATGATATTTGGAAAAACTTTTCAGTTGTACAGTTCCTCACATCCTTTCTTAGCCATCACTTCCCTGTCTCCTTCCATTCTTGCCTTTCCAAGAGCGTTGGTCTGTGAGTACCTCCAGTGCTTTAGGAACTGCTTGTGCAGGTGTTCATTTCAGTGTGAGAAGCAACACTTCTGGCCATGATCTCTGTCGTGGTTTGGGAGCAGGGACAGGTGCTCTCACACTGCCTCTCTCACTTTACTGCCCTATGACCTTGACTTAAATTACCTTCTTGGCTCACTACCTAAGCAGGATATTGGCTTAGTGTTTATACAGTACTTTGAACATGAACAGAACATTGAATCACTGTAGGAAAATAGGAATGCTGCGTTTACCTAAAGGGAGTGGCTAGCCCCAGTGCCATAACCTCCATAGTGCTTTGTACCCACTGCCTTGCACAGGGCTTGCTCTTACTGTCAGCATCCCCACCAACTCAGAGAGCCTTTTTGCTGCTTCCTCTGTGTCCCTGCATTTGTAAAGATGAGACACAACTGAACCTGCTTTGCTTGTATTCCAAAGAGATCGTGTAATTAAAAAATTGTGAGAGAGGAGCAGAATCTAATATCCTTTCTGTTTGTTTGTGTAGATCTTACTCATTTGAAATATAATTCATAGGCTGAGGAGAGAAAGTGGTATAGGAGAAGTATGGGAATATACAGCAACAGCTGGACTTTTGGGTTTCTAGAGCAAATAGGAGTAACCAAGCATTGTGCTGGGAGCCTGCATGTGGGCAACAGTCCTGCAAAGATTCAAGGATATGCTCAAGTTCAGTAGACATATTCACAGCCTAACCTCAGTGTATAAAATTAATTGTATTTAAATATTTGCTGGATGAGTGTCTTAGCAGCGTGGAAAAGAGGGGCTGGTTAGGTTCCCTCTGTGTGAAGAGTTGTCTCCAATTTCAGTAGATTATATTTCTTTGTGGAAGGGACTTGTGCTTTTGCCCTGACTACTCCTTGTAATGATGTCTTCAAAAAACTTAAAACAGCGTGAGCATAATCCTGTTAATAGGAAATACATATTTTTCTCAAATTTCTTGTCAGTTGCCAGAGCTAATTTGCAGGGGGAGATGTATACTATAAGGATATATTTTGGTCATGGGATCTCCTTCTTTTAAAGCTGACCAAATGTCCTGTGCCTCTCTTTACAGCTTCCAGCTACAGTTTTATTCTGAGCATTAGTGAAGAGGAAGCCAGGGTGAAGGCTTTGAACGAGTACCTGAGCACTCGTAGTTATATCCAGGGGTTCACATTTTCACATGCAGATGTGGAGGTGTTCAGAAAGTTTTCGGGGCCACCTGTGGACCAGTATATCCATGTTGTCCGGTGGTACAGACACATAGAAGCAATCTATGATGGCAGCAGTGAAAAAAATGAGCCTTGTAAACTTCAAACAAGTGAGTAATATAAAACCGGTGGGCAGGTTATAGACTAGCTGACGTTGTATTGGTTTTTACTGCTGAGAATTCCTAGAAGTTCCCTTTTGTACTTTCTTGCACACCTTAAAATTTACAGTATCAACTTGTATTCAAAGTCATAACAATCTTCTTGCATACAAATACTGTGTAATTGATAGAGACTGACCTATTTGAATGTTAAAGCTGTTTCCAAATTATTTTTTTTTAATTTTAAAATTCCTCAGTGTACAGAATTTGATTATGGATACTTTCTTTAAAAAGCTAGATAGCTTCTGGGTTGTAAAAGAATATGTGAGTTTGGGCTTGTTCCTTAAAATATCAGGATTTGCTCAGTCCACCTTTTTCCTTGCAAGGGTAACTAAATATGAGTTGTATGATATACAAATTCACAATAAAATAAACTAAATGCTTCCTCTTACAAATGTTATTAACACTGAATTTAAAAAAGGATGTCTGGGGTTCTTTTTTAACCCTGGTAATTTAGGCATTGCTGATGATTTGAGGAAATACTAACTGGTTAATCTAGGTCATCATGTAAGCATGGGTGCAGGCATTTTTGGGAGCTGCATCACTGTCCTGAGTTGTTTCCCAATGAGGTAGTCTAATTTAATTGCTTTATAGTGAGACCCTTGCTCAAGGAGTCATGAAATAATAATAATAATAATAATAATAATAATAATAACACAGAGCTGTTGTATAGTGCTTGCAATACCTACAAATGAATGCACAATGTCTGTCATTTTTGCTGCTGGTTGTTGACTAATATTACTTCAGTGCCATCTTCTCACAACCTCTCATCATATGTGTTCTCAATTCCTAGCAGACCAGCAGTTAAAATCAGACTGCTGCGAGTAGATTTTGTGTGTGTATGTGTGTGTGCCTGCAAGTGTTTGTGCTGGTTATTGATTTCCTTTCAGCAGAGAAGGGACCTCAGCTGCACCCCTGGCTCTGATAGCAGATTTATGCCACTAACTACAGTTTGTAGACTTTCATGGATCAGGGTAGAGCAGTATGAGAAAAGGTTTCCCTTTTCCTGTCCATGAAATCTTTAATATTAAGTCTCTCTTTCCAAAGGGTTATGTCTTTTTATCTTCCTGATTTGTGCACATGTATCAGGAGTCCTGGAATGGGGTTCTGCAGTGTTCACTGTGAAAATAACACATAAATCTGCCACGCTTACTAGACCTTGAATACTTTATTAGTGGGGGTTTTTTGGGTGTACCAGAGAGCCCCAGGGTGGACTAGAGCAAATGAACTTCAGTTCAACCAGGGGACAGGCTGTAGCTGGCAGAGGTGTATTTGAACAGACTAACCAGTATACTTTGCCCTGGGTGTCTCTGTAGTGCATATAACGTGACACCTAACTCACAAGCTGGGAACATTAGGCTGCAGTATCTGGGTTTTTTCTAACGTTTGTGTGGTTGTTAGTAAAGAAGGTTTTACAGATTTATCTTTTATTAGACTAACCCACAAAGGCTTTTTTCCCCGAGGGAAGCGTTGGCCACAATTAAGCATGCCAGTGTAATCTTTGTAAATCAAAGAGTAAACAAATCCATCCCTTGGTGTATGATCTGTGTTATGGATACACTGCTCTTGAGGTATTCTGTTCAGGAATACCTCATGCAATGAAATGTTTAGAATCAACACATGTTTCCATGGATTCATAACGTGAAGATTAAAAGAGATTAAATTTTTTATACCATGAATGTTTACATTACTTGAAGGTTTTCAGCCAAAATATGCATATGAAGATATTGGGAGAAACAGATTTAATGAAGAGCACCCTGAGACACAGGATCAGAAAGGCAATTTTGTTGTCAAAACAAATAGTTTGTATAATATTTTAATTGCAGTTAAAATGCATACCATGAGAATTCCTAAAGACAGTGCTGTGTGTATTAAGCTGGCAAACTTGCTGTATTTTTGAATTTTCTGGTTTGCTTTCCTTCCTTGTTAATGCAATAATTAGTTTAACATCATTACAGCTGTAAATAGCCTCCTGCATAGCAAACTGCAACTTTGAAAAAAACCCCATGAGCTTAACAACTCTGTTACTTCTTACAAATTTAAGAGAAAACAAAAGCAAGAGTATTGTCACTAATATTACTCTGGGCTTTATCAACTCTCTTTAATGGCAAAATGTAGCCTCTTGCTGAACTGGAGCATATTTGTGTTAAATGAGTGTGTTCAAAAATGCCTTGTGTACATAGCAGCAATGTATGACAAAAAACCTTTCCATGTCCCCTCTCTCTTACCCTGAGTACACATACTCTGTCAATATTGGCTCTAGAGACCACCTCTGGTCTCTGGAAATTTTTTTTGCAAATTCTGTATGAGATCTGTGATACACCATCACAGTAAAATCAGTGGCATTGCAGAAAGCCCAGGACTGCCATAACACTTCATTAATAATTCATTAAATTTGAAAACTCTTGGTAATGATTTAACCAAATTGCATGCTCTTACTTTTATACCCTCTTCCTTGCTGTTATTGGGATTAAAAACTGTGAGGAATTGCAACTTAGAGAGTAGAAAATAAAAGAGATTGAAATAATTTACTTTGGTTTTGGTGGCTTTGTAGGAGACTAACAGAAGTAGCTGGATTACTAGAATTGAAGCTGCTTTGTCTATTTATATGTGGAGTTTTTTTCTTTTGAAATAACTTAAAGATGTGATAAGAAGAAAATGTTATATTGCAAGTGTGTTTGTGGAAAATGTCTTTTCAGTTTTCTTTAAGCTATTTTTTCTCCTAGGTAAAGGCAAACGTGTGCAGCCCCCCTGGTCTCCCCCTGAAGGGACAAAACATTCTAAACTCTGCCTCTACAACAGCCTGACTCGCAGTAAGGTGTGTAAATGAAAGAAAAGTGGAGATTTCCATAGAAATACAACTAGAGCAGTCATCAAACGTTTGTTTCTGAAGCGTTTGCTCTCTTGATAGTCAGGTCTCTGGGTTGTATTTTGCGGAATGATAACAAGCACGTGCCAGAAATGCTGTATCAGTCAAGTGTTTTTGATGGGCAGGTGTTATAATGCACACACTAAGTGTACACATAGTGTAAGTCTGTGTCTGTATGTGTATATTGCATAATATATAGTTCCCAATTGCAAGTTGTCATGCAAAATAGCCTGGCTTTCAATTGTAATACACGTAAATGCAGACAGTGTGAGCAGAATAAAATCACAGTTTCTTTCATTGGATGTTGTCTGTGTAAAAAAAAGTCTTGCCAATTATATAGTTGTTATATAAACTGGTAAAACTTCTTGTGGTTTTGTTTGAAAGTCCTTTGGGAAACAGGAGATATTAAAAATATTAATGTTACATGGGATGTATTATCCAAGTACGTGTGAACTGATTATACTGTGTAACCTTTTTCAGTGCAAAAGAGAAGCTTTACAATTGCAGCTTGAATAACGCCCTGCCTCATCCAGATCTTTGTAACCTGATATCTGGATTCATAAGAGTGCAGATGACATAAGCAGCCACACCCTGTTATCTCTCTTACAAAATAAAGCTAATGGTGATCTCAGTTTATGGTAAAAATTTGTTGGAATTATAATCCATGTTTTCATGTTCTACTCTCCAAGTGTATTATTACTGGCCTGAGATCGTGTCTTCAATTTCTTCTGATCACTTTATCTTCTCTTTCAATTAAGGAAATATTTCAGCCTCAGAATGGAAAAAAGGTCTTGTGGTATTGCTGTGGTCCAACAGTTTATGATGCTTCTCACATGGGACATGCCAGGTACCGCAGTTCCTTATCATGATATAGGTAATAACGGTGCCTATTGGAAATGAAAGATTAATAGAAAAGAGTGCTTTATTTAGATGAGTGTATTACTAGAAAACATGTTTTTTTAAACTTGATACTTGAGATTTAAGATTAAAAGCATATTATAAAATTATGTCACTGTGTGATTAAAAGCTTACTAGTAGATGTGGGCGAATTAAAACTACTGTAAAATGATTGAGATCAAAGTGGTTTGTGCATAGAATAGAATACACTGGAGGTGTTCATTAAAAACATTCCTATATCTTTCATGTTTTTAGGTCATACATCTCATTTGATATCCTGAGAAGAATCTTGAGGGATTATTTTAAATATGACATTTTCTACTGTATGAATATTACAGATATTGATGATAAGGTAACGTTTTTTGTTAAATTGCAATCTAAAATACTGTACTTTGAGCATGGAAGTCAGAGAGTCACATGTAGTTGCCACTTGATAAGCCAAGATAAACCTTACACTTATTAACTTAGACATACATTTTGTACAAAAAGGCATTGATTTTCTCAGTTTTGTAGCATTCCTATGGTAGCAAACCCTATATTCTCATATATAAATGACTGTTGTCATAAATAATGAAGACTAAGTATTTTAGAAAGATAATTTATTTTATTTCCCTGTTGTTGAGATAATTAATTGACTCAGTTGAGGTAACTGTATGGTGTGTTTAATCTGTATTACTGCATGTAAATCTTGGAGCTTGTTAAATTTATAGGGATTCTGAAATGCCTTTGGTATGTAATAGATTTTATTTGCACTATGTATCACTATGTGTCACTTCACAAAAATATTTTCATATTTCTGCTTTGTAGATCATCAAGAGAGCAAGACAAAATTATCTTTTTGAGCGGTATAGAGAGAACAAATCAACACCAGATCAGCTACTTGAAGATGTTAGAACTGCCTCAGAGGTGGGCATGATATTTAATCTTTGCTACGTAATCTCTAAGGTTCTCACTCAATAATGTAGCAAAGCATCTGAAATTGCCTCATGCTTTGCTACCTCTTTCTGCTTGTTTCAGTTATTGTATTGACCTGGTACCACACAAATTAGAAATGTCATTTGAACTGCACATCACTTTGATTTTTCCATTGGTTTAGAATGGATGAATTCTTTAAAAGGCATGCCAAATTTTTGTGTTCCTAGTATTTATTTGTGAGTGCATGTATTGCTCAAAAGGGATTTGGGTGTTTGTGTGTTAGAATTCAAACTTTAAGAGTTTTTAAATGGTGGAATGTCTGTAATATTTTAAAGCTTGGGAGGTTTCCCTTTTGTACCACTGATGACCTTGGAAAGAGCAAAAAGGCTTCAAAGCTTTAGGGATTTAATAAATTGTGTATTCTGGACTGAAGGTGAGGAAAGGTGATTCTCTGGTAATTTTTAGAACTACAGATCACAAAGAGATTGTCATTCTAATTAATTTAATACAGGCCTGGGAACAGGAGGTGTGGAAATTTCGCCCAACTATCTTTGCCTGACCTAAGCATTGCATTTAATCTCTCTCTGTTTCACATTAAAGGTTATTCTTTGCAGATTTGTGATAAAAACTGTGTAAGTAAGGTGATCAGCTGCATAGAAAATGAAAATAACAGTAATGATGATGATGATGTAGTGATTCTGAAGTATTTCTGAAAAACTGAATTCAGCTGCAAACTAAACTCTTTTGACTACACCTTTATTTCTGATGAGGATGTTTCAGTGATTGATGTAAAAGCTTTTTCTGTGGCATAATGTATTATTCATCACTAGCAAGGTACTATGTGGCTAAGATATTGTGTATGGAACATAGTGCTGCTATGCTGCAAGTGGCTTTCTAATTTTTTTTTTTAATTGTAGCTCTTTTCAGTTAAATTAAATGAGACAACAGACCCAGATAAAAAGCAAATGTTGGAAAGAATTCAAAATGCAGTGAAGGCTGCTTTTGACCCTCTACAAGAAGCTGTGCAAGCAAAACTCCCTGCAGAAGAGATCAACAGATGTCACGAGGTAAGTTTGAGCTCTTTTTTATATTTTATATTTGGCTTATAATTCTTAAGAGGTTTAAAAATAATATTTTGCTGGTAGTAATTCCTTGAAACATTATGGAACTTCTTATTCATACAAAGAGAAATTGTGGGGCTGTGAGCTTTTCAGTACTTTGCATTCAATACAGGAAATTTGATTCTTTAATTCAGCTATAGAGTTTTTGGATGCTGTGTTTATCAATTAGGGATTTTTTTTCTCCTCACACTATGATAATTATTCAGTCATTTTTTTACCTTTCCAATGAGGACTTTTCTCTTTCATGTACTTAGACCTTCTCTTTGACTATTTTGTCTTGATGAATTAATTTCAGCGTAGGTTACTGAACCTGCATTTCTGACCTTCCAGTACTGGTGGCAGTTTTCTACACAAGTGTTTCTGTCTCTGATCAGAGAAGAAAATATATCCCACAAAGTTATGCTCAGGATTATTTTTGTTAAAGACAATTACATTTAGTGACAGTAATCATGTTGACTTTACTGCGCTTTGGTTCTGTCCCAATAACCAAGTCAGCCAATACAACTTGTGTCTTTTAGTAAATGGTTTCCATTTTGATCTTTTCTTCCTTTCAGATTATTTCTGATAATTACTGTGGGTAATACAGAGTATGTGCTCCCTTCTTGAGAAGAATCTCACTCTAAATTATGTTTTTTTTAAAAGGCCCAGCTATTCTAATATCAAGTGCCTTTATAAAAGCATATACTGACCTAACAGAATTTTAAAAACTACTAAAATCTAAGCAATCACATCCTCTGCACTATATCCTAGTGTAAAAAATGTAATCTTTTAATATAAGATTAAAATGTGTCCTTGCTGATGTTCAAATTAGTCTTTCACACACTTTTTAGCCATGTGGAGAGTAGGGCTTCTATTAGATGATCCAATAGCAATGGGTGAACAGATGATGTGGTCTAACTGCAGGTCCCAGGTGATGTTTACAGCATACATTCCAGATGCCAATTTAAGGGATTAATATCAAAACAGATATCAATTATCAGTTTATCTTCTTTTCTCTGATTGTTTCATCTATATTTATGAAGGGCAATATGATAAAAATGTGGTAGAAACATGGATTATTCTGTATTCATAACTAAGTGCCTCATTCCAGGAGTCTTGTTCCTTAAGCAAACCTCTGTTCAGAATAAGATCTTTCTTATAAGATTTCAAACAGGGCAAGTCTTTGATCAGTTGGACTTTCTGTTATTGTTTTATAGAAACTGTTGGAAGAAGCCAAAGATTTGCTGTCTGACTGGTTGGACACAAAATTTGGCAGTCAGGTGACTGACAATTCCATATTCTCAAAGCTCCCCAAATTCTGGGAAGGGGAATTTCATAAAGATATGGAAGCACTCAACGTAAGTAAACAAACTGTTTTCTGTTCTAAGAGTGTATGTGTTGTACCTTATAATACCTAGAATATGATTTAGCTCCTTAATAGCTTTCAAGAATTTTCTTTAATATGAGTAGGCTGCTGTTAAATTAGCACCTGTTCTGTTTCCATCCCAGCAATCTTAAATCTGTTGTGCGTGTTATCAGAGTCACTTAGTTGGTGATCAAGTTTGATATGTGCACTCCATGCCTTCCCCTTGATGTAACATGGGTTAATAATCATAAACTGATCCAGAAGTTTGAGATGGAATCTCTCAGCTGCACAGGAGATCCCTGCCAACCTCAGCATTTAGACTGACTACTTGAAAGTCTTCAGCCACTAAGAAGTTATGTGATGATAACAATCAAGAAGACATTTGTCTGTTACAGATGAAGTGCTGTGTCACATGCAATGGTTCAGATCAGTGAGGGTTTATTTATTTACCTGCAAATCAGAGGGACTTATTGCCTGTTCTGCCAGAAGAGCTGGCATCTCCTGCAGTAGTTTGTTGTTAATGTCACCTTAAAGGCTGAGATAAAAATGGCCACAGCACATTGTTTCAGAGCAGAAAGCTTGAAATAGGAGTGTTAGATTTTATTAGCACTTGCTTTTGTGTAATTTTTAACCAATATATAACATATATATATATATTTAGTGCATATTTACACATGTATAAATATATATAAATATCTATCTATATGTAATTCTACTTTTTATCTATAGGTTTTACCTCCAGATGTTTTAACACGGGTTAGTGAATATGTGCCAGAAATTGTGGATTTTGTGAAGAAGATTGTGGATAATGGCTATGGGTAAGTTTGCTACTGGGTGCTTTTGTTGTGCCCTGATACTGCATCAAAGCCAGAGTGATTGGTTTCAGCACTTAGCTGTGAGCTGTTTTCTCTGTTTTCGTGAGCAATAGTAATCTCTTCCAGAAGCAGTTTTTCATCAAATAAAGAAATTTCAGTTTCTTTTGCAAAAGACCTGTTATTTCTCACGTGGTGAAAATGTGCTTTTCCATACTTTTTATGATGTCCTACAAAGAGAGGTTAGATTATTAAATTTATAGGGTGAAATCCTTGTTCATTAGAATAAATAGTCAAAGTCCCATTCACTTGAACTGTGTTTGATTTCTGGCCTTCAGCAAGGGATTTAAAAAGTTGACACCTGAGTTGATAGCTAGAAATCAGTTGTAAGTAGCATAAATTTTTAGAAATGGTAATTGTGAACTCTTTTTCTGCCATTGTCTATTGTCTATATTTGGAAATCAAGCTAATGCTCTAGAAGTCTCTAGATATCATGAGAGATTTCCATCTGAAATTTTGGCGTTCTATTTCTGTTAATAGCCTGAATTTTTGACATGAGTGTATTTTGACTGTGAATAAATGAAGGCTGTGTTTCTGAGTGCCGTAATTTTTCTTGCATGCTCTTCCTTCAAACATATATTAAAAAAAAGGGCAGGAGGACTGTTAAAAATTCTTTGCACTGAAGTATCAACATTCATGGTCGTCCTGAAACTTACCTTTGTGCCAGGGCTGTTATGGCTGTAGTGGGACAAAATGAGGAAAGCAAAGGAGTACAGAATGGACTGTGAAACAAATGTGATCCATGTTATATTATTGCAAAATATTAGAAGTCCTAGAGGTATCCTACATATCTCTTCTCTTGTGACTGTTACCTAATGTCTCACCTCTTAAGAGCTTGACAAAAGATATTAGTTGTTTTCCCTGTCATCAATTTTATTGTGACTTTCAATGATTTGTCCAAAGCCTTTATGGTAAGACCTTAAAACTTAGGCTCAGCTAAGTCATCTTTACAATACTGAGCAGTACCATACTGTGAGTGGTTTCACTAGAGAACTTATGATAGTGATTCTGGGGATAAAAATCAGTTAACTTGTGGTAGAAAGTTAGCTAAATAATGATCTTTAACTTTTCAGGTATGTGTCCAATGGATCTGTATACTTTGATACTATGAAGTTTGATGCCAGTGAAAAACACTCGTATGCTAAGTTGGTTCCTGAAGCTGTAGGGGATCAAAAAGCTCTTCAAGAGGGTGAAGGTAAAAAGGGGAAATAACATTTGCTGAAGAAACTGATGATGTGTTGGTCTCTTCAATTGATTTCAGTGACATAGGAATCAGTTACTTTCAGAGTTGAATTGTTTACCTGCTGCACTTCCTTTACCAATAGATTTCTTTGCCGAAGTTTTGTGGCTTGAGGCAGTACTTCCCTGCAAGTTTTTAATTAGAAAATGCCAAGAAACGTTATTTATTCTAGGATGTTTCTGGGGTGGTTTTTTGTTTGTTTGTTTGTGGGTTTTTTTCTTTGGTTAGACTTGTGAATAGCTCAGTCATTTGGCCATAGCCCAGTTGTTTGACCATTCATCTGGTTCAGTGTAGGAACAAAGACTTGAAGCTGGGTCTTCCACATTCCAGGCGAAAGCTCTCCACATCAGGCTGTGGTTATTTAATGACAAATATGTGGGTTCCTTTTTAATACTGAGAACTGTTTTTACTTTGTAAACTTTATTGTGTTGAACTGAATCCAAATATAGATTTTTTTTGAAAAGAGATATAGCAGAGGATTAGTTTAAAACGCTCGATAAGCCAGACTCATTTGTTATCTGCTCTCAAGGTTGTACAGTTTTAATAGCAAATCATCCACAAAGTGTATAAAAAGAATATTAAAGGGTTTTAATATAGCACTTGTACTGGGTGAAATCAGGACATCTCCACCTGTACATCAAAACTAATTGAGAAGTTTAACATTGACAATCTTAGCCTTAATCTGTCTTGGATTTTTATGCTGTAGGTGGTATTGTTGACCACTTTTAGTCTTGGGCAGTAGTGCAGAAATGGTAAATTCCTTGTGTTTTAAAGATGTTATAATGAGAGTACCACCTAATTGATCATAAGAAGCTAAGAGCACATAATGCATAATACATCTATGGCAGTAACAGAACTGTAAATGTAGCTATTTAACAGCCATTCTGTGCAGCAGCTGAGATTAGGGGTGGAAAAAGTATCCTATGATCATTTCGTGTCTGCATATCAAGACAATAGTAGTCCTAATTTGGATCCATCTAACTTTGGAATGAATTGATTCTGCAATCTTACTTGTCAATGAGTATAGGGTTTTTTCTTTCTGTATTTATTTTTCTGTAACTGCAATATTGGAATTGTGCCTGCTGAGAGAATGTAGATGAATCTCATGTCAAAACTTAAAAAGCAGTGCAGCTGATAGTTGTCAAGTATCCTGTCAACCAAACATTAATCAAAGTCCCAAAGGATTATCAAGGGTTGATTATGAAGATTTTTGATGGTTCAGTGATTTGGGGGTTTGTTTGGTCTTTTTTTAATTTATTTTTTTTTAAATTAACTTCATGTGAGGTACAGCAAGGCCAAAAATCAATAATGCTGGTGTAAAATGTGTATAATTACATTTTCTCTTTTGAAAGGTGACCTGAGCATCTCAGCTGATTGTTTACGTGAGAAGCGTTCTCCAAATGATTTTGCTTTATGGAAATCCTCCAAGCCAGGAGAGCCTTCGTGGGACTCTCCATGGGGAAAGGTAAGGACATGGTAATCAGGATTTAGATTTTCTACACTTTATTAAATAGCACAGTTACACAAGTACTTTGCCTCACCTCATATTAACAATGTATAAATTATGGAGATATTGTATTCAGTCATAAGATTCAATGTTAATATTTATTTAATAACTTAGGATGTGAAACAGTCTGTTTGACACTTTTTAAACAGAAGTTTGCATGCAGGCTTTTCGTGGCTGTTACTGGTCATTTGTCCTCTGTTTATCAATAAGCTTTATCAGCAGTAAGTTCTATTTCCTTTTTTTCTCTTGTGATCAAAAATATTAATGTAATTTTTAAAAGAACAGTAAACAGGATAATCAGACATTACAGATGTGTATGCCAGGTTTGATCTTTAAATGCAACAGTTTACTTTTATGAAACTGACACTGAGAATTTTTTTTTTTTTGTTTTAGTAACAGTGTATCCCATTTCTTCAGGTCCATAACTGCTTAGACAATTGCTGGTAGTCAAGTAATGTCTTTTTCTTAACAGGGTCGTCCAGGCTGGCACATTGAATGTTCTGCAATGGCTGGATCCATTCTAGGAGAGTCAATGGATATTCATGGAGGAGGGTTTGATCTCCGATTTCCCCACCATGACAATGAACTGGCGCAGTCTGAGGTGAATGAACTGGCCTTCAGTTTCTGCAGTGAAAAAGCAACGTGCTTTGCTTTGGCTGCAACTTACATAAATCCATATTTCAAATTTTAAAACCTGATGTATGTTTTGTAGAAACACATGTTTTGGTTCTCAGGATTTTATTCTTTAAGTTCTCCTGTTTCAGGATGTATATGTAAACAGTATTGAGTCTTTGGGCTTTGTTTTTTTCCTGCAGGCATACTTTGAAAATGATCACTGGGTTCGGTATTTTCTGCATACTGGCCACTTAACAATTGCTGGGTGTAAAATGTCCAAATCTTTGAAGAATTTTATTACCATAAAAGATGCACTGAAGAAACATACAGGTAAATATTACTTTGGAATGTGAATACTTTTGATGTACTTCCAGTGGTAACTGGTAATTTTGTTATTCAGTGTAACCTCAGACATCTTTCTTCTTCACTAACTTCAGAACAGCTTCCTTGTTTTTCTGTTCCTTGTCAGTATTTTCTGTATGGATAGTAGAGTTCTTGCTTTTTTGGTACATGTAGTGATAGGAAGAATTTTAAAAATTAGGTTCTTAGCCACTGCAGTACTGGAGGCCATAAAAATGCTTTAGGTTATGATAATTTTCCTTGTTTATTTTGAAACTCCTAATAGCACGACAGTTACGGTTGGCTTTCCTCATGCACTCTTGGAAGGATACACTGGATTATTCAAGTAATACCATGGAGTCAGCTATTCAGTATGAGAAGTTTATGAATGTAAGTGAGTTTTCCATTCCTTCTCCAGCTCTAAACTTTGCCTTGTCATATGTGTTTCAAGGAATAGAATTCCAAGGATATATAGGCCTTATTTCCTGGCTGAGTTTGCTTTCTGAATTCATCAGGTGGGATGTCACGGTGTTTGTTGAGCTACCACTGAATGCTCACGTAAATTCCAGATTGCTACATTTCTCTGCAGCTGGGTGCTCTTTCCCAGTTTTGACATCTCTGAACAGCTTGGCACTTACACACAAGATTAGTTTCTCAGTTCAGCTTGCTTACAGAACTCAGTCCAAAACACTCATAACATGTCTACCAGATGAGACTTTACACAAATGTAGCCAAAGAGGGAGTATCATTCCCACCTTGTCTCCACACCACATACCTTGAGCATTTGCCTCTGTGCCTTGTGGGCATGTGAGGGGTCAGGCACAGGTCCTGTCCTGCTTAGTCTGAAGCCGTAATTGAAACCCATGTTTTCCAAAGGGATGCTTTACAGCATTTTGAGATTGTTGAGCTTGGTCTGTCCAGCTGAGGCTATTCTGCCTCTTATGTAAAATGTTTGTTTTGGGCCACAGAATAGGTTAAAATGACTTTTTGCCAAGCTGGATGCCCACATGAAACAGATCCTCGCTATAAAGCCATTTTATTCTTCAGCTTCCATTGTTAGCAACAAACTTTAAAATCTGCCATAAGAACTGTTGCCTAGACTTTTTAAAAATGATATTATGAGCAGCTTGCTGTTAGAGTATCATAGTGTATCATGCAGTGACAGAGCCAAGAGACAGAACTGAATTACAGCTCAGCTGTGGTTTCCAGAGTTATGCAAAATGTGTGAGTTTCCTTGTCTTGACAGACTTTCAGTAGTCCTGGCTGAAATGCTGTTGAACTTACAAAGTTTAGAAGGCTGAATAAGAAATAATGCCCTTTGGTAGTAAGTACTGGTTATGTCTAATTGAAACTGATTTTTAGCTATATTCTTCTTTTATAGGAGTTCTTTTTAAATGTGAAGGATATTCTTCGAGCTCCCACTGATGTGACAGGCCAGTTTCAGAAATGGGAAATTCAAGAAGCAGAGCTGAACAAAAAGTGAGTGGAGCATTTCTGCTTCTCTCTGGATAGCCATTGTGTAGCTACATGTTTAATTTTTTTTTCCTTACAAAATCACTTACAATGTTTATAGTGATATTTATGTCTGTAGCATTTCCACTGCTCGTTCCAGCTCTTTACAAGCAATCAATTTAATCTTGTGATAACTTTATGAAATAAGATGAAGTTGTTAGTTTCCCTTTTGTTTATATTAAGTACACTTGCATGCCTCATCACACTGTTTGTGAAGGGAAAGAGAACTTTTTTGTTAGATAGCTGTCGTTTTCTTCACTACTTGAAATCCTGTCCTTCTGTCTGAGAAGTGACCAATAATTTCCAGTGGTTACAACTGGAAAAATAGTATTTTACACATTTGAAAGTGTAGGGAGTAATCTGATGCAAACAGAAATTAAATGACCTGACTAAAACCACAAAAGATTAGAGTGCCAGTGTTTGAAAATGTGTTCTTGACCCAGTGATATGAATTTTGTCAGTCTTTGACTTTTATGATCAAACTGTCATTATTATTTGTAATGCCAACAGCTTCCTATATGACTTCTATTATGTCTGAAATTTAAAATAAAAGCATCTTTCATTGCAGTAGTAAAATTGTTCCTAGTTCAGTTCACTTGTGGTCACGAATGTTGACTATTGAAGGACTAAGTGCAGATGTGTCTGTGTAGTGGTGTCCTCTGAAAATTTGATCTTCAACTCGAGATTTGTAGAGATAACCCCTTTTTTTAAAAAAGGGGAGAAGATAGTAAATAATAGAGAGGTCAAAAGGAAGGGATAAAGAAGTGGGAGGAATAGAAGATGTTTAGTGGGTATTTTTTTTGTCTCCTTTCTTCTACCACTTCTCATTCTCCTTTCTCTGGAAAAAGTACATTGTTTGAAACAGTAAAGGCTTTGTGTCATTGAAGTGGTACTTAATATACTGTATTATTTATTATGTCTATTCACAAACTGGAAAAAGGTTTATATGAATTTATTCCTTTTATCTACTTGTAATATATTCATGAAAATGCACTTTGTGGTAAGTTAACTCCCACGTTGGTGCTCCCTCCTGGAATAATACTAAACAGAGTACTTGGCTGATACATAGGGATAGAAAAGCAATACGGTAAAAAAAAATAAAAAGTAAGCACAAGAAGATACTAAATAAGCAATTTATACTCCTTTAAAAAAACTTGCATGAAAAGGCCAGTTGTTGAAAAAGTGTTTGATATAATTTGTTTGGATAGTTGTTGCCAATTAGATTATCCTGCTTTTGTCCATAGCAGCAAAATAGCAGCGTCATGATAATGCCTTTTTTTCTTGCTCATCCATTTTTCCTTCAAATATAAACTATGACCGACAAAAGATTATCTCACTTTTAGGTCCCCTTACTCTTCTAACAGAGATTCATCAGAGTAAGTTGCAGGTGTTTCTGACATCAGTAGTAAACCCCAATTTTTTTCTTCTTAGTTTTTACGACAAGAAGGCAGCAATTCATGAGTCACTGTGTGACAATATTGACACTCGCTCTGTCTTAGAAGAAATGCGTTCATTAGTCAGTCAGAGTAACTCCTATATTGCTGCGAAGAAGTCTTCCAGAGAAATGCCAAACAGACTCCTTTTAGAAAACATCAGTTCCTATCTCACTCAAATGCTAAAGGTATGTAACGTTAATAATGTTGCTATTGCACTGTGCATTTGTAACTGTTGTGTTTTCAAGTGTGTAGGGATCAGTTCAGTCTTTGTTTACAGGTCCCTAGAGATTTTACCCACTACACCCCAACCAAAACAACCCCAAACTACAGTGTGTGCTGCAGCAGGAACAATTTTGAGTTCTCTCTGTTACATTTTATTTTCAGCTAATGTTCCCTTGAATAGTGGAGAGCCCTCAACATATGCCAGGAAATTAGATAGTAGAAAAAATATGAAGTCAGAATGTCAAATCTGACAGCTTTAATGCTAAATCTGAAAGCCAATGCTTAGTATGCTGTAACAATTAAAAATCAAAACATCATCTTTTTAGATTTGTGAATTGTGGGTTAAATGAGAACTATTCAAAAGCTTGGTACATGTGATTTTGCTTACTTTTCACATGCCTGTGACTTGGTGGTTTTTTTCTTTTCTTTTTCCTTGACCAGATTTTTGGTGCCATAGAAAGTGATGATGCACTTGGTTTTCCTGTTGGAGGGAACAGTCAAAACATAAATGTAAGTGAAGGACAAAGTACACTATACAAAATTACTCTATGACCTTTGAAAGCTTATTAAAGTGATGACATTACTGATATGTACCTGAATTACATTATTTATGTTTTTAGCTTTTGAATCTGACATAATTTATTGGCTTAGGAAGCAGGATTTTTCTTTTAAGTGTTGAGGTTTTTTACAGGTTTGTTTGATTTAATGACAGACAAATTGTATAGCAACCAAAAAAATAATTATCTTCTGAATGATGAGTCTGTTTCAGAAACCACATGTGAATTACAGACAGCACATGCTACAGTCTAAAGACTCATTACAAGTATTTGTATGCTAAGTAGTTTCAAAAATATAATTATACTGATTAAACTTCCTTGTGGTACACCAAAACCAGCCTGGAGGCAGCTGGAGCTTTATCCACATTTCAATCTCTTTTTCTGATCTCATTTGTAGCCACAGTTTTTACGTGGCTTTTGAAGGCTGTTTTGCTTTTGTCACCCAGCTGTGAGCCAACCAGTTCTGCCATGATGCAGAACTTTTCTGGAAATACTTGAGGGATACCTCTTGAAAGTGCTGATGGGCTCTGTAATAACAGTAACCTTTTGTGATACAGGCAGGAGAAATAACTCCATGTGAAAGCTATCAACTTTGCTTGCTTTGTTCACACAAAAAATCTGTCATGGACACATCAGTGCTGTTTTCAAGTATTTTTCTGCATTTAAAGATGTGACCACGTGTTTCTGTTCCTCCTTAGAAGGAATAAATGAAACATTACTGGTGTAACAAAAAAGCTAAACTTTTTATTCATCAAAGGAAGAGGAAAGCTTGCTTGTGGTTGAAGAGCGTCAGTGAACACTCATCTGATAATTGCCCATGCAAATACTTACATTAGTGTGCCATGGAAATTTCCAATAATGGTATAATAAGGAAGATGCTCAGTATTCCCTACTAAGCTCATCAGTAGTGAATTTTAATTTAGCTTAGACATGTGGGTATTCTAAGGGAGACAAAAGTGTGCATTTTTTTTCTCTCTCTCCCCTACCCTCCAAAGTAATGAAATTTTTAATTTAAGCAGTCCCCTGGGTGCCTGGCTTCTCCTCTTGGGATTCCAGAGAAATGTTGGCAGACAGCACTGATCTGGAGTTGTTTTTTGTAACTCGTCACTGCTGTCCACTAATAGCTTGCTGTTGTTAATTACCACCCTTGAGAGTAGGACTCACAGGACTTTTTCTCTGAGATTTCATGACCAGCATTTACTTACACCTGAAATAATTCAACAGTAATCTTTCCCCGCTGTTTGTGGGAGAGGGAATTCTGTGAGGACTACAAACAACTGCACTGTATTGGAAATACATGCAATTAGCATAAGCTAACATCTGAGGAACATATCTGTGTCCTAATGAAAATAAGTGCTAACATGAGCTTCACCTGGTATTATGTTTGATAAACAGCTGGCCCTTTGTAAGAAAAGACAGAACATGAAGGAGCAAATTCATCTGAGTGCTATTTTTATCCCTCTACTGCATTATAGTTAGCTGGACTGTAACGTAGCCCTGTGGAAGTTGTGGATCTAGCTGAAAGGAGATGAAAAGGGAATGGGGAGAGGCTGAACTTCACAAGCTGATTTTATCTGCACAGAAGGAAAATTGACAGCTAATGCAAATTATTGTCTATCCTTTGACATTAATAGAACAAAGACAATTTTTATTGATACAGATCTGCCCTAAGGGTCAAATTCCATCCAACAGCACATAAATATGAAGTGGGTAAGGACATGTTTTATATCTAAATGATGATTAGCTAACTGTGGAAATAATGATCCTGCAGATTGAATCTACAGTGATGCCATACCTGCAAGTTCTTTCTGAGTTCAGAGAAGGAGTGCGACAAATTGCCAGAGAGAAGAAAGGTGAGAGTTCACTTTTTCCTGTACTGTTGCATATGAGACTTGGAGGTTGTAGGAATCAAACTGGTGGAAGAGGGTGGGGATGGGGGTGTGGGGCAGCTTATAGACCCTCTCTTTGCTTAGAGAATAGAAGTAAGGCATCTTTAAGTCCGAGCTTGTTTGAATATTTGCATCTCTGCTACCTGTCTCTTTAATTTGAGAGTCTTTTACAGGCTAACTTTCTTTTAATTTCCTGAAGAATCTAAAAGGGCTGGAATGACAAGGTCTAGCTGTTGTTTTTCTAGATTAAGGCACTCCCTGCTTTCTAGGTATGAAAGTACCCCTGATCTCTTCCTCAGGGAGCTTGCGTTCTATTAGAAGTGTAGATTGCTGCACAATGATACTGTCTGCGTTTAAATAGCCCAAGATGCTCATTATTATTTGTTAGCATAGTTGGAATTGTAGCTTCCCTGATGGTAATTGAGTGCTCTTTCTGAAGAATTCATATGGGAGTTTGCTAGAAGTTGTTTTGGGTGCTTTTTTTAATCCTTCTGAAAAGCTTTGATCATGCTGTGTGTGTTGGCAGCAGAACTATATAATGTTAAAAAGGTTGTTCCATTAAGCCCTCTTTGATTTTACTGGTTGATTTTTTCCTAATGGAGCTCTTATTATTTTCTACTATTCCCTGTGGAATTTTACATGTCTTCAATATGTATTTGATTCTTGTATTCTTAAAACTTCTACACTCAGATTTGTCCTTGAGGCAAAACAAGGCATTTTTATACATAAAACATATATATTTGGAACCCATATATTACACAGAAATATAAAATTACTTGTAGTGTCTGGCAACCTATTCAGCTGGCAAAGACTGTGAACTCTCATTTTGCTGTTGTTTGGAGTCCTTCTAAGGGCTAATAAGTTTACCTTAAAAGCACAAAACCGTAATTGTTAATGAGACTGCTCAGCTATTACTGTCAAACTCCTATAGGCCTAATTGATGCTGAGAAATAGGCTTATTAGTTCCAACAGTAAATATTTTCTATGGTTTGAATTAATTCAAGAAGTTTGTGTGTATATCCTCAGCCAAAAATGTGAGCTTTGGTCTTTCGGTATTTAATGTAAATGCTTATTTTATATAAGGCTTTTTTTGTCCCTTTCGTTCTGATGGTTGAGCTAAACAGATCTTTGCTTTTAACAATTGTAAGGTTTAAATATCACAGGGCTTCCTGTAGATCATTTTTAGAACATACTTGGCACTAGACTGCTTATGGGGACTTGAGTTTCGTACTTGGAAGGTATTGATTTTTTTGCCTGAAAATGGACAGTAAGAATACAGCTGGATCTAGTTTCTGTTTGGTTGGGGTACAGAGCACTCTGCAATTTGACCAGAGAGGTACCTTTCTGTTAAACTATTTGGATATATGGAAGCTGAGTGGTGGTTGGCAGGACCTGCATTGACATACTACAGACTTGTTTCCCTGTATCCATTAAATTCTTGCTTGCAAGTGTTAAATTACTGTAGAAGTTGTTCTGATTAGTGGCTGGGGATATTGCCTCTATGTGGCTGTGAGCAAAGGGAGTTTCCCCGTCATAGCCTGATGCTGGCAGGATTGTGTTAAATATTGATTAAAATAATCTGTATTGCTTGCAGTATTCTTAGAGGTTAAATAAAAAGTATGTGGCTCCTATAAAACCTCCAGAGTAATACAAATGTACCCATCCATATACATATACTTTGAAAATGTATCTATATGTACAAAACATTTCACAGAATAGCCATTTGTAAAACTATGGGTTTTAGTAAGAATCAATCAATGTACATACTCTACAAAAATGTTACAATATCCAAAATGGCTAACATTCAAAGATGCTAGTAAATTAAGTTCTCTATTTTTTAAGTTTATTAGTATTCAAACTGGAAACCTGCACTGATCATTTGCAGTTGAGTCTTAATTCCTGAACCTGTTTAGGAATGGTGGTAAACAGAAAAAGCAAAACACTGTGCTGGCTGCACAGGGGAAAAAAATGCAGAAAACCTCCATGAAATGCATCCATGGTTGGTTGGTCCAAGCATCTGTCTTGCCCATCCTGACATTTTGGTCAAGTACTTCAATACTTGACCAGCTAAAGGCCCTGTGTAGTTGTCTCTGCAGGGATGCACACTGGAGCAGATCTGTGATCTACTGCAGCTGCCAGTGCTGGGGAAGAATTCTTATTAGCATCAAATTGTTATTCAGATGCTCAAAAAAGAGCAAGTGTCTTCAGTTGTTGGTTCTTAACCTCAGGACATCTGCTTAAATTGATAAAGGTGTCCATGTCTGAACTCTGCCTGGGTCTTCATTTCCTACCATGGGCTCTGTTGCCATGTGGTATCTTGCTCTAAGCTGCTTCTAGGACACACCGGGAAACCTTCTGCCCTCGCTCATTGTAACATTGCCTGCTCCTGTCTTTTGCTGTGAGTCTTAACATCCAGCATTCTCACGGTGCTTTTTAAGCTTATCATCTTCTTCCCCATTGCAGTGTTCCCATTCACAACAGCTCAACATCTGTTTCACATCCAATACTCTTTGGCTTGATATTCACAGAAAACGTGAAGAGAGGTCTGGGAAAGAGTCACAGGCCCCAGGTGTGTCTAGCTGCTGGGTTGTTCATGGGCTCTGATGATAAGGCACTATCCCACTAGTTTCCTGGTCACTGTCCTTAGTGAATGCCTCCTGATGTCTTGAGGCAGCCCATAAACAACTCCCTCCTCAATCCCTAAACATCTTTGCTCTGATGGTACTGCTTGCAGAGAACAGGCACATTTTAGCCTTAAGAAGCACAGTGCTGGCTCCTTTGGATGACAAGATTGATCAGAGGATGTATCCTCTCCTAAATAATACATGTTTTGTTATACATTTCTCCTTGATGAATTTCTTCTTAAACTTTCAATTATTCATGATTTTAGATAAGTAAACATTTATAACTGTGCAGATGCTGTTGTATTGAATAAGCAGTAGGTATATCTGATACAGTCTTGATATAAGTGTAATTCCTTTGCCTAGGTTAGAGCCAACATCTTTCGTGTTAACAGCCAGTGAAGCAATCTTATCCCTTGTTTATCTTAATGGATTATTTAGAGTTGCATCAAACATCAATGTGGTTCACTGTGTGTAACTGCTCTGAATCAACAACAGACAAAAGAGGTTCTATAAGCTGCAATGGTTTCCTCTACAAAAAGAGAGAACACAGAATACTACCATGCGATGAAATAGGGTGTCTGTTGTTTTTTATGGTATTAGGATGGTTGGTGCTCTGTTCACTTCTCAGCTCTCTGAGGCTCTGAGAATTACAGAAGAGATGAAGGCTCAGCAATGGTAGTTGTATCTACCAGTATGTGCAGTGTTTAGCACACTGCCTGGATGGGAGTTTCTACTGCCAGAAATAATACCTTTGAAAGCCTGATTACTTCTTAGATTTAAGCAGGTGAGAGTTGCTGAAAGGAAGAACAACTGTTTCTTGTAAGCACTTAGTATCATCTAACCCAAGTATCTGTCTTGTCACACTTAGTAAGTGTTCCTCCTAAATACAAGACTGTGTATAAAAAATACCACAGAACTGAGTTCACACCAGCAACATACTAGGTATCCTTGATGCATTTAGTTCCTCTTAACTGTTCTGTTACTGCTCAGCTGATAAAATTTCTCATCCAGGAAAATATTTTGTGTGAAGTTTTATTTTCCTTTAAAGACCTGAAGGCATCTATTTCGGCTAAGTCTTGAGTTCTTAACCATTTGCTATCATAAGTTTCCAAGGAAAAAAAAAAATAGTAGTCATGATGATCACCATCCAGAAATCTAAGTCAAAATTCTCTGTTCTACTGCAACTAGCTTGCTTGAAATAAAATAGAGGATGTTTGGATTACAGTTGCTCTGACAAATGTATGTGTATCAAACAAAAAAAATCATAGTCCTTCAAAGGTTAGATGTAGCACAAGATATGTTAATTTTGGGTTTTTCTAAAATTAGGTTCTTAACCTTCTTATTGGAAATCCTACAGCACCCATTAGGATCTTCCTGAGTCAAATACCCTTTCATTATACCATGGCAGAACTGTTGCATCATTTCTGAATTGACATGGGGTTTCTTTCTGTTCCCCTTCAGGAACAATGAGGGTATCTTGAAGGAAATTTATGATTTTGAAATCCCTGCAAAGAAACATACTGCTTCTCTGTGTAGCTGAAATAATGCAGGACTTACTTAAAAGCTTTATCCCTTTAAAACGAAAGACCTTTCTCTGGCCTATGTGAGAGAGTGGCAATTTCTTAATTGCATTTAAATAGCTGTGTAGCAGGACAGAAGTAAACTTTCACCAAATCTTAATTCACTAAAAGTACTTTTCATACTGTTTAGTAACTGAAGTGCTGCAGTTGAGTGACGCTCTTCGGGATGACATCCTTCCTGAACTTGGAGTTCGATTTGAAGATCATGAAGGTACCCAGTCATGTCTTGCAGCTTTGTAGGTAGCTGTTTTTAATAATCCTACTGTTTTCCTAAGAAGTGTGAGAACAAACTATCAAGGCTAATCTGTAATAATGAAACAAACTCAAGGACTGCAAAACTATAGCATATCATATCATATATATGTACCATATGTAATGGTACATTATCATATGTATCAATGTATATTATAGAACTATATTTGAATATATCTATAGAATAAAAAAATACATTGGAATATTTTTTATCTTTTTGTATGGCACCTAAATTCTTAGTCACTTTTGAGTAGTACACAGTTGTATTTGCATTCAGCAGGCAAAAAGAAAACAGTTATCATAGGGTAAACACATTTATCTTTCCCTAATAAAAAAATTAATTAATCTGTGTTTTGCTTCTTTAGGACTTCCAACTGTGGTTAAATTAGTGGATAAGGACACATTATTGAAAGAAAGAGAAGAAAAGAAAAAGGTTATTATTTTAAGCATTCTACATTTTTTTGAATTTAAAGTAATGTGTAAGCTATGGATACTTTTATATTTCTTTGGTAATTCATAAGAAAAATCATAACAGACTAACAACAAGGAAAATAACATAAAAGAATTGATAGAAAAGTTTGAGTTTGTTAAGGGAAAAGAATTTTTTGAAACAGTAGCTTCTTGAAAACTTTGTATGGGACCCATGAAAACCTCTAAGATTTTTTGTTTGTTTGTTAAGATTTTTGTAGAATTAAGGGATGTTGAGTATTGCATACATGCTGTCTTATCTCTCTGGAAGAACAATTCCAATGAGAAGATGATTTGGACTTCTTCTGTCTGCATAAATGAAGTTGACATTTTTCATAGAACTAATCTGTATTTATCTGATATGTTAGGAAAAAATTAACTGGCTAAATCTTAATTTATGTAGTATAGATGAGTGAGATATTCGGGATGTGGGGGCAAGAATTCACACGTTGCTATATAAAGATTGTGAATTCTAATTCATGCGCACAAGATCTGTACAGAAACCCTCCTTTTGGCACTTCCTGGCATTAATATTTGACTTTGTAACATTTAAAAGTAGCACTTCCTGTGTCTGTCTTCAGTTTTACCAAATAATAAAATTCTGTCATGACTAGAAATGTTTGGAAGACTTTCCAGCATTTCTCCTTCCATGTTGATGTTTTTAAAAAAGGGAGAAGTAAAAAGTAGCTTTAGCCAATTCCAGATGTTTTCATCAAAACATGATTTAAAGGCAGTTTGTATACAGCTGCTGAGTGGGATCTGAAGCTAGAGTACTTTTTCCCTGGAAACAGCATTATGTTCAGTACTTGGAGAACCCTTGGAGAACTGATAGGTCTCTCCCAAACAAGTGCAAGATAAGATTTTTAGCAAGTTGGCTAAATTTGGATAGTTGTTTCCCTAGGAACACCAAGGGATACAACTGCTGCTTGAGAAACTGTAATGTCTTCACAGTCTGAGGCAAGAGCTTAAAATATCAGTGAAGTACAGTCTTTTTTTAAAGTCATTTGCAAAACATTTTCCCCCGTAAAATGATAGGACCATTTCTTTTGCAGGCTTTGTAGGTATTCTTTTATGTATCCCTTTTGCATGCAAAATGCATTCTGAACAGTTAAAACTGGTTTAGCTGTGAATAAAAGCAAATGGAATCAAAGTCATACAGTGAGAAGTATCAGACAATCCTAATTATAAGGCATGGTGGTTTTGCTGCAGGTCGTGCTGCCAGTTCTGTCTGTAATTAGATATCCAGGGGAGCTAGCTGGCTCAGGGTTGTAGAAAACAACCAGATGAAACAATGTGTTACCTTTTACTCATTAAGACTGCCTCTTATAGATAGAAGAAGAGAAAAAAAGGAAGAAAGAAGAAGCAGCCAGGAAAAAACAACAGCAGGAAGTAAGTGTTCAGATCCTTTTAACCTTATTTTGAAGAAGAGTGTAGGCAGCAATAGTCACGTGCAGGAAAGAACACATCAGAACACAGGCTCTCTGCCTGGCCTTTACTGGGCCTCCGTTTGTTTCTTTGTCTGTACAATTTCCTGCTCAGAATGACTTTGGCTTGCTGTCCAGATTTGAATTTCCAGCTTCTGTTATAGAGAAACTGTCTTTGAGAACAGAACTAAAGGCTTCAAAATCTTCTTAGAAAAACCTGTAGCACTTAACTTCAGTCTATAAACAGTATTACTTCCTTAATTGTTAGAGTCTTACATGCCTGGTACTGTTAGAGATGATTTTGCTTGTGTCATTTATTATTTTCTTTGCTTTTCAGTATCATAGGTATGTGTAAAAGGGTTTCTTATTCTTTTTTTTCTTTTTCTCTTTAAGAAGTCCCCTGTTCCCTGTGACCGAACAGTGAAATGTTTTGTGTCTACAGTTGGAATTGAGATAGCTCAAAGGTTTTAGGCTTTGTATGGGGAGTAGACAGACAGAGGAGATGAACTTACGAGAAGAAAATATTGTTTTCCGTGCTGATGACTCTAACAGTACAGGAAATACTTTCCTGTGTTAAAAGAGGAAGAAAACTTTTCAAGACCACCACATACAGAGAGAAAACCAGATAAATAGCATTTATCATTCTCAAATTCCAAGTACCTTTTTTGTTCTTTCAAAAAGGTGATTCTCTTGCATTGAGTAGAAGTTACTCGGAAAGGATTCTGACGTGGGCTTGTTTAGAGATAAATGAAATTTCAGTTCATTTTCGGTGCAATTACTGCATCTGATCCTGCTGTGACCTCTGAAGAAACCTTTGTTTGTCAGCAGGAAACTGTTGATAAAGGTGGTTCCCTTTGCAGTGAGTTAATTGCCGAATATTCTTTACTCATAGCAACTATGCTTTGTGTTGACTAAGGAACAAAATTAGCAAGAATCAGATAGATGTAGTTTTTGAAATATATAAGCAAGTCATTTTGAGTTTCTCCAATACATCTATTTTATTAAGTGGTTCTCTATGGATTTAAAACACATTTTTACCGTGGACAAGCACAGCTAAGACACACTGAGTTGTTCCTCACTAAAAGTTTCTTTTGACATAATAAACAATTGTGAATTAAATGCTCTTTGATTTGCAAATTATAATCTACTTTTCCTTTTGCATATGTGACATGTTTTAAGTAATTTCCTATGATGTTAATGCATGTTTTGTATTACAGGCAGCAAAACTGGAAAAAATGAAGATTCCACCACATGAAATGTTTAAATCGGAACTTGACAAATATTCCATGTTTGATGAAAATGTAAGAGTGGTTTTCCTTCTCCAGTTGTACATACTTAATGATATATGTTTATAGTGATCTTGTTCCAAAACCTCCAAGGCAGTGCCATTAACGTAGTGAAAAGAGGGAAGGAGAGAAAGAAAAGGCGATATATTAATTTTTTTGTGCACTGGGGAGTGAGGTCTCTTAACTGTTAGCCATCATTTCAAGAGTATTCTCATCGTATGTTTCCTTTGGCTCCTCTCATTGCAAAGCAAAATATATATTGTGGGTAGGAACATGTACAGTGTTCACAGATTTATTACCCTGGTGCAAGGCAAGGTATTCACTCATAAGTACAAACTCCCCAACTCTGCCAGAACTGATGATTTTTTGAGAGGTCCTGTGCTTCCTGTTTGATTCTGCCCACTGTTTTGGTCTCTCTGAAGGGGCTGTATGGATAACTTTGCCCTTGATTGCTCCCCTTGGGGATAAAAGGAGTTTCTGGGAAAACATAAAGCACTGTTCCTTCAGGACTTGATCCTGCTTCTGTCAGTCCCCTTCACCTGCACAAATTCAGGCCCAGGGGGCAACTCAGAGTGGAGAGTGTAAATACTGGAAAATACCTCTACAAGCCAAGGAGAGTGTCCATAAAACCTCTGATCATACTTTCTCCATCAAGAACATAAATCTCTTACTGCTTTTCCTTTAAGCCTTGAATTCCATATGCTAGGATGATAAGAAGATTATTTTAACCATCTGTTCAGGAATTAGTCATTATTCTCTTAAAACCAGAAGCTGGTGGTCTAAGCTTCCCTTAGTACAGGACAGAAAATAAATACACCCTTATGCCCCTTCATTAACTAGGAAGGGAACATACAGAAATAGTCAAAGTTAGTTGTCAGACTTCTAGGTGACTAAAATTAACCAAGATACATGCCACCCTGACAGCCTGTCATTATGACATTATCTCCCTATCTTATTAAAACATGATTCCATAAGGAGCAAAAGCAGTCCAAAAATTTGTCTTAAATATTCTTCTTCTTTTTTTTTTTTTAATATTTCAGGGATTTCCCACCCATGACACTGAAGGCAAAGAACTTAGCAAAGGACAAATTAAGAAGTTAAAGAAACTTTATGAAACTCAAGAAAAGCTACACAAGGAGTATCTACAAATGGTTCAGAATGGAAGTGCAAATTGAAAACAACAGGACTTTTTTTAAGAAGGCGAGTGCTGGGTTCCCATTGAAGAAGGGAGCATATACTGATGCTCAAATTTCTGTTTACACTTTCTATTATGTGCAAAGTAAAATTCCTGTTTACGTGGATTAATAATGTCATCTGGAAAGGCAATAAAAATCCATCATTAAAAAAAGCCAACCTGTAAGAAGTTTCTTCACAACAGTAGCAGGCTGAATGGTTGCCAGGTCTATTTGGGAAGGTGCTGCTCAGTCAGCAAATCCACATAAGGATTCTTGTTCATTATGGCTGTCCAGGCTTTGGTTAATTTGTCCTGCATACTGATCTCTATCTAAGACCCACTGTAGTTTGCATTCTGGAATATGTCACAGTCAGCAAAATTTACTGCTACATGGAAGCTGAGCAATTTGTCCTGCAGCAAGAGAACAGTATTTTCCAGATGACTTTAGTATCTTTACATAAGCAGGAAAAGTGGGTAGTCCCACTATGATACTTATTTTAGCTGCTGTTATTAAAAACTTTCATAAGTATACCCAGAACACTTTGCATAGTGGAAGCTAACAGTCCCTTTGTTGAAAAAGGGATCATCATCTGTGTTCAACCTGCAGTTGGAATCAAGTGGGTAACTACAAGGCAAATGCACCTGCATTGAACAAACAGGTGGGACAGACATGAAGGGCTATTGGCAGACGGTGGTGTGTTCTTGGAGCTATCCCTCCAAGGAAACAGGAGTGCTGCCAAAGTACCTGATTACCCAGAGGACTCAGTACCTAATTACCAGTTCCCAACTGTGGGGAATTACCAGAGGGTTTCCAACTGAGATACAGTTTGTGGATTGGTTTGCAAGTAGGGAATACAGCTATACATTGCTCTGTATTCAAGACTGATGTTTTTAACATGACAATTTAACCCTGAGTTAATAACATTTCTGATGTAGTATGGTCACACTATATCTGCAAGGAGAGTTCTCTGTTGCCTAATAATGCATTTCACTGGCAGTAGCTACTAAATGAACCAAAGTTCATGAAATCCTAAAAAATATCTTGCCTACTTCGTAACTGCATGTAACAGCCAAATGTCTGATTTGCAGAACTATATTCATTGAGTAGTCTCAAGGTGACTTGCAGAAAATCATACTGTGACACTTCTGTTCTCTCAGCCCTAAGGTTCATGCTACAATCATTAGGCTATGTTACTTTTCTTCATTAAGAGTTAAAACAACTTTGCTTTTCCTTTATATTTTTATATTTATATTCCTCCTTCTGAGGAATGAACATATTCGGAGTAACAGAAAGGTCTAGTAGGGGTTTTTTTTCTAATTTGTCTGTATTTGCCTTTGAAAACATACATAATGTTAAGGTCAGTAAAGCACATGCATCTTGTGTACAGAAAATAAAATCTGTTGTAAAGTACAAGTTGTATGTGAACTTTGTATAGTGGGGAGAATATAGAGTTTATCTTTATTCCACAACCATCTTTTTGAAATGTGGTTTAGAGAGCCTTTCTTTTATCTTACTATTACTAGCTGAATTCATTTTGCATTCAATATTTGATTATTCTGATAATTTCTAATCATTTGTATAAATGCATGTTTAAACTGCACAATGGTACTTCAAACAGCCAGCCATAGCCATGAGGGCAACTCCTCTGTCCTTTATTCTGGGAACAGAAGAGGATCAGTTGCATTTTTACACTATTCTAGATTCTAACTCCCTTTAACAGTACCTGCTCATTATTTTCTTCCCCTGCATGCTCCCCCATGATGCATGTGCACTCAGGGTATCCATGAGGGGATGGGACATGCCTATGCTGCTTCTGAAGTTGCTACTTAATGTCAGTAATTTTCTTACAGAAATTCTGTCTTGGTGATTTGAGTTAGCACTTACTGAAAGAGAGTTAGTATATAACTGTGGAGAAGATGCTGGTAATCCATAGCTATCCTGGACTGTAGTTTATGACAGTTATCTCCATGATAACATCCTGGCTTTTGCCCCCACACACTGGTTTTTCTCTTCCTGTTGTGTTTTCAGTAGAACCTAAACCAATTCCATAATTAATCTACTATATCAGTGTAAAAGAATTTTTTTTTAAATGCCCTTTTCCCTTCCCAAATGCTTCATTGTGTTTCTGGGACAACTACTTGCATGGATCTTGGGAGCATTTCAGACTGAAATTTTCCAAAGGTTATTTTCCGGTCTTTCTGTATGCTTCCCACATGCACACACAGCTTCCTCTCTCCCTCAGTAATTTTTTTAAATTCAGTATGCGTAAAGTCCTGGTGAAGGAAAACTCAGTAGCAAACAAAGGATGCTGCAGCCAGACTTGGATGCACGCTGCTTGAGATGACTTTTTCAGTGTGGGTGTGCCAATTGATCTGTGGGATTACTGAATTGCACAGACAATACCTATTCCCTGGCAATCCATCAAGGTGGCACTTAAGTGAATTCCCCTGCACTTGCTTAGTGAGAGCGACCTGGCAAGCAGAAAAAGGGAATGCAACAGCAATGGTCTGCAGTATCTTAGTCATCTGTCTCACTCAGCAAGGAAAAGAGAGAGGACAGACTCCATAGTATTTTAATTTTTTCTGTTTTGTCTTGGTTTTTGGTTGGTTTGTTGGTTTTTTTTTGATTGACATGTATGCATACACATGCGCAGGGAAGCCAGTCTGAAATGTGATTTTCTAAACATTATGAAAACAAAAGTCCCCGTAGCAAAATCTTGGAATTTTAAAATATTTTAATTTTCTGGAGCAGAGACTTCATACTGCTCATACAACATGAAGCTTTTCATTTCCCACCTATCAAAGAATTTATTCAGATGGCAAGGGAAGATAAAAGAGTGGTGTTTCTGTTTTTCATTGCACCCTTGGCTGAAGGCCAAACTTGGCAGTGGCAAATTTTGTTTCTGTCTTTTGCTCAGAGTGTGCCTTTCAGCCCTTCTAATGCGAATATTCACATTAACTCAAATGTGTACTGCTCCACTAAAGAGAACAAATTCCTCCCATCACTCAGCTTGCTCAGATACTGGTAGAAAAATCTGAATTGTTCATTCTGAACTTGTTGCCACTGATCTTTTCAAAGACTTTCAACTAATGAGTGCCTGATTACATTCATGGTACTCTTTTTGACCTCTTTATCCTAACATTTTTGTTTTGTCTCTGCTGCTGCACAAAGCCACTGATACAATTTTAAGCCTGCAAAAAAGCAATTTGTAGCCACATACAGTACATAGCTTAAAATGTACAAAAAGAAGTTGAAGGTAAGTTTAAACATTTTCAGGTGTTAGTAGTTGTTGGACCAACTTTAGCTCCCTCTTTAATTACACAACTTCTCCCACACAAATATGGGAAGGAGTTTTACTCCTCTCTGTGATTTCACAGGGCAATTTCTACATGTATCACATGCATAGTATTTAACGTGTCTCTTGAGACAGAACGGATTAATTAAGAAGCACATTAGCTATTTGGTACCAAGACTCTGCTTAGCAATGATCAAATTTCTTCCTCCTCCTGCAGAAAAAGTCATTGACAGACTAAGTCTTATCTCTCAAATTAGGCTGTGAATGTCTGGCATCTCATTCAGTGAGAGCAGTTTCCATTAATACCCACCCAAGGGCAGAAGACACCAACATTTTAATGCCAGATACAGATCTCAGTCTAAGCTTTCTCTCCAGTGTCAAGTGCATCTGTTTGGCAGCTCCACCACAATCCCTTCCCTTGGTTTTGGTTCTCCAAGCTCTTGCATGGGAGGCTGGGTGTTTAAATTGAGCCAGGGTGATTCAGCAAATATCCTTTTGCAGCTCTCTGCAGGGCAGCAGCACCTGACAGCAAGATGACTCCACAGATTGTGCTTTATCCACAGCCCTAAAGTCTACCACCGTACTATGTGCTACGAGAGGTTAGACAGCAGTCAGCAAAAATCCCTTATTGTTCATGGGAAGTTGAGGCCTTTGGAGAGGGGCACTAAAAATCCAGGGGTGTAAGGTAATTGAAATGTGTGTTTGATATACAGGTGCAGAAAGGTGCAGCTGGATCACATAGTCAGGCAAAATCTCACATCTTTGTAGGAGACAAAGTTTGGAGTTTGTACTCAACGTCTGAGTGAAAAGGGGAAATGGCTTTTAACAAAATGGAGGTAGACACAAAAATCTTAAAAGACAACTTGATAGCTATTAACCATCGACAAGCATAAAAGTGTGGAGTAGGAATGTCTTCAGATAAATCCTCCTTTCAGAGTTCTTCCTTTGGAACACTGAGAATCAAGAGTAGCCACTTACATGAATAAAGTTGTCGCAAAATGAAGAATTAATGGATATATGAGAAAGGTATTAACCTGCTGATGTTAGAAAAAGGACTGGTTTGGAGAAACAGGGAAAGGGAGCTGGAAGCAAAGGAAAGAAGGCGTAAAAGAACCTTCCAATGAACATGTTCTCTGGCCCACCAAATCTGCTTGTTTATGCAACTGGCTACAGCATGCCTGCAGGTCTTTAGCTGTTTGAATGCAATTCAAAATTGTCTCATTTTTAATTACAGTATTTGACATCTATTTAGTCAAAGATTCCTTAGTTATTTCTGTAACTTAAATTCCTACCATAACCAAATTAATCCAATGGCAATATATTGGCTAGTTGCTAATTAATAAAACACTGGTCTCATTGCTTCCAATTTTTAATTTTGTCCGTGAAAGGACTGTGATGATAAACACTAGTCATTAATTACTGAAATCCAAGCAGCAGACCTGGAGAAAGCATTTTATTAGAAGGAGGGAATCCCCTGACAGGAGAAAAGGTTAGAGGGTTTTCCTATTGAGTGAAAGATGACTGAAACTTTCTGGGGCTCCCAGTGCTTGAAGTTGCACTGTTCCTAACACCAGTGCTGCACAGCATCTGCTGCCCGCAGACGCCCATGCACATGGAGCCTGGGCTGGCCAGGAGGGTTTTGTTGGCTTTCTTTAGCAGGAATTATGTTGGAGCAGAAGGTGGGCACTGCTGGGTCCGTCTTTGCTGCTGGAGGAGCCATAAAGCAGCAACACGTTTCACAAGCCGGGCACCGGGCACCTCAGAAACTGCACTTCGCAGCACGGATCATCTGAATGACAAATTGGAATCACCGAGACATGGTGGGAGAGCTCACGTGACGGGAATATTTGCAGGGATGGGCACGTACTCTTTAGAACAGGTCAGAGAGGCAAGGCGGTGGAGTTGCTCTTTATGTGAGAGAGCAGTGAGAGTGTATCGAGCTCTACCCAGGGGCAGAGGCACGAGATGAGGGTTTATGGATGAGAATTAAGGGCTCATACGGTGACTCTGTTGTGGGTGTTCGCTGTCGGCCCCCTCGATCATCAGGAGGAGGAAATTGATCAGGCTTTCTATGGGCAGCTGGAAATAACCTCGCGGTCACAGGCTCTGGTTCTCCTGGGGGAACTTCAACCACCCTGATTTTTGTTGGAGGGACCGCACGGGCCGGCACACACAGTCCGGGAAGTTCCTGCAGATTATCGAGGATAGCTTTCTGCTGGATGCGCCGCAGGACCCGGCGAGCGCAGGGGTGCTGCTGTCACTTTAAGGGCGCGGGCGCGCGCCATCCCCCCCGCGCGCTGCCCCGCCCCGCATCACGCGCTCGCCCCGCGCGCCGCCAAGGCCGCGCGCCCTCCCTCCCCACCGCGCGCTCCGATTGGCCGAGCGGCGCGAGCCCGAACAGTCAACATGGCCCGCGTGCGGCGTGGCGGCCGCGGCGCTGCTGGGACCAATCGGCGACGCCTTTGCTGAGGGAGGCGCCCACTTCGCGGCCAATGAGACGCGGCGTTGTTGGCGGCGGCGCTGCCCGAGCGAGGAGGCTGCGAGGAGCGCGGGGCGCTGCGGCCTCTGCGGCGGGAGGGGCGCGGGTAGGTGAGGGCGGGCGGCGCCGGCCTCGGCTCCGGGCACCGCGTCCCGGGCAGAGCGCATGGGCCGGGCCGGGCCCCGCCGTGCGAGGCTGCGGCGGCCGTCAGGGCCCGGTCCGGGCGGAGCGCGGCGGCGGCCGGAGCCGCCCGGCGAGGGGAGGGGGGAGCCGGTCTGGCCAGGCCAGGCCTGGTCGGGCACCATTTTAAGGACGGTTCGAGGAGCTCGGGCCGAGGGAAGGGTGGCCCGCACTGCCCCGAGCCTGGCGGAGGGGAAGGCAACGGTTCCGGCCGCATGTATGGCCGCGCTGGTCTGGCAGCGCGCCCGCCCTGTCCCCGCCCTCCCGGGGGAGCGGGGGAGGAGGAGGAGGAGGGCGGCTGTTTGTGGTGAACGGTGTCCCCGGCGCTCGCACGCCGCGCTGCTCGGGTTGAGTCAGGCCCTTGGCCTCTCGGCTGGGCCGTGGGTTTGACCTCAGCCACGGTCTTGTGCCCCAGCAGCGTGATGGGGGATTTGGGGAGGGCCCGCATTTTCATTTGGGGAGGGCCCGCAGTTCCCTGTCTCCCAAGTGAAGGCCTGTTTAAAATTTTCACTGCCGCTACGATTGTTTACTACACGTAATAGCACCGCTCGTAGGGTTTGCCAGACTCCTCCGTTCCTTTAACATCTGCTCACGGTTAGAGAAGAGAGGGTGTGAGTTATAGATGGAACCAGAATCACGAGGCAACTTTTTATCAAGTTATCTCTAAACTAAATAGTGTTTCCTCAAGAAAGCTTCCGAGGGGAGCCCAGCTATTGCTGATGTCCGGGGCTTGTGGAACAGGTTAACAGCTCCTTACTCTCGACTGTTTTTTCACGATCCCTTCGAATTTTCCTTCCAGAAAATATCAGACAGTTGCGTTTTTGGCTTCCCACGGGGTTACATCCCAGCGCCTCTAACGCGGAAGTCACAACTTTCCCTTCTGATTTGTTATAGTTACGAAAAACAGTAACAGCTGTGGGCAGGAGCCTTCCTGTGAGTGCAGGAGTCCTTCGGTTTCCTGCTTTGTGTTTTAGTTGTGTTCAGAAGGTTTGTATAACAAGTCATAGGCTTTCTTGGTAGAGAAGATTTATTTTGTGTACACTTTATTTGTGAGTACACCTTGCCAATGTACAGACTTTTCCTTTAAATTTGTGTCCTTCAGGATATTACTTGTCCTTGTAATGGCCTTTTCCTGTCCTGGTGTGCATTGAGTTTAGGGTTTCCTGCTGTTTTTAGTGACTGATGGTGGGTGATGTTTGTGCCAGACCAGTTGCAGCAGCCTGTGCTTTGTGGGACAGGGGGTTGTTCTGGTCCCCTCTTTCCTCAGAGCTTCATGTCTGAAGCTGTCATTTGAAAACAGAGAAAGAAGATACTAATTTGGCTTCTTATTGGTGGTGGCAGCGATAACAATGATGCCTTCCACTGTTACTTCCTTGGAGTTCTGATGGCTTTTCCATGTCTTCATTGGTTGTAAACTGAGCTCACTTGCTTGGAAAGCAGTGGAGGTGATGAATGTGAAGACTCAATGCTTTGGTAGTGCACATTTTCCGCTAGGTGTGCACTTAACTTTGTCTTTCTAAAATTACGTTTTTCTCCCCTCCCCTGCCATCAGCAGTTGTACCAAACAGTTTTGTTGGTGACTCTGTGGCAGCTGGGATGAAACTGGGAATCACAAGAATTTTCTAAGAAAATTTCTTCTAATTATTTATTTATATACTTCTTTTTACTTTCCAGTTGCCAAAGGCACAACTCTAGGGAGTGAAACAAGGCTTAAAGTATGTATTTGCACCAGGGAATGGTGTCTTTTTTTTCCTTTTCCTTTTTTTTTTTTTTTTTGATTGTTGTTGTTTCTTGTTACTTGGGTGAATGGCTTTTGTCAGAACATGCCCAATTCATGTGTGTTCTAGTGGAGATTGATTCAACTGCTATTTTAATGTTATTCAAGCTATGGGCAGCTTTATTCCATGTTTTCCAAACACGAATTAGGATATTACCTTCCCTCAGCAGAGTTGAGAAGTAGTTCCCTGCAGAAAATACAGCCTGTACAGTGCAGCAGAGGAATTTGCTTTTCTTTAGCTCTGTCACTGGGCATAGGTTGGAAGCAACAAGTGTTTGAGGATAATTTTTAAGTAACACAAGTCTGCATTTTTAGTTGCTTACTGTAGCCTCTTCTAATAGTGACTGGGATCATATAACTTGTTGGCTGAACTCTGATGTTAGGTCAATTTGCTCTGTCTTACCTTTCTAATTGTTTTTTTTTTCTCTGCCTTCTATCTGCTATGAAAGCCTCGTTTATGCTCCTTTATTTCTTCAGCTGTAAGGTACTAAAAATCTTCTGTTTTGCCCTAGCAGGTGGTTGGTGGCATTGCCACTTTCTTTTGTTATGTTTAAGGCAAGAGGAAGTGTTTGCAAATAAATCTGCCCGAGCTGGTGAAACACCTACTCTGCCAGGAGCCCCTTTTGTTTGTTCCTGGACTTGCCCTATCCAGTGGGCTCATAGGCTTGTTTGGTAGATGTTAAACAACTTCCTGTGGAATAATCTGAAGTATGCTCCTGGTTCTTTTGTAAATGAACAAAGCGTTTCAGCTCTATTTAAAGTGGTTGTGAAAGTGTTGCTTTTCCAGCTTAGAGCAGGATTCAGCATTTTCCAGATGGGAGAGTGCGTGCCGCTCAAGTTGGCATTAGCACTTGGGTTCTTCTTTGGTAGCCCTGGATTGGAAGATGGGCCTAATCAGCCTGCTGGGCCTTTATAGAATCTGAGAAATCATATCTGTCAACTCTCACAAGTGATTGAAGCTCCTTTTTGTTCTGAACTTGACTTGCAGACTAACATCTTTCTTGAAAGCTTGGTAGTGGATAATATCACCTACGCTTCTGTGTGGTAGGAAGTGATTGCTTGAATTTGTGTTCAGCTGTTTAGAATGGGGGTAAAGAAAGAGAAAAAACAATCTCTATTACTAAAATAGATGTACAGATTCGGATATTTCATCCCAGTAAAGAAAAAACAGCAAAATAGGTAAGACAATCTGTCTCCCTCTGGTTTCTCAGGAGAGCTAATTTAGATATTGGGGGCTGGGGTAGCTGTGCTAAACTTGGTTCCAGTCATCGCTAATACCAAGCTTTTAACTTTTGTCTTTCCTCTTCATTTTCTCACACCTGATAAAAAAATCCAAGGCAAATCTTTATATAGGGGATTGTGCCCTCATACCTACTGTCAAAACCCCTTCTCTTGGTAAATAATTTTCTTCCATCAGTGTTTATCTAGTAGCAGGCTCACTGTAGAGCAGCAGAAGCAGCTATTCATGAAAATAGCCCTGATTAGACAGACAAGTGAAGCATATTTTTCTGCCTGGGTGATGCAAGAAAAAAGTCATTTGGAAGTTGTTGTAATTAATTCATTTAAACTTCCATTGTTTTCATCTCTAGTATGCTACTGTAGTATAGGCAGAGATTAAAAATTCCTTATTTACTTTGATACTGTTAAGGAATTAAAAAATAATGTCTTCCTCTTTAGCTTATTTTTGTTTAATAGAATGCAGAGCTAATCTAGGAAACTGTGGCACTTGTCTTCAGGCTGAAGACACATAATAGGGTAGAAATGTATTAGTATCTGGAGTATTTAAGAGAAAAATAAGTTTTAGGGGGGTTAAACCACCTAACAGACTGTTTAAAAACTGAGCAAGTTCCAGTTTGAATTGGGTACTGTGGTAACTATTTACTGTAAGGAATTATGCATAATGAATTTCTTAGCAAAACCAGCAGCTGTTAATTTGTATTGAGGTTTTAAACAATGACCTGTTCTATTTTCATCATCTGTTGAGGTAAACAAATTGCTGTTAAAGTATTTTTAAATGCTGTTTTTCAACTTTCAGGTGGATACAGGCACACAGATGGCAGATAACAGGTATGTTGGACTGTTTTCTTGAAGTTAAATCAAGGTAGTCAGAGCCAACAGTGTATCTCATCTTCTGCAGGAGAGTTGTTTGGGTTTTTTAACCTGTGAAGAGTGGATTACCAAACTTGGATAAGAATGAAGTGGTACTATTTTCTCTAACTAGGCTGTTTTTACTTACAGCTAGGACAAAGTACTCCTTTGATACAGGAGAAGCTGAGATTGTAGTGTGTCAGATACAGCATTAGTCTTCTCTTGGATTAACATTTGTTGTCTTGATTTAGTTTTCAGTGTCCGTATTTAAGTGCCCTAAAGAACTGAAGAGAACACTGATCCTCAGTGTTTCTATAATATCTGTAATTTAAGTGTGCAGTAGGCACAGTTTCATTTTCTAGTTTACATAGTATTTTTTGAATGAATAACTGTCTTATGGAACATCTGCAAATCCATATGTGCTGCTGGTCTTTTGAGGCTTGCAGTGCACCCCAGAGTAAGCTGGATAAGCTGGTCTGTCTGATAATTAATAATACCCCTTTGCATATATGATACCTCTTCTCATTTTGTGTCTGAGTTAGGGTTAATTTCAGCAATGTCCAGAGTGCATTTTGTGACCTATACACTGGCAGGGAGCACAGGGAATGGCTGGTTGCTGACTCGTGCTGGACCCTCTTTCCTCCAGCACAGGAAGTGTGATGGAAGACATTGTGGCAGGGAGATGGGGAGGACAGGGACGTCTCTTTTAGAGTAGAAGTGAATGTTTTTACTATAAAACAAAACAGCTTGTTATGGAAGTTTGAAACAGAGCTTTTATCTCTTGTTTATCTTCCTGTCTTACCTGTATCATTTCTTGTGTTTTTCTTCATCACTTGAAGTGTCATGTGTTTTCATTTGTGAGTAATACTGTTTTTCCTGTGTGGCGTGACCCAGTCCAGATGAATGACCAGCCATTCACTTAATGAGATGAATTTATCTGTCAAAGGTTTTTGCTTTGGGGTTGTGTTTTGTTTTGAGGTTAGTTATTTTTTTCTTTCTTTGCCTCTCCTTGCTCTGCCTTTGTATCCTGCTCATGTTAGGAGATCTGGTTTCATATCCAAACCTTTAAGTTTTCAAAAATTTAGGCATAAATATGTGTCTTTTATTGGCATACTTGTTTATAAAACATGTCTTGTAAAATGAAAATTCAGAGTAACTTGTTCTTAAATATTAACATTTTTGTAACGTGATGCCTTTTTAATATGTTACATTTTGAATTCTTTTAGTAAAACAGAAGATACTGCTTCAGATTCTCTGGAGGCTGCTAAAAATGCAAGCAACAAAAAAGGTAAGAAATACATAGTAAAAGGTAATGTTACAGAAGTGGGATAAACCTACTGCCTTGTGTATTGAAGCTTCTTTATATACAATTCCAGTCAAAACTACAGATGTGTTTGCAAAGCAATGGTTTCTAGGCTAACTGTTCACTTTCTGGTGTTTTCCATTTTCATTGCAGCCAAAAGCAGAATAAAGGCTATGTTTTTGTAACACTGAAAGTATTTTAGTATATGTTGTGACTAGGAATAGGCTTTACTATCGCACAAAATAATGCACTAGACACTTGAAATAAAGCCTGTACAGACTAGCCTGTAACAACATGTAATTGTTATCAGCATAATTATTAAAATGAGCAGTATCTATGCTAGTTCTTTACTGTCTCATGTGTTGGAAAATGCATCGTCATAATGTGTCCTCTTGGAAGTTTTTGTTCTCCATTTGGAAGATCTACAGATAACTGCTGATCAAATTAATACCTCAGTGTGCAAAAAAGCTACAGTTCCACTACTACCCTGAGTATTCAAATTTTGTAAGAGAAAGCAACACACAAACCAAACCTGTGTGCTGTGCTATTTATTGGGTTTTTTAATGTCTAGGGGGGAAAAAAGCGGTGAGAAAGAATGGAAAGGTGTGAAAAGCAAATGTCTTCCCACCATGACAACCTGTGTTGTTATTAGTAAGGGTTTTTAAATCCTAACCCAGAAGCATTTTATATCTGACCTCCTGTAAAAAGAGTCTTACAGATTGTAAAATTATCTCGATTTAAAAAAATTAGCAGTTGTCGAGGTCAGTGCTATGCTTCTGTATTGTACAGTACACAAATAGTTGTCAGGCTTTTTTCAGCAATCAGACTAACTGGAAAACAAACATCTTGGAAGTGTAATTCAGTGGTTCCTCTCTTGCAAATTTATACGTGGCTTATAAGATATATATAAGAGGGATATAGAGGAAGGATAAACTCCTGTTTTGCACTTTCTTACATAAGAGGAAAACGGGAAATTTGCTTATGTTGTGAGTAAACTACTTGCTTGTAAAAGCTGCTGATAGATTTGCAAAGAGAAAGGTGCATTTTCCATCATTATTCAATATATTTATATTCTGAATTCTGGTGCTAATTTTTTTGTGTTATTAGTTAACTATAGTAGTGTTATTTGAGATCTGAAAATAGAGAATATTTTTACTGTGACTGCTGTAAGACACAGTATGACAAAAGCACTGTAAATAAATGCAGATTTGTTTAAAAGTGGTTTTCTGTCTTTGTAGAAAAACTAGCAGACCAAGTGATGCAAAATCCACAGGCCTTGGCAGCTCTACAGGAACGTCTTGACAACACAGCACTTACTCCTTCAAGTTACATTGACACGTAAGTACTGGGCATAATAAAATTGTTCAAAGACTGAAAGCATAATAGAATGTTATTGCTGAATAATTGAGAGAGGAAATTAGAACAAATGGTTCACTAAGAAAAATGGTTGACTTAAACCACGATTCACAGTGGCCTGCTTCAGGAAGAAGGAGTCAGGTTTTAGTTTGCTTACGCAAAATGGCAAACAAAATTTTGTCAGGTTCAGTGTTTTCCTTGGCTGTTACTGTTTTGGATAGAAATAACTCCGCTCCCCTCCATTGTTTCCTTCTGTGACCCTTAGTCTGGCAGGGCATGTGCTACACTGACTGACAGTTTCTGTAAGAATGCTGTCCAGGATGTAATGGAAAGTTTAGGATCTGTAAACCCCTAGTTTGAAGTTAGTTTTGTATTAACTGTAAAGTAGATTTAAATATTGCCTTTAGTAAATATTTGTCTTTATTTCTTGACTGAGAATAGCTGGTTGGAGATCTCTTTAAAAAAGAAAAAAATAGTTCTGTAGAGTTCTTTTTACATGACTGTATCTAAATGTTTAATAACTTAAAGTGCAGATGGACAGTGTGTGCTTTCTAAGTATGACCCATGAATCAAAACTTTCCCCTGTAGAGTGCACAGTTCTTATTTTTCACAGATCTAGTCTCAAAGTTTAGGTGTAAACAAAGGTATTGATTTCAGATCTCTGAACTACACGGGGAGGGTGGTGGCCCCAGGGAATGGAACAGAAGATAACACCTTTGAGAACAACTTGGGTAGGAGAGGATTCTTTCAACTTTTTGAGATAGGTTTTGAAGAAACGTGTGTATTTGACATGAACCTTTTAAATAAAAACTGCACGTAGTTATAAGCAGCCTTTTTCACAGTGATATGTTAAATAATGCTGAGGCAACTAACTTTTAACCTTAAATAATTGTTTGGTTTTTAGTTTTCCAAAAGCAGTGATAAGAAGAATTGATGCCTTGAAAAAGCTTCAGGTGAAATGTGCCCATATAGAAGCTAAGTTCTATGAAGAAGTACATGATTTAGAGAGAAAATACGCAGCACTCTATCAACCCCTTTTTGATAAGGTAAGAAAACTATGTATATAATTTTTATTTTCTTGTTCCCGTCAGTTCTGGTTGAGTATGTATAACTTTACATCTTCAATTACATTCTTCATTTTTCTAACACAGAGGAGAGAGTTTATTAATGGAGAAGCTGAACCCACAGATGCAGAGGCAGAATGGCACAGTGAAAATGAGGAAGAAGAAAAACTGGCTGTGAGTACAAGCTGAGTGATGAACTACTGGTATATCAGATTGTCAGAGTTAGTTCCTGTTCTTTTCATTGAGAGACTCATCTTTTTATCAGTAACATGTTCTTGTGATGAATACACTGTTATGTCCAGTGAAAGCTTCTAAGCTATTAGTTTAGCCTTTTTTCAAATTTGTAACCTGAGTGAATTGAAAAGTTGCCTTTGTTGGCACTGTTCGTAACCTGTTAACAGCATCTTCCTGCTAATGGGTTCCATTCCAGTGCTACATGATACCCCCAGGTAATAAAGGCTGGTTGTTTGTCTGCCTGTCCCTGTTATTTTGGGGGACATAGTTAGCTTTCATTTTCATAAATACAGATTAGACACATGTCACAGAGTCATAAAACGGAATCGGACCTAATAAAATGTGTGCTGCCTAAAATGTGTGGATTCCTACTTTTCTCTTGAGTAAGAGCTATCTAGATTTAGGAGGGATAATATGGTCTATAGGCTGCCTGTTACTTTCCTGTCATCATTTTTGGAGATGTTTGCTCATGGCTGGCTTTTTCTCAAAGAAGTGACCTACTTAGAAAGTTGTTTGCCATTCTGTCGGTTTCTTTGCATTTTTTCCTTGGCCTGATTTTATTCAGTTTTCTTTGGACGCTGTTCTGTATACAAAGCAAATTGTTCTCTTTGTTTTACTGATCTCCTGAGATTTAGCATGACACACAGAGTGCTCCTTGTGCATAAGCAAAAAATGTTTGCTAGGCTTTGTGTAAATACAGCATTGACAGGCCGTATTCCACACAACTATAAAATCAGAAACATGTCTAGGTGGGAAGTAACTGCAGCTTTATGTTCTTAACTAGTGGTGACCCAAGTAGCTGCTAAGATCTTCTATATATGCTGCTCTCTAGTGGTGTAAAAGGAAAGGTGCAATACAGCTAATTCAGACTGCGCATTTCCTGCTATTTTTTTTGTGATGGAGAAATGTCTGTAGGGACTCCTATATCACAAGGTAATAATTCAAGACTGTAATAATTAAAAATAACCATGAAAACCAATTTTACGAAGTATTTTGAGAAACTGGGAAGGTAAAACAGTATTTCAGAGGGCAGAGTTAAATTTTTAGTTTTTAGATAAAACACTGTAAATGGCACATGAAGCTACAGAAAGTAGATTAATAGAAAAATAGAAATGTATTTATATTTTTTTTCTATTTGGAGAAAGAAATGTGTTTTAATTATTTTTCTTAAGTCAGTGAAGCTGTCACTTGGTCTATTTAGTCTTCATATAAAAGAATTTCAAATGAGATTAAGGTAAATCTGAATTAAATGTATATATGTTAAGTTGTGTAAGTAAACCCTGTATCTCTTCATTGACAGAAAAAACCTGTACATTTCAAATGTTCCTTAAACACAGTTTCAGAGATAGCAATTGTTTTGTCTACCTCTGTTTATTAAATATACTAAGTCACAATTTCATTTCTCAAATGTGTCTGTATTTTTTTCCCAGGGAGACCTGAAAAATGCAATGGTAATAGAAGAAAAAGCAGAAGAGACAAATGTCAAAGGAATTCCAGACTTCTGGTTTACTATCTTTAGGAATGTAGATATGCTAAGTGAATTAGTACAAGTAAGTTTCTCCTCCGAAAGGAGTGACTTCTGTTGTGTTAAATGAATTGCTTTTTCCCATTAGTAGTCAGTCTTTGTGGAATGTGTGTGAGAGACCAAATATTTGAGCCTTTAGAATCCCTGAAGATGCTTGAAAGGCTAATGATGGACAAGCACTGTTAATTTAGCCCATAAAGGATTATTTTTGCAAGGATATTATAAGAATATCCATGGATTAGTTGAATACATTATGTAGTTTTGCCCACAGTTTTATATTAATTGCTTTTAATGCTGTTAAGGAAGAATTCCCTGAAGCATGTGAGTCTCACTGGCAATAAATATCCTGAATGGTGGTTACTATGTTTTTGGTCATACTCACACAGCCTGGCATTTGGCACCTTTTTTACTGAAGGCGAGGCCTAACAATTGAGAATTTGGCACGTAGTATTTGCAACTATGATTTAAGAAATTTGGATCCAGGTCTTTACTTCAGCTGAAATTGCTGAATAATTACAAGGTTATTAAGAAGAGGAGGTTCTTCCAAATATTGCCTGCTGAATAGGGTTTTACTTTTTTTCTGCTTAGGAATATGATGAACCTATCTTGAAACATCTGCAGGATATTAAAGTTAAGTTTTCTGAACCTGGACAGCCTATGGTGAGTTTCCTCTGCTTGCTTGTTTCTCATGAAGATTGTAGTAGTGAAGTGAACAGCATTCCAAAGTTTTCATTCAACTCTTCGGCTGTAATGTGTGTGTGAGATTTCTTTCTAAGCTTGTGAGATTTCTTTCTAAGCTAATATTTTCATGCTTGGCCTTTTAAAGATTTACCTTCAACTTTCCTGACCCTTTGCTCTTTTATTCTTAGCCTGGACATCTGTGACATCATTGTAATTTATAGATAAAAATTCTTGTTCAATTCTGTCTAGTTTTTGCTTTCTTTTTCTCTCTCAAGTTCTGGTATAGCTGCTCTTAGTAGTAAAGCTAGATGTGTGCTTTTTATTTTCAAATGAAAATTAATTGTGGGAAAAATTCTGGGTGCTACTTGCATCTTTTTTGATAAAATATTGAATACAGTGACTTGGTGATACTAATCAAAAATAATGATGGATACTGTGCTATTGAAAGGCATAGAAAATATATTAGATGATCTTTTAAAAGTGTACCTAGTGAGTATCTTTTAAAGTGCAACTTGGCTTTTTTTTTATTTGTTTGGAAATTGTTTCTTTGTTTAAGTTTAGTGTACAGAAAAGATACTATGTTTGTTGGAAAGAAGTTGTTCTGTTGCTTATTTAATTTGTCCAGACTATACTTATTCCTTGAATTCCTTCTTAGAGGGAGGCAGGGAGAAGGATGGAATTACAGCCTACACATCCTTTATTTTTTATCATTGTGGCTTTTTTCTTATATTTCTTTTTTCTTGTTTTGCCTTACGGATTTATAGTCTTCTGACAATATCCAAAATAAATGCAAGAAAAGCTCTATTGAAGATTCACATAAAGATGAAAGGACTTTCTCAGAATAGCTTTTAAAGGTTAATACCAGATGAAGCAAAGTTTGTTTGTTTTTTTTAATTCCTTAAACACTTGAGCTGATAATAGGCAAGAAAGTAGTACAGGCAGAGGAATATTGAGAATTAAGTTTCTAAACACTGCTAGGGCTAAAGGAGAGGATACAGGTGTTATGAAGGAAATGAATTGTCTAAGCACAAAGTACGGTATTCTAAGAAGTTGGGTCTTTTCATCTTGAAGCATATCTATTTGGTGGCATTTGGATGATTTGGTAATAATTGGTTTTGCCTATACTATTTTTGTGTTCTCATCCAGCTCCTAAAACATCAGTGGATTTCTCTCGTCTTGCACTGTTCGTAACCTTTTGACAGCACATTTCTGTAAATAGGTTCCATTCCAGTGCTACATTAAATCCAGTAATGGGAGGCTGACAAATGCCATGTCCCTTCTGTATTTGGAGACAAAGGATGCATTACTAACTGCTTGAGTGAAACCCATTTTCCATTGGTGTGTGACTGGTCTGAAATTCTCTCACTGTTGAAAATCAGCTGCTTTGTACTGTGAAAGCTTCACATAACCAGTGTGTAATAAATACACTAATTCTGCTGGGGATTAGGTTTTGCTGCTAAAAGAAGTACATGATAGTTAGGCATTTTCTGAGTTACTGTTGACTCGAAGCCATTAACTGTAGTTGTGGCACTCCAGAAGTGGATTTGCCTGACTACAGTTAACATGCTTTCAAGTTCTGTTTGTTATAGCATGTACATAGAAACTTTTATCCACATGAAGCATAAGCGATTCCTTCACTGTTTGCTTTTACTTATTTATAATCACGTGAATAAACTTATATGTATTTTATAATTTTAATTTCTACCTATATATTTATTTGGTCATTAGGATCCTCAGCTAGCATATTCAGACCTGGATAATGCATCTGGGTATAACTTAAATAGCTTAAAAAAGTAAGTTCTCTTTTTTTGAGCTTTATGAGAACATAGCAGATAAAAAATGTAAAGGTATCCAAGTAAACACTACTGCAACACTTCAAATAGTATGTGAAACTTGAAGTTTCTTGTCTCCTAATTAGCAGGTAAACAAATGCTGAAATGCAGCCTCTGCAGATACTGTTGTCTTGCTAGTCCTTGGGATCCTGCATGCGAAGTAGTGCCACTGGTTGCCTATTTATAGCCCCAGCGATGGTTTATGGGATTATTTGGGTATGAGTGTTCGTCACTGGTAGTGGATAAGCTAAGTTTGTAACTATTCCCCTGAGCATGTTTGCCAGGCAGAGATTACCCTTAGCTGAAGATGGCCTCCAAACCATACAGCTGTCTTGAATTGCTTTAAAATGGAAGTAAAGCTAAAATAGGCAATGTGAAGCCAAGACAGATATTCCAGTGTACTGCTGGGTCCCACTAGCTTCCTTCACTTGAACAGAGTTTGGGAAGGTTGCTGTTGCCACTAGTTTCCATCACTCCTTGACCACTGTCTTTGCAGACTGCAGTCGTGTGAGGAGATTCATGAGGCCTTAGAAAGATTAAGGGGCCTTTGGGAGATGAGTGAGGGATAAATGTCTTTGAACAGGCTGTTGTCTCCAGAGTTGTTTATCCTGTTTGCACATGGATGGCCTTGAAAAAGAGGATGGCAAGGCAGGCTTGGTGACAACAGACCATTTTCTGGCCTGACTCTAAAGAATGCCTGGGGAAGTATATTCAAGGCTAGTGTTTTTGGCAGTTATACGTGCTTCAGGCTGTAGCCTGTTAAGACATGTATAATTGTAGGATTCAGTTTGAGCCAGTGTTCTTTTGCAGGATTTTCTGTTATCAAATGGAAAAAACCCCTCTGGTTCCTGGTGAACTGTACTGTTAAAATAAACTCCTTCAATCTAAATTTTGTTTTAATCAGAAATAAAGTTTGTTTCAGTCTCTTAAGGTCATGACATTGATCAGAACTGCTGTGATGCTATTCTGATGTCAAAATGACTTCAGAGTAACATCATCCCTAGTGCAAGGATGATGAGAGGCTTCCACAGAAAATGAAACCATGACTTTTTTATGAAAATACTTATTTCTAAGGTTGCTTTTAAGACAGCAGTTCTATGTGTAAAGGTGAATGAAATGTAGTAATTACCTGATTAGAATTTCAATGTTAGCCATGGTTGTTCAGGCTTCTCACACTTTAGGAATTGGTTGATGTTTTTAAATTTCCTGCTTCTGCTGTAGTTTGAAAGATATGTTTGCCATCAAAATCTCATTTTTTCCTGTATTCAGAGATTGATTAATGATAATTTTGCTGATGTGCTATTTCAACAAAAAAAAATTCGTGGTAACATAAAATTATAATGGAAATTTTTTCCAGTCTTTCTCATTAGAGTTCCACTTTGGGCCCAATGACTACTTTTCTAATTCAGTCCTGACAAAAACGTACAAGATGAAGTCGGAGCCAGACAAGACAGATCCCTTTTCATTTGAAGGACCTGAAATAGTTGATTGTGAGGGGTAAGGAAAACTAAAATTCAAAAAAGCTTCTGAAGTAATAGTGCATTTTTTTTTGCTTACTGTGTTAATGATTAATGAAGATAAAATTGTTATTGACTTAAAAACTGGGAATGTTTGTAGGGATTATGATGATGTTAGCCTCAGCATCAGAAGGAACAGATGCCTGGATGTAGATATGTTTTAACACAGTGTATATTTTAAATTATATGCCTTTGAAATGTAATACTTGGGTAATTGAGGTAACCTGTTATTTCCAGGTAACTAGGTAAATTAATTTTAGTCATTACATTTCACAGACCACCTCTCTTCCTTAGTCTGATGAGTAGCCTTAGACTCTCTTGGATTCTTGTCATCTCTTCAGCAACTATTATTCCAGCAGGAATTGGTATATTATGATCAGGCAGGAATTGGTCACATGTACCATCATTCTTCAGCCTGTTTTGAGGCTGGAACGTACTGACCACGCAGTTTGGTTCTGGTAGTTGTGGCTAATGCAGCAATTTTCAATTTTTTTTATTTTTTTTCAAAATGTGTTCAGAAACCAACTGTGGAATGGTGAATTCTTGTCTATTCTGGAAGTCTGTTGAGTTGGACACCACATTAGAGTTTTTTTGGGAGGTGAAAGATCATTCCATCTAACCTAAGACTTTCTCTTCCCATCAGTGATCTCTGTCCTATAACCAAATTTCAGTGCCACACCAGAGCAAAGCTGACAAAAATGAAAAATGGTTTTGTACCTTATTTTTCTTAACTTCTTTGGTGTTTTTTTCTGTTGATGTTTTTCTTGGGATTTAGTTATGTTTTTATTCTTTCAAGGATGTGTTTTGGTGGGGGATTTTGTTTTTGGGGGGGTTTTGTGGTGGTTTTTTTTCAACTAACACTTAAGAAATGCCAAATACTTGGGGTTTTTTTGAAGTCATCCTGACAACCTCAAAACCTTTTGACTTGTAGTGCTACATACTAGCTTCTGAATTGAGTATTCACCTGAAGTGAGGCAAAACATCTACTTGCATGTTTTTAGTGAAGGTCGTGTCCAAGTTACAGACTAGTCCATGTTGAAGGAAACTTTAATTGATTACAACAAAATGTTTTCAGTTTAAGTCTCACAGAGGAATGCTTTCCTAAATTGCTGATGTGTCAAAACTTTGATTTCAGTTGATGTTTCCTGATGAAGGTGTTAGATACTGGTACAAGTAGAGCAGGAAAACATATCTGTGACTTGTTACACAGGTTAAGCATAAAACTGTTGACTTTGACCATTTATATATAGGGCAATATATTTTGGGACACTTAAGGATTACTGTGACACCATTATTTCCATTGCAAGAGAACTAGTTGTGTTTGGCCCTCATTCTTTGCCATGTGCAGTTTTGGGTAAAACTATAGGTGGATGGAGAGAGACTTTTAGTTGACATAAAGTGTCAATTTGTACAGTAGCAGGACAGGGAAGTAAGCTCTTTCCACCTTGCTGCACTTGGCTGCCAAGTCAATCTGAGCCCTGCTCTTTATAGAGCTAAAACATCCCTCTCCTTGGCCCACTCTTTGTGCATTTATTTTTAGGATACAGGACACTGCCTTGACCTGTAGTGACAGGGTTGTTTCCTGCTGGTCTGACTGAGATTTTTTTTCTCTAATAGCTTTATCACGTCCTTGGTTACAGAACTCCAGTAGTTGGGTCAAAGGGGTTATTAAAGTTGGGGGGGAGGGAGGGGGGCAGTGATTACTCTGCAAAGACAAACTTGTACAGCATTTTCATTTAGGGAACTATTTAATGTGTCCAACATAGGCTTAGTCTCTAGCACTGTGTGCATCCACTTCACATCTTGTCAAGCAGATTCACTTGTCAGTGTGTGTAAAACTAGCTTTATCCAGAGAATAATAAACCATCTTTGCCTTGATGTTGCTGCTCTGATGCTCAGTTCACTATTTTCACTGATGTCTTCTGTTAAAATGCTGTTTTCCATGTGTTGTCTCTAGGTGTACTATTGACTGGAAGAAAGGAAAAAATGTTACAGTTAAAACAATCAAGAAAAAGCAGAAACACAAGGGTCGAGGCACAGTTCGGACAATTACTAAACAAGTACCTAATGATTCTTTTTTTAACTTCTTCAGCCCTATAAAGGGTAAGCTTGGAAAATAAGAATTGAGGATTCTTAAAATATGTTGTTTTATTTATATGTATGTGTATTTATGCAGCTTAAACCTTCAAACTATTTATGCTGCTGCATTGTATACTGTCTTCTTACGAGAGGAAGATTGCAAACTGCAGCCCATCCAAACAGATCATTTTGTTCTGATGTTATTCTGTAGAATTTGGCCAAGAGGTGTGCATTGTAAACAGGATTCGTAGCATGGAAACAGTCTCATGTCATGTAGAATCTCCTAAAGAAGTTGACTTGTTTTACCACAGGATGGCTCTATGCATCAATTTGAGGTTTCTAACATGCAAAAGAAATCTCCTCCAGTGTTGGTCAAGTTACAGTGTATCAGTTTCATTTAAACGTTTGTCTTAAGTGACAAACTTTTTCTAGTTTCTTTTGTGATTAATTAATGACCCATAATGCTCCATACGACTTTGTAATTTTCTTAGTTGCCTTATGTTAGGTGTCTACTCATATATTTAAAACAGTTTAGGTGGATTACAAACCTTTTTTTTTTTCTTGGTACATCTCCCATTGTACTCTTTTGTGAACATGGATGGAGGAAGTAGTTTACTTGTGGACTAAAGGAGTCCTACAGGAAAGGTGATAAGGGACTCTTTCAAAGGGCATGTAGTGACAGGGCAAGGAGGAATGGCTTTAGGCTGAAAGAGGGCAGGTTTAGATTAGAGTTTAGAAAGAAATTCTTAATGACTGTGAGGATGGTGAGGAACTGGCACAGGTTGCCCAGAGAACTTGTGGATGCCCCATCCCTGGAAGTGTTCAAGGCCAAGTTGGATGGGGCTCTGAGCAGCGTGGTCTAGTTGAAGGTGTCCCTGCCCATGGCATGGGGGTTGAAACTAAATGATCTTTAGGGTCCCTTCCAACCCAAACCATTCTGTGATTCCAGAGATATACTGAACAAAATGGACATTGGTTCTTGATTCTTTTGTGGGCTATTATGAACTACCTGTCCCTTCTAATTACCACTGCAAATCCCCACGTACATGGAGATGAGAACCAAGTGATTCGTATTTCCAATGGGGGTTGTTTGGTGCAGAAAATACCCTTTAAATTAATTTTCATTGCTGCTTTCAGAAGGCGATGGAGATTTGTTTGTATCATTTTGGTGTTATATTAATTTTTGAAATACTTAAAAGACATACTCTGGAGGTGTGTAAGAAAGATAAGACTCTGACATCTGCTGGTAGCTGATTTTTCAACTAAAGAACAGGCTGAACCAAATGATCACTTTCATAGTAGGATCACAGTGCCATGGGACCTGAGTAGAAAAGGGAAATCTGTTTTGGTTTGTGTTGGAGTTTTTTGTTTTGATTTTTTTTGTTGTTGGTGGTTGGTAGGTTTTGTTTATAAACAAACAACCCCCCCTATTCCTTACTGGTTACAGTACTGGGCCTGTTCTCAACAATGCTTTGCAAATTCATGGCAAAATGTTCATCTACTTGGTATCCTCTGTTATTTGGGGAGATGAGAGGGTTTGTAGTTATCTAGCAAAATAGTTACTGTAATTACAGCATTAATGAAGAAATAAAATGTGTTGATCTCTGAAAGGAGAAGTGTGACCTGCATGCCTTCTGAATCCATCTTTGTAGAAAGAGTATTTCCTGTGCAAAAATCTTTGACATCCATATGGCAGCTTTGATGCTCTTATTACAACATGTGAAATTCTTACAAGTACAATATCTGTAGGTTTAGCTTAATATGAATCTGAATTGTCATTAAAGGTTTAATAGCTATCTTCTGAAGCCTTTTATAGCCCCAGTGTTTTCTGGTATGAGAAGGTCTTTATACTGTGTTTTGTCATCTTGAATATTGAGGTGGGCTAGACTATACATGCTTGTCTTAAATTTGCTGTCTTTTCTTTTTGCAGTATCTGGTGATGGAGAGTCGTTGGTAAGTTTGTTTCTGAAATGGCACAATTGCACTTTGCCATGTCCTTTTTACCAGGTCACTCTATAGTGACTGTTTGGGTTCTTTCATTAAGTACTGTGTATTTTTATTGTTATTTTTGCTTTTGACACAGTAATCTGTGTGTAGAAAGTAGGAAACTTTTACAATAAATCTCAATTCTGTAAATCTAGATTTAGACCTTATAGATTTTGTTACAAAGTATACTGAAAGGACATGTGACCTGAAGGTTGATGATGACAGTGTAATATGTTCTTAAACCTGTAACTTTGAAATACTTTTGTCTGCTTCTGTATAGTACATCATGTTTGTTGTAGAAAAATAAAGCTGACTTGCCTTACAGGATGAAGATTCAGAATATACTTTAGCTGCAGATTTTGAAATTGGACACTTCTTCCGTGAAAGGATAGTCCCTCGTGCTGTGCTGTATTTCACTGGTGAAGCTATAGAGGATGATGATAATGTATGTATGCTCTTAGCATTTTGTTTATTAGTCACCATGTAGATAGAAACATTCTCCTCCTTTTCTGATTAGACTGGTATGAAGTATTAATCACAAGAGAATAACAAAAAACCTTGAAGAGATTCCTGTTACTGGGGACTAGGAAAGAATCATTCAGCTTGCTATGAGTTTTAATCTGCTTCTGGAAGGGGCTTAGGTTCAGTTACTGTGTTTAAATATGCTACATCTATTACTGCAGAAGTTTTCATGCAAATATTAGTAGAGCTAATAAAGCCTTGGGTTTGTTTTTCAGTTTGAAGAAGATGAAGAAGGTGAAGAGGAGGTGAGATGCACACTGTATCTTTTATAGATAACTGATTAGCTACTGCATTCCAGTACCAGAAATAGTTCTACATAGAGTAGAAAATAGTTGTTTGTAAATGCTCTCATAGATGATACTTCTTTCCAAAAGAGTTCAGCATGCCTGACTTAAAAAAATCTGTGGCTGGTTTTTCTTCTTCATAAAAGTACTTTCTGCAAGAACATTTATCCATTTTTTTTCCCAGTATTTTGAAAGCTGCTTTCTGATGTGAGTCAAAAATGAAAGACAAGCTCTTTATTTCTTGAGTGCTGCATGATAAGAGTCTTCAACCTCATTTTTAAATATCTGTTACTTTGGAGGTAGTGGAATTCAGCTGTCAGCTTTTAGTTGTCATAAGCTTGAAGACTGGGTTTTACTAAATGTAAAGGGAAAAAGGGGGAGTGTAAAACTGCTCAGGATAAAGGCTTGATTTGGGCTGGAATTTCTAGTATACCAAGAGCTCTGCTCTGTTTGCAGTGCGTTGTATGAACACAAACATGCTATGAAAGGCTTTCCAGAAAGCCACTAAATGTTACCACACTTAAATGAATTAATATCCTTTACAAAGAATTCCTTTTTTTGTTTTACTGCTTTTACTGTGGTGTTCTTGCTAATTTGTCAAAGGTACATACCTGACTGTTGTCAAGTTGACCGTACTCTGGTACATCAGGAGTTATCAAGCTGGTGGTCTGATGGGAGCTGTCAGCCTTCAGCATGCAGCCTCTTTTTTTTCTCTTTGCTTAGGCTTTCAGTAGCTAAACATGTACTTTTATTTTTTAAACTGAGTATTGATAGAAGTCTATGTGTATTTTTAACTTGTCTCCAGTGCCATATTACTTGGATGTAGTTGTGTATAGAACACAGTGCAAAAATACTGCAAAATCCTCTATACAGGAATACACAGCCTGTCCACAGTAATCCAAATAAACAGACTCTTGGAGGGAGATCAAAACAAAGAACAAAATTAGACATATATACCTGTTACCAGAACTAAAATTCCAGGTCATGTTAGAAGTTTTAAAATTGCTGGGCGACTGCAGCAGAAACTTAAATAGGAATATTGTCTTAAGCCATGCTGAAACCTTTAAATCATCTTTTAAAGATTTTACAGATGCTGAATTCTTTTATATCAACCCAATGCTGACATCTGAAACACTCTGGAATACAGTGATAACCTAATTTGCTATTTTGCTTTTTGTCCATTACAAAAAGTTGCACTTTTAACCTGTTTTAATTTCTGTTAGTTTATCTCTATTTTGTCATAGGAGTTGGAGGGGGAAGAGGAGGGAGAAGAGGAAGAAGATGCAGAGGGTGATCCTAAGGTAAGGATTTTTGTATGCTTAGTCACAACAGACTATAATCATGAGCAGTGTACCTGAGGTTATAATAGTTTGTGAAAATATCAATAAATTATTTAAAAAACCCAAACTTCACCCTAACTTCTGACTGCAACATCTTCATCTTCTTCAGCACTCAAATTGCCCTTACAAGTTAATCATTCCATCAGTTGAGAAAGTGTAGGTTTTGTCTTCCAACCTGCACCAAGAAAGTGATAGTTTCTGAACCGTGTGCCTTTACTTCTTAATGCCATCTCTTTGTAATGCTGATAGATATTTTTCCTTTAGAAAGTTCATATTCAAATGTTCCTTGGCTGGACTTCAACTTAGAATTAGTCTGACAAATCTCAACTAGCTTGTTTATTTTCTTTTCCTTAGAGTTGTTCTTAATCGTTGTCCTGATGGCTGCAGGTTAGACTCCACATGTCTGTACTTGGTTAGAAATCAAAAAAAGTTAGTCCTCAACTTTGAATTTGCAACTTTGATACGTGGCATAAAATTCAACCTTAAGGGTTAGTGCTCCTTCTGATAGGCCTTTTTCAGTCCTTCAATCCTGGTAAAGTTAATGCTTATATTTATTGAAGCTGGGACAGTGATGACAGGTTTGGGTTCATTTAGTTCTTAAAACATCAGCTTTTAATTTTTTATAAAGACAGATGAAAAAGTGGAAGGCATGCAAAACTGCTTGATCTCTGGATGACAGTCTTAACAGCAGCTTAATGTGTTACTCTTCTGGTGTAGTTTTATATACAGCATCATATCACTAGTAATGCTTTTTGCAACTGTATCGAGAATCAAGTTAGTTTTTCTTTAATGAGAAATACTGTGTACTAAAGAAAGTCTGTCTTGTGCAAAGATCAATCAAACAGGATTAGAGTGGCAGAAATAAGTATTCTGACTGCTTGGTAAGATCAAGATGCAGTGATGTACCTGTAATGGGAAACAGTTGGACAGCTGAGAAAAACAGTGTTAGTTCTGTGTCAATGTACATTTTTGTGAAGTATCAAATATCCTTCCAAAGGATTTGGCATTCTGTAGGAAAAAAAAAAAGCTTAGGTTATCTTGGAAGGTTATGGTTTGTTGCCTCCTGTATTATTTTGTACATTTCACTTTTCATCCATGCTGACAGTTCCTTTCAATTTTTTCCCATTTAGGTGTAATATAAGTCTGTTTATCATTCATACATTTCTAGGTAAGGTGGAATTCCATTCATACCTAACTTCCAAGAGTCACATTTGTAGTCATGTAATGTGATTTGTTTTCTAGGGGTTTCTGTTTTGTTTTTTATTTTATCCTTTTATGGGGAAAAGAAATGGGGTAATTGTGACTTCAGAGTTTAGGTTTTATTAGTAAAAAATAGAAAGAAATGTGTATAGAGATGACTGCCTTTAAATTGTGTAATTAAATTAGATTTTTCAGAATGACTCTGCCTTCCTGCCTTCTGCTTTGTCTTTGTAGCAGTCAAACTGTATTTCATATACATATGATAAAAGATACTGAGACTTGTCAGACTTTTTTTCCTTGTATCTGGTTTGATGTTGCATCTCTTTACTGTTTGTAGTGTACTTGCAAATTATTTCTTAAGTATCTTCTCTGCTCTTAAACTCTTGTAAGTCATCAGCTTACTTAGTATGTCTTTTCCAACATCTTATTTATGCTGCCTGACAAAGGCAGTCAGTCATTCTTAGAAGCCTTTTCTTGTTGATCTTTCATGATTCTGCACAGGTATTGTTCTTCTGCTCATCTGTCTCTTTGTTTAAAAGAAGAAAGAAAAAGTTCCTTCTATTGTATACTGTTATCTTTCACCTTTCATCCCATTTCTCATAGAGAACAATGCCTGCAACAGCCTCCATACTTTTTTCCCCCCCTGTATTTTAGGCTGCGTCTTTTATTTTGCTTATTTAGGAAAAGCTATAATCTTTCCATGTCATTCCCTCTGCATAGATAATGCCCTTCTTTGCCTAAACTCAAAATTGAGCTGTGCTTTTGTGTTGGTTTTTGGTGTTGATGTTGTTTCCAATGGGATGTGCTTTGAGACACCAGCCCCCCTGCCTCAGCACACTTGCACTGGTTGTTCACCTGCAGGAGCAGAACATCCATTTGTCACAATGGCTTATCTATCGTCCTGTTGCAGTCTGCTGCACAGCTCTTTTCCCTCCCCACAATAAAAATTGTCAGCCACTGGCTCCAATTTTTGAAGTCAGCTTGGAATTCTTTTTTTTTGTCTTTTAACACTCATACCTCAGTCCTTTTTTCCACTCTTTCTTATGTTCATCCCATTTTCTGGTCCTGTTTCTCCCTGTCTTCTGCCTCTCTTTGCCTTTCAGTTCCTGCCCCCGTTTTTTCTTACCAGAATAATTTTCTTTTTCATGTACAAAAAAATAATTGGTGTATTTTCCTTTCAAATTCAGTTTCTTCTCTTCAATCTTTTCCATATTACCTCCTCCTTTAGCAAATGTAGTATAACAATACATGTCAACACTTTCTGCTTTAACTTTTCCTCCTTCCTTCCTCTCACTCCTGTCTGTTTTAAGTACATTTGAGTTGTTCAGTTACAACCAGATCGTTATCACCTCTTACACAAAGCACATATATAAAGTTGTGGCTTTGGAAGACTGAGCAGTCAGATGATTGGAGGTGGCTTCAAAAAGATGCTACAAAACTGGATAATGTAGCTTGTTTTGTCTAGTACATTTTTGTATGTGCTTGCATGCCCTGTATTCTTTTAGCTGCCTTTATTTCACATGACTGAGGCTGTGCTTGAATTGAGAAGTAGCTGACAGGGTTATACAGAATGCTGGTTTGAATCATGACTGAAAAAAACTGCTGTGGAGAGAGACTGCATGTGCTTCAAGGTGCTTTGTCTTCTAAGTTACATTAGTAGAAGGACCTGTGAGGAGCAAATTCATTTTCAGAACCAGTTGTGGGCAGAGGCAGTTTGGACTGCTTGCTTACTTTGCTTAGCTCTGGGTTTACTTCCCATGTGTATGTTTTATATCCTTGCTTTTTCTCATTCAGTAACATAGAATAGAAAATAACCAAAGATAAGTTTCAGCTTTAGGACCCCTAACTGAACTATTTCATCGAAGGCATTTGAAATACTGAAAAGCTTTCTAACCTTCTCTGCTAGAATGGGCATCAGCTGTAATGCCTACTGCTTGTGTTGATCCCACTGTTGGCAGCAGTGTTGTTTGGGAGTCAGATGAGATCTTGATGAGCTGCCTGTGCCTGCATGGCTACTTTAGCAGATGGAAAGCTTCCCAGAAAGTGAATTGGAAAAGTAAGGAGATAAAGACTTGACTGCTCTTTGAATCACCTAGGAATGTACCCTGCCTAGTATGTTTAAACATTGAAGACTTACAAAAATTCACTGTTTCTTTTAGTGGTAACTTCATGTGAAAAAGGATCAGTCTGGAAAAAATAAAATTGCTAAAATAAATGGCATGGATATTTTGGGCTTCTGTCCCCATCCTATAGGACACCAGTTAAACTGGATGGGTAGACATGGTGGGCTTTGTGTAGGAAAGTCATGAAAGCAGTGTTACCTCAGACCTGCTTTTCTTCTCCATTTTACCTTGTGTTCCTGCAAATTCTAGGTGATATTTTTAATTCTGAGCAAGTGCAATAAATTAGAGGCAGTGACAAAAAGCTTTATATTGATCTTTATTAGCAAAAGAGAAAAAATAGGAGTCTCTCACCTTATTCAGCTCATTCACCTCAAAGTGGAATCAAAGGCCCAGAGTAGTTTAAACTCCTTGCACGGAATAAGTAAATATTATTAAATACTTTAAAGATATAGAAAAAAAATTATACCAATTTTAAAATTAAGTCTTTTCTCATGGCTACTATAGAGAATCTCTCTACAACAAGAATTCTCGTCTGTGTAGCATTGGTAGTGATCTTCAGTACATGTGTTTACTGCTAAATTTATTTTAAACCAAGATGCAATTCCTCCTTATCTTTGCTGGTTAAAGTCTCTCTGGTCTTTATTTGCCTGGCAAAAGCATTTCACCGCCTTTCTAAGATGTCTTGGGAAGTTAATTTAGGGAAATACAGCATGAATGGACTTGCTAGAATGGGGAGATAAGTGGCACAGGGTCTGTGTAAGGCAAATCAGTGGATTGGTAGTGATTGACTGACCAAATGTCACCAAATAATCTGGGCACTGCAGGGAGAGCAGGCTCAAGCTTAATAGCACTGCCTGAGGGAGTGTGGCTGTAGGATCTCCATCCCACTCACAGCTTGGGGTCTGGTCCTTGATCTCCATGAGCCATTAGAGGCCAGAGATAGGTTTAAACATGCACGTGCCTGATGGAGCAGCTGAAGGGAATTGTAGTTTATATGTGCTGTTGTCCTCTTGTGATCAGGGCATGAGATGCTTTGCATGAGGCTGACAGGTAGCTGAAGGCAGTGTGGAGCTCAGGGCTGTGCTGAGGAAAAAAAAATGGTGGGAGAAAATTGAATATGTTGGAATCTGGATCTGAGATACTGTCTTGATACTGATGGCCTGCTTAAACCCTTTATATATATGGTCAAGATATATATGCCCTCAACCGTAAGCTAAAAATAGCATAAAGTAGCAGTATTTGTTTCACAATCCTCCAACAACTGACTCAGATACAAGAAACCCTCAAACTATTTTTTTTTTTTGTCTGAGAGCAGTAATCAACATTGAAAGATCCTTAAGAAGGAACTTTGAGATCTGTGTGACTCAGTTTTTACAGGATAAAGAATTATATGCAATAAATAAAATTTACATGTTTACAGAATTAAACTCCCATTATCTTCTTTATATCTTAATAGAAAATATAACAAGTGTTTTGGTTGATCATTAAAATTTGGCTGAAATGGTTGTGGTGGTCAACCTACATGTGTCTTCTTGGTATAACAGGTGAATAGGAAGGAAGGAGAGAGATGGAAAGACTTTTAAGTATATTTTAAATGAGATTTGTTACTTTATTGTGGCTCTCATCCTGAATACAAGGGAGACAAGAAGTGATGCTGTGCACTGTTCTGTGGCCATGTTCAAATACAAAGCAGTTACAAGAACATAAACTTTCAGAAAGTTTTTGATAAAATCCTGCTGGTTTTTGCCTGCCTCTAAATAAAAAGGAATAGCATGCAATGTACTACCAGTGGCAGTTAGATTTTTCTTTTTTTAAGAGCAAGAATGCTAATTTTGTGTTCTGTGTAAAGGTGTCCCTCTTTTCCTGTACTTAGTCCCAGATGAGTGAAAATTAATTCACATCGGTGTTACTTGGAACCCCAGGCAGATGAGAGAGAACAAAGCTGAAATTAGCCAGATGTGCTGGGTGAGGAAAACCATAAGGTCTCTTGACATATCTGTGCAGAAGAGATAGTATTTGACTCTAATCCAGACTTGCAGTGGGAATGATAGTGACCACTCTAACCCTCAAGCAGTTTAGGTGAGGAACAGAAAAATAGCCTGGATTTAGTGCAGATTATCAAGGGCAAAACTTGATGAGGAGGAAGCTTTAAACTAGTTGCACCTATTCTTCCTCACTACAGGCAAAAAGCTTAAGTTGTCTTAGCTCTTGGTTACTTGATGTTTAATGAACTGTTGCATGATTACATCTTTTATAACATATAGAGCTCTTCTTCAGGATAGTTACTAAGAAATATTTTATGTTGCAGTCAGTGACATTCAAGTCATGTTTTATACCTGTATTTTTCTTTACTAGAATTCAGTGACTGTTATTTGTTTACAATAAACTATACTAAGAATGGTAAAGGGAGAAGCAAAGCAAAAATTCACTGAATAAATTCTACTTTCTAAGAATCCTATTTTACAACAGAAAAAGCAAGAAGTGCAGTGTAAACCTGAAGTTCTTAGCTGTTTAAGTACTTGTTCTCACTCCCAAATACACTTCCTTTTGCCAAAGGGGAAGTTGTTTTACTACCTAATGAAGGTGTTTCTACTTTTACATATTCAGATTAACATACGGACTTCTTGCCCAGTGTTAAATTGTTGAATAGTTACCTGCTGGTGATGCAGAACCTACAAGAAACCAACACATTAATTACTTTTTTATCACTTTACCTGAAAGGGCAAGGCTCCTAAGGAAAAACTCAAACGTGCTTCAGAATAAGTAGCCTACCTTCCCTGCCTTCCTCCCTCCTCAGAGTTGGAGGAGGTGGCAGTTTATTGTTAAAATTGTTTAATGGGACCTGAAAGTCAAATGAGGCTCTGTTTGGGTGAAGTAGGACGTGGTTTGCTTTCTTGTTTGTTTGAACCTCGGCCTACAGGATGGAGTGTTAAGAACACAAAAGTAGATTAAAAATTATGGGATATCAAGCAGCTGGGGGCAGGGGGAAACCCAATAAATATGGTGACTGCTGTTGGACCCTTAAGATGTGGCCTGAGTTTGCATGTAGCATTTATGTACATGCTAATGATACCTAGTTAATTTGAAACTGCATAGCCAATTTGTCTTATTTGTTGAAGTGTGTTCTTATATGCCATTTTGATTTTTAACTGTTTATTTTCTTTTTCCTTTTACACAGAAAGATTCCAGCCAACCTGCTGAATGCAAACAACAGTAATAAGGAAATACCACTTGGAAGTGATATTTGAACAACTTGTAACAAATAGTTGGATACCTGGCCTGCAGTTCAGGATATTCCATTGCTGCAGCACAATCTTATTAACAATGCTTACAATTAATTTGTTTTAAAATGCATGATTTTCACTAACTTTATTGCTTAACATGTACAGTGGCAACTTCAATGCATTTGGGAAATATGAGGTTTAAATAAAGCACACTCTACAGCCGTTGGTACACTGTAGCTAAGTATGTCAATAGGCCTTTAGAGCCTTTTGCCCTATGCATAGGGGAATAGTCCAGACTACCATGTGAGGATTATCCATTTTCTTGTTAAACATTGAAAATCGTGGAATAGCAATGTGCTGAGAAGCTGAAGTAAATGGATTACATGTATGGTAGCTGAAACAGATAGAGCAATATGACTTTTTTGCTAGTTCCCTCCCCCCTTTTTTAATGTTTCTCGCAACCTACAAATTGAACTAGTGCTTGAGCAGCTTTAAATGTCATATTTATTATCTCAGTACAACCAATCGAATTGAAGTAATTTTACTTCATTGAAGAGGGTGTCATATTTGAGACTTAGTTGTTCATCTTACTATTTATTTATTCATGTTTGTAAGTACTTTGACAGAATTAGTGCTTTTTAATAGTTTTTAATATACTTGAAAAATCTTCTTCCTCTTTTGCATACAATATGGGTACTTGTAAAACAAATAATTCAAATTGGTCCCCATGTAGTAGTCTAGACAGAAGAAACAAACTTGCATCAAAATGACAACTCTTCTGGATGAAGATCAAAATGCAAAGGCCAAACTCTTGCTGTTGATGGAAGTGGGTTGCAGCCAAAGAACCAGAACATTTCCAGTAGTCTTACTGCTTAGTGTCCAGCATGAAAGGACCTTTCACTATGAACACAGAAATTTATCAAAATGAACCAGTTCAATAAATCTGAAGTTTGGGTGTCTTACTTGCAACACTGAAATTATTCCATTCCACAGTTTGTTTTATTTAAAGTTCTGAAGTCTTCAAAACTACCTTTTGTTGTTGTGTGGCACTTCAGGTACACGTTTCTAGTTTCAGCATCCATTGCCAACCTCTGGCAGCAGTTGAATAGCAGCTGTATCAACACTGTGACCAGGCATGTAGAGTGCTCCAGCCTTACCTTACACATTTGTAACTTAATACGGTGTTTTCAATTTGTACAGAATAGATAGAATATTCTATTAAAGTTGTGAAACATGATCGTTGGTGCCTGTCTGATCCGTGACGCTTCCTGAGTTAAATGAACGCCCTTTTGCCTTTGGTAGGGAATGGTGAAGTGTTTTAACATGGCACACTCCAGCTGTTTGCCCAGGCGGCTCCTGGCTCAACATCCTCCTTTGTTGTCAAAAGCCAAAGAACAGGAGCTCTTGTAAACATTAAATTATGGAGTTCTTTGATGTAAATCAGAACAAACTTGCTTAATTTGCAAGTAAACAGTCTGCAGTGTTTTGTAGGATTTGGGGTTTTTAGGGAGGCAGTGTCATAAGGTTCCAGGTTATCTGTGCAATTTGGTCATGGACTGAATGAGGTGCTGGCAGGCAAACCGGTTTATGATGTGTTAAGATATTCCCACATCAATACCTCGCAGTCACGAAATGTGTAACGCTGATGCTCAGGTGACATAGTGCTAGGGCAGGAACGGGGGAAGAAGGCAGGAACAGCGATAGGTTCTGGGCTTTATTTTAAAAAAAGTAGATTTTGTAACCTACCACTACAACTGCAGTGCACTGTGGCAGGCACAGTGTAAAGGCATGTCTGACAAGGAGGGAATAAGGAGTGGAGCTTGCCCATTTGTAGACTAGCTCACAGCAGTGCCAGGGATGCTAGAAACATCAAAGAGAGTTCACCACCTTTGTTCCTCTTTATATTGGAAGAAATTGAATGACAGTTCCCCCATCCTAGAGAAGCACTTTCCACTACATGGTTAAAGAGGAGTGCTGCTACCTGGAGATAAACATCTGCAAATTAGCACACCGAAGTAATTTATGTGCATGAATCCTGAAAGGCGGACTTTAATTTTGAGAAAACGGGAAATTCCAGAACATGCAGAGCAAATGTGCCAGCATCCAGGGAGCTCAAATGAGATGTGTGGATAATGAAGCTGCCTAGCAAGATGTTCATCCTAGGGAAAGTGATGGGAAAGCTGAGCTGGGATTCGCTCAAGCAGAGTTCATGTGAGTTGACACAACCTAATAGAAAACAGATCTTGTCAAAGCCCAGCCGTGCTCTTCCCATTGCAGATCTCGCTGATACTGGCAAAGATGAGCATTTCTTAGACTTCTCTGTTTTCTATAGACTTTTTCTACAGGAGAGGTAACTAACTGGTACTTCCACAGCCCCTTCCTTTAACAGAAAAGAGTATGAAGAACTGATGAGTTGGTTGACAGAATGTCACGGCCAGATAAGTCCAGGCTGGATGGTAAATACCAGAAGTGATTAATTGTTTGAAGAGAAATTTCTTAAAAGAATCAGTACTGGTGTTTTCTGACGACTGGGCCTCAAGACAAGTAAATGGGGGGCCCTATGCAAAACTAGTGGGAAGTTTGAAAAATGGTGAGGTGATACCAAAAAGTGAGTCTAGGTGCATCTGTGCCTGATTGCCATCACAGCACCCCGATAAAAAACCACTGAAGTTTAGTCTGTGGGAACATGCTCTCATGATGCAGCCTTCATGTTCGTGGCTTCTCATTTGAGGGGGGAAAAAAAAAGCTCCGTTTCTGGGTCTGAAAGTTGAAGCAGCTGGAAGTGCTCCAGGCGAAATTCATTTGGTGTGTTGCCTACTCTGGATGCACCATGATTAACAGCTCCTCTGCGCCTGGGTTGTCTAGGAAGAAAGCCTTGGAGGTAACTATGCTGTTGCTCTATCTGATACAGAAGTAAATGGCAAGTACTCTGCTTCCAGCTGAAAATCATGCACTCCTTGTGCAAAAGGAGTCTTTTGCACAGCATTAGGGTACCTTCCAGGGAGTTTGGTATTTGGGATAACTGAAAGCTTTTGGTTCAATTTCAGTATGTTCAGTTATCTGGGGTTTGCTATCCAGTTAGGACTTGTGGTAGCTGGAAAAATTAAAATGGTCTCTGTGTGTTTCCACTCTCCTTATTAAACAAGCTTTTCCTGTTTTAAAATAAAGGAGACTTGTAATAAATTCATCCTTGGTTAAATGCTGCCTTGACGGCAGTTCCTCAAGCAGATGAGGTCTCACCGAGGCAGCCAGCTCAGCACAGTGCAGTCTGGAGGAGGCCCTCACTGGAAAAGAATGCATAAGAAGAGGTCAGGCCAGTTACAGCACAAGGAAATCGCTCGCTCCTTGCGAGCTCGGCGATTCGGGAGGCGAGTTTAGGATGTGAGACATGCCCCAGTTGCCTGATGTTGCATTGAGGTAGCACATAACCTTAGGACCTTGTGCACCTTCTTCTGAAGCATCTTAGCTTGAGCCCTTTTGGAAACAATTATAGCCAGAAAACATCCTTTCTAGTTGAGCCTGTAAGCGCAAGTAGTGGGTTATGCACTTAGGTGGGAGACTTGCTTTTCCTGCTGCTGGAACATGTGTTACATGCCCCAAAGCCTTGCCATCACTGTACTTTACCTAGTCCCGTGGCATTTTATGCCCACCAACAAATCAATATCCATATTATTTCCCAAATAAAGTCCACAAGGAATTGATTTTGTGTCCATATATCTGTTCAGGTCTTCTCCCCTGAAGCTGAAGTCCTCGTGGTTTTTAGCTTTGTTGCCCATATTTTTCATTCCAATCAGTGTGCAAATTGCTCTGTCTTTTGCAGTAGCTGTGACCTGGGTGTGGAAGAACCTTCATCCTCTCCTTCCCAAACAGTTCACAGTCATCACCCTAATAGCAGGCAGAGCTATTTTTTTCCATACGCTCATATTGCTGTTCTAAATACAACCAGCCTCTGACAGGCCAGAGCCTTGAATTCCAAACAATAAATGCCATAAGTCACTCCTTTCTGACATGCATCCAAAAAAAAAAAAAAGGGAAAAAATCTAAAAAAAAATAATCCAGGCTTGTGCGTTGTTAATGAGGCATCATGTGAATGAAGACTGAACTGTTTGCCAAATGCTAGCTTTTGTTTCCAGACCGGCTTTCCTCTCTGCTGGTTCACCTCGCCATTACACAAGCAAAAATGTACGCTCCACCCAGCAGCACGCTCGCCTCTTGCACAAGCCGCCTTACCCTCCAGATTTTACCGTGGGAATTTGGACACCTTGTGGGGATGCCAAACCAGGTTAACACAACCCAGCGAGCGTGTGCTCCAATTGCCAGCGCGGCTCCGCGCAGCCTCCTGGCTCGTACGAGCCTTCCTGGTAACAGTCTCGCACTGAAAAAACAAAAATCCCCGCTAGCAGATTTTCCTTTCCTAAGAGAGCCATCAGCAGAGACACAGTGGCCTCTCACTGAGTCGCCCCTACCATGCTGCCTGCCCACAGCATCTGCAAGGTAAACATAACCTAGCTTAAGAAAAAGGGCTGAAGAGAAGGGAAATGGTAGAGAAAGGAATTTACTCATTATTCAACATAACCCAAAGGGTAGAACAAAAAAAAAAATAACTAAAATAATAACTAGCCCCTGTTCAGGGCAGAAACCAAGCAGCATAGGATGATGCTGGAAAAGAAGGACCATTGGTCTATCACTGATGCAAATTTTTGTACTGTGCAAATATTCCTTGTGATCTTTTTGCAAAATAAATTCACTCTGATTGTTGAGTCCACGCTCATCCAACTTCTAGGGATAAAGGAGGAACTTGCTTAGCATTAATGTCTACTTGATCAACCGCATTACAGTCACGCTTAGGAGGGGTTTGGGATTTTTTTTCCTTATTTTTGATATTCTTTTTTATTTTACTCAATTATCTGGTCTTCCTTCTTCCTTTTCATGGTCCTGACTCAAGGGACATTCCAAACTCTTTGATTTCCGTGAACAGAAAGAGCACAAGAGAAGGAGGGTTAGGAGAAAAATTAGTATTGGAGCTACTACCAAAGCAAACTCCTGAAGTCGGCGATGGGATATAACTTGTTAGGGGAGTTAAAGCACTTGCTATAAAGGTCACGTAGAGCTCCTGCACACAAGTGAATAGTTCAAGGCGTTTTGATGCAGAGAAAAAACAATTAAGATATAACTGCTGCTGACATTGCCCTAAGCCGTTTCATCTCTTACCGCTTCAAAAAAGCAGGGAAAAACAAATTATGTACTTTCAATCTGAGATTTATATAGGATGAATTGTTGCTTAGCCTATGAAAAGATCAAAAAGGAGATCTTTGAAGACAGATTGCCTACAAAGAACACTGGACTGTTATTAAACCAAAAAAAAAAAAAAGAGAGGTTAATAAGCACAGTTCAGGTCAAAACGTAGGCAAGTGTGTGTGTGCAATAAAATGTTTGCAAGGGCTGCTTGCTCAGGCATTTCAAAGCCGAGCAGCAAGAGGGTAAATCACTGAGCTGACATCTGGAGCAGGAACGAGCAGCATTCCACGAGTGTTCGGCTCTGCACTTGTAGTTTTGATAGAGCTTCTTTGGAAACTCCTGCAGTCAGAGATGGCTTGTCTCACGTTGGGATCTCCTGGCCAAGGAGGAGAGGGGATGGAGCCCTCCCTCTCACCACACCCAGCTTCATCCTGTGCCTTCTGTGAAACGGGTGTTTCAGTCCCTTTCTCATAGTGAGGCTGAAGAGGCTGCAAATAACCTGTTTCATTTGGGACTGAACCCTCTGGGAACTGATTGCTTGTATGGATAGGGTCAGTAAACGAGCAGCACTCTGAACGTGCACCCCCACCTCACACCACGAGGTCAGCATGGCTCCCAAAACCAAGCAGGGGTGGAAACTGCATGTACGGTGCTCCCAGCCCTGGTGAAGAGCTGCTGCCGGCAGCAGGAAGGATCCCTGAGAGATGGAGACCAAAAGGTCTACCTTTTGGTAGTCATCCAGCTCCAGCCCAGCAAGCCCTGGCCGGGGACGAGGAGTGTTGCCCCACAGTCCTGTCGTCCATCCCTCACTCCCCAGAGCATCCATCTCCCACACTTGGCCTTATCTACAGGTGCAGGAGAGGAGGAGGAGGAGACAGAGGAGGAAGAGGAGGCATCCTGGCCTCCCTTTTCCACTGCAGTGTGTAGCAGTCTCTCCCAGCATCCAGCCCGACCAGTACGCGGGGTTTGCTGGGTACGAGGAACCCGCCAGCACCATTTCACTCGGGGTCCGATTTCAAAGCCGGCCCTGATGAAGACGCTGGGTGAAGGCAAAGCAAACAGACACCGTAATTGCGGTGCGCTTTCTCATCTCCGCGGCGAGTTGCAAAATGTGCCGCCTCCTCCCTTGTCAGCCGGGCTTTAATTGGCTTTAATGAAGAAGCAATTACATGATTTCAATTTTTAATTAAAGGGGGTGGTGGTGCAGGGGAGGGGGGACCGACCCCCTTCGAGCATGTTAGTGGCACAATGGGCAATCTCCGGGTGTGGTGTGCAGTAGGGGTTGGGGGGGGGCTCCCCCCTCAACCCCCCGGACTGGGAGGGCTTCGTGGGGGGATCTGGGGTGACTGGCAGGAGTACATCGAAGCCAGCTGCCTCCCAGCAACGCTGCCAGCACTTTCAGATCCTGCCCCGGCACCCCCAGGCAAGCTGCAATCAGCTTTTTTTTGTGTCAGAGCCAGCAGATCAAAGGGGCAGAAAATAGCTTTAAAAAAAAAAAAAACCAAACAAAAAAACAAACAAAAAAACCCCCAAACACCAAAACCAAACCAAAACCAAAAAGCCCTCCAAAGCCAAACCAAGTCTTCCCCCCACACTTCACTAGCCAGAAACGCCTCCTGGAAAAAGTACTGGGTGGTTGTTGGCATGGGGAGGAGCTGCTGGGGTGGGATGGATGTCTAAAAGTTAAAGTAGAGTCACAATTTGAAGCTTATTTTATTTTATTTTATTTTAATTCTATTTTAATTAATGCCAAGCACTAGGCAACCATCCTCTGATAGAAACACCCTCCCTGTGACCCACAGAGTGAGCACAAAGGTGGGACTGACCCACCCAGCTCATGTGTTCTTTTTTCCTATAGACACAACCTGGTCTGTGTGTCCTAATGCATGACTGGTAAGGGAAAAATGGAAGCACGCGGTAGAAGTCTCCCTTGGGAAACAGTGATAATTGCAGGTGCCAAACTGCCGGCTTAGTCGCTATGTTTTATTGCTCTCCCTGGCAGCCAAGAAGCCAGAGCTTTAGCCTTGACTTGGTTCCATATGCTGGGATGTCCTTCCTCATCATGTTTCAATAAAACATAATCGCTTTACGACTTCCTCTTGCCAGAGATAAAAAATCATTAAGAAAAAAATCTGGTGGCTTTGTGGCTGCACTGCGCCCTCGGCGTTCCCTCTGCCCCAGCCAACTCTGCTGGGCTTGCCCTTGGCTTGCAGGGGCTGGTGGCCCCGGGACCACCGAACTGCCGACCGCGCTGCCCGATGCCACCGCAGCGGTGCCCCCCTGAGCACCGGCCGCAGGCAGGGCGGGTTGCCAGGGAGCGCCACTTCGGGGAGTGCGGCTCCAGGGAGGGGAAGGGAAAAGGAAAAGTGAAGAAAAGGGAAGAAGGACAAAGTCCAAGGTTTTTCTGAGCAATGATCAATTCACCTGCTCGACAAATAGAGCTGGAACTGGATGGCGGCTGCTGCGTGGGCGGGCTGAGTCACCCTGCTGCTGCCAGCCAGTCGCCCCAGCCCTGCGCAGATGGAAGAACAAGGTCGCCTTTAACCGAGGAGAAGTGAAACCTGCCTTTTTAAACACCCGGATGAGAGCTGGGACTGTCAGCACTGAGCCAGCAACCTCTTCCATTTGAAGGCTGGGGCTGAGATTCCACTTCAGGCTCCCTGCCAGGCCCCCCACAAACACAAACCTCCTCCCTCTGCCTTCCCACTTCCTTTGCCCTGGAGTCCCAGATGCTCGACAAAAGCTCATCTGCCTCGATGCCCGCAACAATCATCTATCACAGCCTGGAATTGTGGAGGGGATTTTTTTGCAGTGACCCGCAACCTGTTGATCTCCCAGAGAAATGCAGCCCGCTCCCATAGGGATGGCTGCTTCTCCATGCTAGTGCCCTGTCTCACAGGGTTAAGGCCTTTTTCCCCCTTCTTCCCTCATTACTCTGGGATGAGAAGTCACTTGATCCAAGATGACTTGCAGCAACTGCTTACGAGGAATGAAAATAAAACCACTCTCCTGCAGTTTAGGCTGGGGAACGGGGTGCTGCATGTCAGCAGCACTGAGCAGCTGCCTTTCCCTGGACGCAGCCCCCTTGTCCTCATCCTTGTCCTCAGCTGTGAGCAGACATCACTGCTACAGCCATTCTTCACAGCACGAGAGAAGCAGCAGAAGCATCGAGCAAGGCACCACAGGGTGATAAGTGATGGAATGAATGTGGCTAGAGGGGATTTCTGGGTGCCGGTGTGGCTGTGCTCCTCCTGCCCCTGGTCAACACTTTAGAGTTTTCCCATGGAGGAGGCAACCAGCCCTTGACGTGCAAGTGAAACAGGAGCAGCCATGAGTCACCAAAGATAAAGGTCAGGCTCCTTATCGGCCATGGGAGGGGCTGTGGGCTGGGTGCGCTGCAAAGAAATGTGCTCAGAAGCCAGCCAGAGCCAAAAGTCCCAGTGCCATGGAGACCTCTGCCCAGGGGACCAGCCCAGGGGATGCTGGTTTTCTTCTTCCACTGCTTATTTCTCAGCAGCATCCGATGATGATGATGGGTTTCAGTGGTGCCATGAGCCAAGTGGCACCGACAGGGTGGTTAAAGAAGCTGTGGGTGGTGAAACACCCACACAGCTCCCCGCAGGGTGCTTGACTGTTGTCAAACATTGCTGGAGTGGCCACAGAGAAGTGCTGTCCTTCATGGCCAGAGGAATAGAAGGAAGAAAGGAGATGAACTCACTGACATCAAACATTTTTCCTCCTGTTCTCATGTAGGTTCTCAAGTCAGGGCCTCATAAGAAAAGCTAAGGATCGAGAAGTGCCTGTGTAGGCCCAAAAAGGCTTTTAGAAAGAGGCAATGAAACCAGGCTGGCAGTGTCTGTGTTGGAAACGCAAGCCTCACTTTGCCAGTATTTTGGCCAAATGAGTGATTTGCTGTTTCTGCTCCTTGGTTACTTTTCTCGCAAAGCACTCACACTCATGGACATGAATCTCCTTTTTGGAGCTGCCCTGCCCATGCCACCCCCCACCACTCACAGCCCAGCACAGCTTCTGCTGCAGCCATGAATCCCACAATTCTGACCAAGGGTTTCCAATTATGGGAATTGTGTCCGGTTCCATGACTGACTCCTGCTCCAGTAAGGCTGGAAGAATGACTTAGTCATCTTGGCTGCCTGCCAAGGCATTTAACTCGTTTTGCTCCATTTGGAGGTTATTTCCGGGCTCCAGAGGCCAGCAGGACTCCAGACTTCAAATGTTCAATAGTCAGTAAATGGATTGAGGAAACAAGGAATTTAAAGCAGTTTATCCCTGCTGTAGCAACATCTCTGGTTACACCACCTCCAGAAAAAGCTCAGATAAACCTGTCCCAGGTGGTGAATGCCAGTCAGTCCTTGCTCACAGGGGGGACCCCTCTTCTAAAGGACATCAGTAATTTGGGGTTAATAGCTAAGCTTTCGTGACATTTGTCCCAGCGAGATCTCAGTGATTCCCCCACAGTAAGGGGATTTCTGTGTTTTAAGCTATCACAGTGTTAGAAGGGTACTGTGTTTTCACTTCAATAAAAATCACTTTTTCCCCCACAACCCTACCAGACACTGAGCAGACAGAGGGCATGCAAATAGGAAGGTATGGGAGACAGGCTCCAGAGAAAACCCCTGGGAAAGGGGGACAAAGCTGCCCCCAGTAAAGCAGTGGGATGCCTTTGGCTGAGTGATACATCGCTATCCCCTCTGATCCCCTGCGTGTGCCGTGGCTTATCATTCAGGGGCTTTAACCTGGGTGCTGGCTGCCCTGCCTCCAGGGAAATCTATTTTTGGCTTCTCCCTGGGGAGCAGAGCCTGGCCAAGGTTATGTGCCAAGCACCTTCATTTCCTCCTCTTAACTGCCTGCCTGCTTTATCACAAACTTTCTCACTTCATCTTTTTTTCCACTCGTAAAGGCTGCAGTCACTGGTGCCTCCAGCAGCACCAGCACAGGCTGCCCCTGGGCCACCAGGCCACCAGGCTCATGCCCATCTCCAAAAGTCCTGGTTTTTGCTCTCTGCACTAAACACACAGAGGTTTCTGCAAACCCATTTCTCCCTGCCACCAGATCGTGGTTTCTCTAAAAGGGCAGAAGAGAAAAATCAAAACCTCAGCTTTTTATGACTCAAGGTTCATCCAGGAGAAGAATAACGGCATCACTGATACTCACCCAGCCCGAGCCCTCAGCCCAGTGGGACAGCTGGTCTTGGCCCCAGGACCCAAGGCTGGGACATGCCCTGAGCTACTTGTTGCAAATATTTGCCGAGGTGGGGCTGGGTGTTTGAGCATGAGGTGGGCTGAGTAACCTGGCAGGAAAGAAGAAAGTTTGACTTTTACATGTTAGCCCCATCAGCAAATAATAACTTGAGGACTGCGTAGCAATCAGACTGCTGCTATCCTCCACTGCACAAGCCAAAAGGCAAAGGACAGGTACAAATTAGGTGGCACATGGACCCCATAGCCTACAGTTCAGAGCTGTCAAAGTCACCCCATACCCTTTTATTTGGTGGATGTAGTGGGGAAACAAATCAGCGACAGGTTCAATTTGGGAAAACTAATCAAAACTGGAAAAATACATGTTGCTGATTCCCCTTCTCCATTTTATCCCATGTTTTTAGGATTATTTTTTTCTCTCCCATGGTTTTTGGATTTCACTGAAGCACCTGAAGCTGATGTATGGATAATATTTTTGGATGTATGGAGAATATTTTTGCCAGTCAATCAACATGGCATCCTCAGTTCCCACCTCGCCATAGGTGCAGGTTTAGGGTGGAGCAGCAGGGTAATGGTACCCAGTACAGGTCAGGGCAGCAGGAACATTGGCAAGGATGAGAAACCCTCAGGAGAAGATGGGCAGAAAAAAAATCCTAAACCCTCATCAAACTGCTTCCCTTCACACCTGCCACAGTACAGTGTCTTGGCTTCAGAAAGAAAAATCAGTGGCCATAGGATGATATGAAACACAAGATCAGCTCTACCACCTGGCCTGCCACACACACCAGCTACCCAGGAGGGAAAGGATGCTCTTTGCCCTCCAGGTACTCCCCACTGCTGGAAATGATGCACTGGAGGGTTTTGTTTGTGACAGCTTCTCAGCCCTTCTGGAGACAGGAAATGTCCCAAAGCTGGACAGTGCCATGACCTCATCTTCTCCCCAGCTTCCTAAAGTTTGCTGATGTTGTGGTTAGGCAGTCCAGTGATGCTTTTCAGTGTTTACTCTTAAAGTTTACACACTGTTAGTTAAAAAAAAAGCAAAAAAAAAAAGGCAAAAAGCAGAAAGCAGGGCCAGGAGGATGAGCTGAGCAGGGATCTCGGTCACCCACTCTCAGGACAGCCGAGCTGGGGTGCCAGGACACGGGTCACGCTGACGCCAGACAGTGCAGCTCAGCAACGCACTCAGACATGATGCAGGACATCCTGCTCACGTGCACTTGTCAGTGCTGGACCTGCCACAGTCTCCACAAGTAGAGAAAAATATGACAAAGATGGTTACAAGCCACTTTACTGATCTTTGCAGATTTCGAAAGTGCAGGTAATCTGGAGAGGTGACCTTCAGTGTGGCATGTGACGTCAGCATGTTACTACGAGGCCTCGCCCTTCATAATATCTGGTAAATGCTACTGCTGTAGCGCAGCAGGTTAATAAAAGGCTGGCTGGTACCAGGCAGGCAGTGTCAATGGCATGAGCTGTAACCACTGGAGACTTCGTATGCATAGAGCACATCAGCATCAGTCAGGGCTGAGGTCTCAGGCATTTATTACTGCTGCTGAAAAATAAAGATATCCCAAATATTTGTCCCAAAATTGAATGATTCAGTGGGGGAATGTCCCATCATTTTAAAATTGTGAGCTGTAGTCTAAACCATCTCCTGAGCTCATTAGATATGGGAAAATGTTGACAGCATTCAGAGGGCCCAGTAAATAACCTAATAGTTCAGGGCAGCACTTGGCAAGCCGCTGGCTGGTCTTTCCATGCTCTTGGCAGAAGTCTTAGCTGAAGGGGAAGTACTGAGTCACCATGGGTCCCACAGCAACAGGGGGCAATGGGGCTCTCCTCTCCCTGCTGACATAAATCTCAAGGTATTTGTGGATCCCCCCATAGTGCTCAGCAAGCCATTTCATGAAGATAGTCATGGGAACAGGCTATATCAAGGTCTGCCAGCATTTAGACAACAGTCCTGGACCAAACCCAGTCTGCTGGGTCCATACGTTCCTTGCCCGCTTGAAGATGCATCCAGGTTCCTCAGAGCTGTGTCAAGCTACACACGGACCTTGCAGCAGCTTTCCACCTGTTGTACTTCTGCCATATGGGCTTGAAATTGGGCCAAGAGGCTCAAAGATATGTGTATTAGGTGGTGGACCAGAGCAGGGAACTGCATGACCAACAAGTCAAAAGAGCAGATAACACAAGACTGTTTTCCATTTTTATTTTTGTAACCAAACTACACATCTATACAATGTCCAAGAGTGGAGAACACACTACAAACAACACACACAACAGCTGAGGCTGCTGGGGAGAAAGAAAGCAAAACAGCTGCTGTCCCCCCAGATTTTAATCCTGATACTGAGTTTAAGTGCCTGGAATCCTCCTCAGCCAGTTTGATTTGGCACATACCACCCTTAATTTGGCTGTCTTCCGCAGAGCACAGCCAGGACTGGCTTACTGGAAATGACATCTTTTTTTCCCCAGCCCCTCACAACTGCTCCATGACTGTCTGCAGCAGTTTACAACATGTAATGGTAACACACTGAGTCAGTGGGATGAGACATTTCAAGCTTCTCAGGAAAAAAGAGTCTTAGTCAGATAAATATTAGTAAATTGAGCAAGCGGGGCTACGTGCTATTGCTGATTAATCCATGGTTTGCGTATGGTACAGAAAAAAATCTCACAGATTGAGCAAAGATGCTTCCGCTGCTGCCCTTGTTTAAATTAACCCAAAAGCTCCAATCTTGCAGCATAACATTTGCTGTAATCACTTAATGAGCAACCTTGGTGGCCTTCATCTCCCTGGCTGAGACCTTTCTAAGTGAACTGCCCCTAAGACAAGAGCTTCTTCACCTGAACTTGGGCATCTTGGAGTGAAGTGCCTGAGCTCCCTCTGTGCTCACGGAAAGACCTGAACACCCCCAAAGGGAGACTGAGCCTCCTTGCAGGGCATCTCCATTATAAGCAGCTGGCCTTGATGGGCTCCATGTCCCTCCAGGAGGTCCTGACTGCAGAGGGACTGGTACCCATCAGCTCACCAGTGGGTTTGAAGGGACCCGGCGGCAACAGTTTGTCCCAGGACATTTCTGAAGGAAGAGAATAATAAGGAAATATAATAAAAAACTTCCCAGAGATAGTCTGAAATAAACCAATTAAAAAAAAAAAAAAGTTAAGAGTATGAAGATGTAAAAAAAAGGGAGTAAAATGTGAAAAGCATGAAAAAAGCACTACTCTTTACAGCCTTTCCCCGTAGTAACCCATACTTTTCATTTACAGCTATTTAGGGTTTTTTTGAGTACAAATTTCCTAGGAGATCTGGTGACCACTATACTGAGCTCCAGATATAAGTGCCTCTGGATACAGCTACACCCTAATATAAACATGGAGGGCAACAATTTACAGTGCAAGACCATATGTTTCTCCATTACTAATCGACTTCAGCTGCCAGGATTATACTGTCAGTTCTGTAAACCAGCTTTTTCCCCTACAGATGTCATATTGAAATCATTATAATAAAAGCAATTTTACAGTCTTCAGTCTCCACTTCCCTCTGCTGCTGAGAAGTCTGCATTAACGCCAGCCAAATTAGGGGTCCTTCTCCATGGACAGGCCCCTTGGAGAGGAGGTGCATGCCTCCAGGATTACAGAGTGACAATGGGAATAAAACCAAGACAGCAGCAGAAACACCAGTACCCTGCAATGGCTGATGGCTGCAGCTTGAGCTCGTGCATCTTTTGGGAGGAAGATGCAAAGTTGGAGCCAGCTGTAAAACTGGGCAGGCTAAATGCATTGCTAAATCCTACAGGTCCCGCTGATGGGCATGTGGGAAGAGTTACAGTGCAGTTAAATTGACAAAACCCCCTTTTTTTTGCATTTTTCCTCACTGTGAGCCCTACTCATCCTCATCCTTGACCTTAGAGCATGGGCTCCTCCTGGCAGTGCCTGCATTGGTTGCTGTGCTTTGTTACCATGACTCACGTAGCTAAGGCAACCCCATGTTGCCAGGAGCGGGGTACACGATGCCTCATACTCGGAAATGATGATCAAATCCCTTCTCTGGAGCAGGCACTCACTTAAGGGACATGTGTCATGGCAGAGCCAGTGACCCAGCCTGCAAAAGCTGGCGCCACCAGCCCACCCATCGAGGCTGAGTGTGACCATCCCACCCATAAAAAAATCCCTATACACAACAACACCCCCCCCATCCACACCAAAATACAAGGGCTGGTGCCTGATGACTTTTATTAATGGCAGCCATGGAAGTTGAATTTGAGATCTCATGCACTGTTGAGGCACAGCCATGGTGATGTGGTGGGCTGCAAGAAAAAAAATTCTTCTCTTCCTCTCACTGGTAACACAACAAAACCTGAATTAAAGGCAGCCACAGACTTCTCCCAGCTGCCAGCCCCAGCTTGGACAGAGACAGCAGCAGGCATCTGAGCTGCAATCACCCAAAGCTTCTATTAGCTAAAGTCATGGACCTTAATTGTCAAAGCCACTCATTACCTACACATACTCAAACTACCCTGTGACACCTGTACCAAACTTTGGTGCCAGGGTATGGTGCAGGGCCATATCACGTCTCTTACCCCTCTCCCCAGGTGCACTGAAGAAGTTAGAACTCTGCTGTCAGCTCTTCACCTAAGTTATAGCACTTGTTTTTAAAAAATAAGGCAATATACATTTTTTTTCTTATTAGCTAAGCTAATGCTGTATACTTGTGTCAGCAGTGACCAGCTACCGCAGCATGCACTAGGATTAGTGCTACTTACTTGTAAGTGATTGCCACGTTTCCCAGGTCAGATTGCTCTGAGCTCCTTGAAGTTCTCCATTCTTTCCTGAGGCATGTTTCTGTAGGAGAATTGCTCATGCTTTAGTTTTGCTGCCCACTTTGGGTTCAATCAGAGTCACCTTTGCTTTCTGTCTCAGGTAAATAGATTTTAAAAATCATTTTACAGAATTTTTGCATGGTCAGAATATCAGAGACCTAAAATGATGGTATTTTAATGCAATGGACTTTCTTTTTATATTGTTATCCACTTAACAGGCCCATGTTAAGTAAAAAAGTGGAGCCTTCATACAATGGACATACGTTCAAAACTAGGGTCCCTGTTCTGCAAGAACCTCCCTTTTTCAACGCTGCAAGAATTTTTTCATGTTTTTTTTCTAGCAGTTTTCTAATTTGGCCAGTGTTAAGACAAGTTTACTGAGGTGACAGCTGGGGGAGGCTTTCAATATTTTAAAATGATGGATAAATGTACAAGAAAAATCACTCAGATGAAAGCAAAAGCAGAAAGACAGAGACCAAAGCGGGCTGCTGACCCTGCATCCACAGGTACAAGCTTCATTTAAAAGTGAATTCAGGTTTTTTTACCAAAACTTTTGAAGCAAGGTATGCACAAACATGCCAAGTCCTGCAGCCTTTCCACACTGGAAGTCTTCCACCAGATGTTGCTTGTGCTCCTGACTTGCTGCCTTGTTTTTTTGCTCTTTTTGAAGTGGTGTCTCATTTCCTGTGCACAAAGACCATTCCCTGTTTCATTTTGGGGTCAAATTAAAAATACCCTAATGATTTCTGCTTAAATCCAGCTCTCCTCCTTTTTGATTCAAGCACCCTTATTCTTATGGGGCATTTTGGTCAAGAATTTGTTTTACAGAGCATTTATCCTGAAAATGTAGATGTGCAGCCTCATTGTAAGTCAATCTGGGCTGTTTGCCTTAGTGAAGTGAAATAAATCATTATGAAAAGTGAGATATGGTGTCAGGGAAAAGCCTGCAGCTCTTTACATGCCAGGCCACAGCTACATGTACGGTCTGCAGCCACTTCCCCACCCCACAAGCAGTGATGGCCAGCATGGTCTTCCTACAGCGGTCTCCAGCCCATCCCTCCCTGAGAAGCTCAGCCAAACCATTCCTGGCTCATTCATCAACCCTGGGATCATTGCACAGCCCCCATCTTTGCTGCTCTGACCCTCCCCACAGATGTGCACACTGCAGTGAATTATCAAAGCGTGGCCGTGTACTCCAGCAGATGAGTGATTTGCAGCGGAAATGGGTTTGGCTCTATCTTTGATTGGTTCCCGGGAATGGGCTTCTGACCCTGCTGAAGTCCCCGGGAATGCTGCCAAACTCTTCAAAGAGGCCAGGTCTCACTTTGTAAGCTCACCTCTGGGGTTTGGCTTGCACCTGTAGAGGTGTCGGTCCTTCCAGGAAGATGTTAGAGGAGAACAGGGCTCAAAGTCCAGAGGGCGATGCTGCATAAAGTACATAGCTGAGCAAATACTGGTTTAGAAACAGTGTGAATAAGTTCATTAAGCGAAGCCCTGCCCTTGGCTGCAGCATCAAGGCAGTGGCTAGGAAGCTGCATCAGCCTTGTGTCAACTATCGTAAAAGAGTAATACAATGAATGGTGTCCAAGAGGAAGGAACTGCAGGCTTACACGTGCCTCTTAAATACTACCTCCAGCTGCCAGAGGCTTTACAGGGCACTGGCCAGACTACAACTGTGGTGCCTTCCTGGGAGAAGGGAGTGGGTTGGGGGGAAGAAAATGAGATAAATCGAGTAATTGCAGGGAATAAAGGTGGAGGGAGCAGTGTTAATGCAAAACTGGAGAGGTGGGTTGCCCTGAGGAAAGGATGAAGGAAGGGCTGATGGTGATGGCGCAGAGCTGGCTGGATGTGGGGCCTCAAATAAAGCCAGTGGGCTTGGCCCAGTCCTGGCTGAACATCTTGGGGTGACCAGGGCTGGACTCAAACCAGATATCCATGGGAGATGGCAGCGGCCCATCACAGGCCCTGCTTGGACCCCTCTGGCCCAAGTGGAGATCGTGCCAGGGCAGACCCAATGTGGTGAAGTTGTCCAACTCAAGGACCACAGGAGCACAGTTTTGGGAGCATCATGTACCCAAGTGTGGATCTGAGAAGCAGCAGGGAGCGCTTAGAGGGGCAAGATGGGGGGCGTCAGGTCACAGTGGTTCATCCTCACTGGGGGGGGGGGCTACACCTGCTGGGCAGAAGAAACGGGGGGCAAGGGGGCGCGGCAGACAGAATTGGGGTCCGCTCCGCCCCTGCCCACAGCAACAGCAGAGATGGGGCCCCTCGGGGAGGCAACCCCCTCCCCACACCCAGCCCACCCGGGGCAGCCACCAGTACCCTCCCTTTGCTTCCCGCAGCCCCCCGCTCCCCGCAGCCCCGCTCCGACGGGCGGGGAGCGCGGCCCGGGGGGGCGGGCGGGAGGCGGGGCGGCGAGGGGGCGGCGGGCCGGGCTCCCCGGGGGAGGCACCGGAAGGCGCCCGGCGCTGATTCATTGCAATAAATTGTTCCCATCGCGGCGGGGCTCGGTCATCACCGCCCGAGCAGGAGTCGGGGTAACAACTGGAGCCGGATCCGCAGCCGCAGCGGAGCCACCGCCGGGGAACGAGGATGAAGATGCAAGCCGAGGTGATCCGCGAGGGCGAGCTGGAGAAGCGAAGCGACAGCCTTTTCCAGCTGTGGAAAAAGAAGCTGGTGGTGCTGACCAAGGACAGCCTCAGTCTCTTCCCCGACGGGCACAAACGGGCCAAGGGCAAGGAGCTGGGCTTCGGCTCCATCCTCAAGGTGGACTGCGTGGAGCGCACGGGCAAGTACATCTACTTCACCATCGTCACCAAGGACCGCAAGGAGATTGACTTTCGGTGCCCGGACCAGAGCTGCTGGAACGCCTCCATCACCATGGCCCTCATCGACTTCCAGAACAAGCGGGCCATCCAGGACTTCAAGAGCCGCCAGGAGATGGAGCAGGCGGCGGGCACCCAGGAGCGGCGGCTGGCCCGGGCGCCCTGAGCCGCCACCGCCCGCCCGGCCGGCCCGGCCCCAGGTGAGCCCGCCCGGCCCCCTCCGCGCTCCTCCCGCGGTTCATGGGGTTTTAATTTCTTTCTTTTTTTTTTTTTTTTAAATTTATTTTATTCCCATTCGCCTGCTTCGGGAAGTCGGACGGGCGTGGGACTCCCCACGCACCGCTCGATCCCTTTTTGGCCGAAGGGACCGCCGGCCCCGCCGCCAGCCCGCAGGGGTGCCCGGCCGCACCCCGAAACCGGCCGTGCTGCCCGGCCGCGGCAGCGTAGCGCTGTGGGGCCGCGCTCCCCCCTTCCCGGTGCATCGCGGGGCGGGGGGGGGGTTCCGCTTTTCCGATGCACCCGCTGAGAATTTCTGGTGGGAGCTGGACTTATTGAGGGTACGGCTTGGAGGTGGTGGAAGGAATAAGAAATAGCCCTTGGCAGTGCTTTCCTCACAGAACTTGCTAAAAATATGATATCTATGAAAATAAATGCTCTGTGCTTAGTCTCCCTTGAAAGCCCCTCATTTTTTTCCTGTGCCGTGCTGCCCCGTTCATTTAACTAACCCACTTTCTCTTGTTGCCTTTAGAGCATACCACTGAATGATAAACCAGATCGAGTGTCTTGGACTGAAATGGGACAGGGTACCAATGAAGGAAAGCAAAGAAGAGAGCTGGAATCAGCTTGGTTTTCTCCAAGCCCGTTGCAGCTGCTGAGCAAAGAGCCCTGAGCTTTGCCTGAGATGCATTAAAGAAAAACCAAAGACTTTCGTTACAGGACTTCTAGCAAAGCGTCCACGTGTTTTGAGTGGCACAGCTTTGTGAACTATTATCTCCTATTTATGAGGCGCAAGGAAGATTCCACACTGACTGGTGGTGTTAAACACAGTTTAAATTATTTGTAGTATCTATATTTGTATTTATTTTGTTGAATGTCTTTCAGCAGTTATTGGTCTTAATATTGCTTTTGCATTAATGTGTCCATTCCAAATAAATTACTTGAAATGTTCACTTTTTATTACTGTACTCTGGGCTGCAGTAACTTTTGTTGAGGCATGTTTGTGGATACGGCAGTGGTGAACTGGCTTAAAAGGAGTGGGTAAAGCTCAGCTTTTTGGTGCCCTAGACTGGGCAGTGGGAGGTGGAGGAAGCCCAGATAAGCTGTTCGTGTTTGACCTCGTCTCCTGACCAGTGAGGGAGAGGGTGTTCAGGTTCAATTCTGGTCAGTGGTGGAGGTAGAAAAGCCTACCACAGCTTGGATAAGTGCTCCTTTTGAAGCGCTTTCCCATACAATCAAGTAGTGGAGATTACAGAAGGTGCAAGAGCTCTCTGCAACAGTAAAGCGCTGCTCTTTCCAAACACCCCGTGTCCTTCCCCCAGCCCTCATAGCTTAGTGCTGTGCTAATGCAGGAAACTGGATTCTTGATTTCGGAACAAGACCGTCAATGCTCCGTGGAATTCCTCAGCTTTGCAGCAAAGCAAGCTGAACTTGCTCACCTCTCCTCACCTCTGCAGTTTCTAGATAAATGTCTCCAGGAGAACTCTGAAGAATGGAGGCAGGCTCTTTTCCTATAGCACCCACACCAAGAAGCATGGAGAAAAAAGAAGGTATTTTTTTGGATAAAAGTACAGAAGTTTTATTTTGTGGGGCTCAATTGTCACTCACTAACGTGAGCTTCCTCGTGCAGTACACGATTCAACTCTGGCAGTCAGGACTGTGAGCTTAGCAGGCAAAGCACTTGCTCCAAATTTGGTAATTTCAAGCAGGTATTTTCCCCTTCCCAATATCAGTGCAATTCTTGCAGGAGACTTTGTACTAGAGGAAGTTGCAAAATACGTAATTACACAGGCCCATAGTAAGAGCAAGAGAGACTCAGTACGGGGGAAAAAAACCTAGAAGGAAGGTTGGCCCAGTTTCTGGGAGGCTCTGGCACTGCAGTGTGGTACTTAGGGGCTTTTCATCCTCCTTGCTGGCTCTGCTACCACCCACCAGGCTCATGCAGAGTCAGGGTTGCAGATGACTGAGCTGTGGATGTAGTAAACCTCTGGCCACAGTGTTTGAAAGCCTTTGGCCTTGTTCCCCTCTAGCACAAGAATGCTGGGAGGTACATTTAATGCAGCAAAATAATACCCGAATTTTACTCCCCACCATTTTCCTTGGTACTATTTTGCGAGGGTGAAATAAAAGGCCAGCACTGGCTCCTAATCCCCTCAGTTTCAGTGAATTCAAGCAGGAATGCTGCCTGACAACAGGTGAGGATCTGGGGATATTTGCCTACAAAGACAGCCACCACTGCGGGGGGCTGGGGGGAACCTGATAGCTCCTGGGGTCCCATGGGCCTCAGTTGCTCCAGCACGATTCCAATGCCTTTGCAAACTGATCTGCTCCTTACTCTAGATGCAAATGTTGACAAAATGCAAGGATTGTTCAAATTGCTTTATTCTAGGTTTACAGAATCAAAAATAAAACTCAAACCCATCTTTATTTCTATGGAAAAGTAAGGCAGTTACTTTCTTGCACATGAGTTATTGGCTTTTCATCTCTCTCAGTGAGATTTTACTCTTTAAGAGGTAAACAAACAAACCTATATTGACCACTAGCTGTAAATAGCCGAAGGAGGAGACTCCAAACTGTTTATATAAAACTCCACCAATGGTTGGGCCCACCGTCCGTGTCAAAGGGTGCACTGAGGCACAAATTCCGAGCATGGCACCTAGGAGAGATGGCAGAGACACACAGGGTGAGAGCAAGTCTTGGGATGGAATAGCAGAGCAGAGCATGCGGGATCCCCTGCATCCCTAATGGTTTTCCCCTGCAGTAGTGGCAAATCACATCAAATAATTTCTTGCATTAATTTACAGCGGTCCAATTAGGGTTTGCTAAGGTTAGGGACTCCTGGAGGCATGGGGACTAGTTTCCACCACGAGCCAGCTCAGCTCTTTACTGGGCGGTCTGTGTGATCGTAGCACTGCCCAAAAGGCAAGTGGGTGCTCACCACTGCCATCACCAGGGTCCAAGGATGCCTTTGGCCTCAGAAGATGCTGCTGAACATCGCACCTGGCAGATCTGGTAGCTACTGCATGGGATTAGGGATGGACAGGTAGTTTCTAGGGTCGTGTTTGAGACTTCCAAGCAAATCACACAGATTCTTCCATTCTCATAAGTACCTGAGTGGGCCTTGTTCCACTCAAGCTACTACTGCCATTTATTCTCTAGTGTGGAACAGAGAAACAGCTCTTGAGGGCTTAGCAGGAGCGAGAGGGTTAGGCCTAACTAGGTCTTTAAGAATAAATAAATAAAACCACAGATAAAGACTGAACACCCTTGAGATACTCCCCCACCTCCCTTTGCAAAAAGAACAGATATTTCCATTTGGATGGGTATGCGAGCCCTTTTACCAGCTGGGCCGGTTCCCCCTCCAGCAGCCCTCACATTTGCATCATTTACAGGAACCCAGAGGATGGGGAAGCACCTCCAGTTTGGTAAAGGCAGGGGTTTTTTTCCATGTACAGACAAACAGCCAGGACATGACCCAGAACACAAAGCTGGCCCCCAACACAGCTGGTATGCTCTTTTGTCCTGTGGTCTTTGTGCGGGACAGTTGTCATGTTCAGGGGAGCAGAAAATACAAGGCCAGCCAGAAAATCATTAGCCCCAAACACCAAGAGGAATGGCAAGCTGGCAGCATATGTAAGAAATTTGTGCGCAGTTCTGTAATGATTTTTGCAATGATTTTTTTACTATCAGTATGACTATTTGGGCTGCTGGCATCAATTTTCCATTAACATTCATTGTGGTGTTGTCCCCACACCAGGCTATCAGCATCTGGGAAGGATGAGGAGGATGCTGTCCCATATACCAGAAGATGTGGAGCCAAGTGTGATATTTAACATTGGCAGCCACGGGGAAATGATCCCCAGCTCCCAGAGAGAACAGGCAGCCAGGTGTTCTTGTAATGCCGGCCAGCAACTGCTGGGCTTTTATCAGCATGCTTAAAATACTTGTGCAGTGAGCCCAAGCTGAGGGCGTAGCCATGTGGAGAGGGAAATCTCCCGGGAAGCGCTGCTGAGCGCTCCTCCCGCGCATGGGAACACAAAGGCAATGGGTGGGACCTTGCCTTGACCCTTTGCCAATGGGAACCATCCCACAACCACTGAACTCTCTGGGCAGGTTTTGCAATTATTTTTTCCCCTCCAGGTATTTGAATTAAACTAATTACTAAGTACAATTGCCAAACTGGCTCTTATGATTGAGGAGGCACTTTTTTCCCTTTCCTTTTTTTTTTCTGGAGCAAAAAATCCATCCTCTTAAAAGGCCGGGCTCTCCCTCTGCACTTCTCCAACATGTTGCTGAGAAAGATAATTTCTGTTTAATGGGTTTAAATTAGATCTCTCGTGTCAGACATCCTCAGGCTTTGGGACATTGTAAATCTCAGCTCTGCAGCATGTCCCTAGCTCTGTTGCAAAGCTGCACATGTAATGGATCTCATTTAAGGCAAGACCTTTAACTGGGACAAGTCACCATGTCAGCAGAAAAATTCCTGCATTGCTTTGCGCAGCTCTGCCAACACACGTGCTCACCTTCTTCATCATGGCTATTCTACTTTCTGTGCCTTCCTTGCCCTTTTTTCTCCCTCTCCAGCTTTTTTCCCCCCTTTGCCTATACCTGGCATGACCTGTCCCAGCCAGGAACTCATCCTCCCCTCCCACCCCGGCCCTCCTCCTCCACAGGTTTCAGGGTTGGGTGCTGGCGGCTCTCCAAGATGGGCGACTCCTTTCCAGCTCACATCCTGTTGCCGCGCTCAGATGATGGTGCTGGCCCAGATCAGCCACACACCCATGGGGCGATGTTTGGGCCTGATTTAACGATTAGGTCATCATTGCCAGCAGCTGCCTTTGAACCAGCACAGCCAGAGCGAAGCTGGGGGGTTTAGTGCACCAAGCCCTGCCTGGCTGCAAATTCTCCTCCTAAGGTTGTGACGTGCAAGTAAAATCACAACACAGTGGCCCGTTAACCAGGGAGGCTCTGCTGGGCTTCCTGCCTCCCTCCCCCAAGAGTAGAGGGGGATCTGTGCAGAAACAAGACCTTCATTCTTGGGAAAGGACTAGGGTTGACAAGGAGGGCTTGTGTGAAGATGTAAGTTCCCCTGGGCTCGGGGCTGCCCTCCCACCATCTCACGCGTTCAGCTGAACAGCACGTGGATGTGTGGCTGAATTTTCTCTTCCTGCCTTTGAAGATGAAGAGAAGGAAAAAGAATATCAAAGGGAAACTAATGAAATAATTTCTGCTACCTTTGCCTCAGTGCAAAGCCCCAGCCATAAGCAAAGAACAAGTGCCAAACTCATCAGTCTTGGTAGGAAGCAACCTTGGATCGGTCCTGAAAGCAGGATGGGTGCAAGGGATGGTACCATCCTACCTCCCACTGTTCCCTTTCCAAGACATGTATTTAAAATGCAAGGATGGGTGACTCAGCATCTAACAAGGGCAGACAGGCTACACTTCTGCAATGCCTCATCCATTCCAGCCCTTTGCTGAGATGGGCACCTGAGCTCAGCCAAAATCCCAGCTCCTCAGAAAACTTTTTCCTGGCCCAAAGAAAAACCCCCTTTGGGCTCTATAGGCCCAAAGCTAACAAAAACATCAGCAAAAGACAGCAGCAAGGTTCAAAAGCGATATTTTCAACGTCAAATTCTCCATGTGTGATTTCCTTGCATTAACTAAAAGTCATTGCAAGTTAGTGCTCAGATTTTTGACACAGTAACAGCAAAGCTTTTCATAACAACAGATTTCTATGCTCACAGTGAGGGTTTCTAATGCACCACCAAAAAGCTCTCTTTGCAGAGCTGGTCTGGGGCTGGCATAGGAAGGAGCAGCCTCTGGGAGGCTGTATGGGTGGAGCAGCAGTTGTGGAGTGCCACCCACGGCCAGGGATGGATGGCAGGCATTTCAACAGCCGCATTTCTCCGCGAGACACCCACGCCATCACTGCTGCAGCTGCTGTGGAGAGGCAGCTTGCCGGCTCTGCTGTGTCAGGCATTCCTGCCTTCACCCCGGCCCCTGCATGGGTACATCCAAAACAAGCACAAAACCATTAGATGCCTCTTCCTTTGGAAATGTTGCAAGGAAAAAGCATGGTTTGAAAGGTGAGGGAGGAGTGTCAGAGATAAGGTTTTGGCCCAGCACCACAATCCTCCGAGCCAGAATGTCCCTCCTCGGCATGCCGAGTTCTGAGCCAGCTGTAACTCTGAAGTTTGTAGTAGCACTTGGCATGACATCAGCCCAGGATGGATGGGCAGGAGAAAGCCCCCAATGGCTCATGGCTGCCCTGATGATCTGCAACCCCCTCCTGACCATGTGCACAGCTCCACGGGCTGCCTTCATCCTGCCCTGCAATCCTGCCCTGCCAAATGGAGATCATCCATCCCACTGAGGCACAGGCTGGCCTAAAAACATACGCAAGCAGGGAGCAGGGTGAGACAGCTAAATCCATTTTCCTCTCTGACCAAAGCTTGCCTCAGGGCTTTAAAAGCCAAGCAATGCTCCGGTTTTCCTCACAAAACCCCTTTGAGAAGAGCCTGGATGAATTCCAGCTTGGTTGTATGTCCCAAAGCTGCTTGGTGCCCTTCCCCCCGGCTCTCCCTCGCATGAACATTACTCTAACTCATGAAACAGCAAATTTTCTTCTGGGCTGAGTGGAGGGGCTGAGATAGTTCCCAGAGAGGTGAGGACTGAGGATAAGTGGTCCTCCCGGGTAGAAATATCACACTTGGAAATCACAGGCTCCCAACATTTGTGGGAGATGTGGTGGGTCAGCTCTACAAATAAACTACTGAAGTGGTTTTCAGAAAAGCTCTTCATTCAGAAGCATCTCAAAAGTGCTTTATAAACTTCACTAATGGGCTGTGCAAACTATAACTCTCATTCTCAGTAGGCTCTGTGCAGAGGTGTCTGCTCAGATGGCTGCTAGGGAAGATGAAGGGTGCAGACTGGCCCAGGAAGGCTCAGCTAAAGCAAAGAGACTCTTGAGTACCTGCTCTGGGACCAAATCCTGGAAGAGCTTGAGCAAAAGGTGTCAAACCAGGTTAAGCCAGCTCCATCCCAGCACAAACCCAGCAAGGCTCCCATGACAAAAAATGTTGGTATATTTCCTTCATCGACAGAAATAAAGCCCCAGGTATAAAGACTTATGTGTCTACCACTGCATTTCAGCTGCCTCGTGCAGAGAAATACAATAACTCTTTGACTGAAACAAGGCCAAAACAGAGAGAAAGGCGGCAATTACTGCATCAGGCAAAGCATGTTTGCAAAGGGCGATCCAGAATACCCTGCTGAGATGCTCTAAGTTAAAAGGTGTGAACAAACAGCCCTCTCGGTCACTGTCAGGGTGGAAGAGCAGCTTTTGTTGTTTTTTTTTTTGGTTTGGTTTGGTTTTTAACCATACTTTGGCCTTCCATGGAAAGGAAAGTTTGAGAAAGCCTTCTCTTTCTGGACCCACCACTGTGGATGTCAGCAGGTGGCACAGGACTGGGAGCACTGGGTCATGGGATGCTTACTCAGTGTTGTTCAGGTTCATCCTGTATAGCCCAACCAGTCTCTGTTCATGTGCTCTGCTGACACCCATTGTATGCAACTGCCCAGAGATCTGCTGGGGAATTGGGCATTCACCATGAGTGTACTGCAGTGCTTGATAGCGGTGGTGTGAGCTGGGAAGCACCTGATGGACTCAAAACTGACAAAATACCAGTCTGATCTTTTTTGACGAGTCTTACCAGTGTCAGAGGAGGGGACAGCCTTGGTAAGGATGCTGTCGGTGATGGTGGCCAGCATGCTGAAGGCAAACACCAGTGGCACTGCAATGATGCAGTAGTGCCACACAGTCCTCATCAGGGCCTAAGGGACAGAACAGAACAGACCACAGATCATTAGAGAGTACAGACGGTGACTCTGTGGCAACAAACAACCTAGAAAAAAAATCACGAGTCAAACCCATGACTTAGGTGAACTGTGGGAGCCACAAATGATACAGGATGGTGCGGCTTTGGCTGTTGCAAGGTCTTTCACAGCCTGCCATTTGTATTCAGTGAATTATTCCAAGCATGCGGATCAAATAGCAAGTGATACCCTACAATCTGGCAGCACGTTTCTCCGGCACTGCTGTGGGTATTTTTAGCGTCTGGGAATTAGTGACGTCCCTGCACCCTTCCCCCTGTCTTCTGTCTTCTGTCCAACTCCCGAGGAAATGTTGAACAGCAGATGTATGTGGTGTACTTCAGGAAGCTTCCATTACTTATACAAAACAGCCTAGAGAAGGCTTTTTGGTTCATTATCATAAATAATTAAAACTAAACTGAGCTTGTCAAAATAAATGAGCACAGTGCATTATGTAACACCGTACCTTTGGGATTTCTAATCCTGTTCTTCTGCCTCCTCGCTAATAAATTCACCGAATTCAGTAATCTGGAATAGGTCTTCTGGCCATAAATGCACATTAGCGAGCATAATTAAGGAGAGTAATGATTTTGTTATTGCACATATTCTTAGCGGAGACATCCCTCCAGCTGTTTAATACTGAAACAAAAGCGGTGAGGCTCTCTAAGCCGTGGGGCTAGAGCGGCTCTCGGCTCATTCACATGCCCTGCTGGTCAAATGAATGGATTTCTCTGGGGCATGGAAAGGAAATTCCCCCCTTATTGCAAGTCTCCTACCCTCACTCATGTCTCAAGGTGTGTTATTGTGGCTGGAAAACATTTCTGTCACTAGTCTAGCCAGAAGTTTCATTCTCTGGAGTTCTCTGCCCCAAGATCTTGTTCTTGCCTTTTGGCTACAGAAGATGGAGAAGCCCAGAGACACTGCTCACTAATGACTTGGAAATGTTGAGGTTTATTCCTAGTTCCTCTCTACAGTCACACACAGCCAGGTTTTTCTCCTTGAAGGAGTTTTTTGCCTACATTTTGGTTAAGATCTAGGCACTTCTGATTAAGGAACCAGAGAACAAAGACAGAGGAACAAGTATTTGGTACATAAATAGAAGGAAGAAGAGTAATTCCTTGCTAGGGCAAGTGTCATTGCGGGACAACATTGTGCAGCTCATAGGAAAAATCAGCTTTAATCCCTCCTGCTTTGTACAAATTTTCTCATGAGCTGGAGTAAGTGTGCAGAAAAGAGCAGAGCCACATCTGTGTCTCTTGTAAAACCAGGGGAAGTGGCTCCTTAATTCCCTGGGGCTCAGGAAGAACTGATCCAGGCAGAGCCCTGTCTTTGCTACTCCTCAGCTGCTGGGTAGGTAGCAGATTTTTTTACCTGAGCAGATATGAAGACATTTTTCTGGTGAGGGAGGCAGAACCAGGAGTTTCAGCAGACAGACTCAGAAAGCAAATGCCTGGGAAATGCAGGCAGCGAGTCAGGATGAGGCACAGCCATGCCTTCAGACAAAGAGAAAAACTTCCCCGTCGCAACCGCCAAGCCCTCCTACACCCCTGCCCACGCTCTCCTGGCTCGTATCTGCAGATCAGACACTAGTTCTCCCCTCCTCTCCTTTTCCAGGTGTTATTGCCCAGCTCCCAGCCCACCCTTTTCCTTTTCCAGCTGCCTAGTGCTGGGAACATCCTACAGCCTCTTCCCAGCTGCAGTGCTGTCTATCTGCTGCTGCTTGTGCTAGCCTTCCAAAAACACTTCAGCTCACCTCCCAGTGATATAAAGATGGGTTCTGGAGTATCTTTTTTTAACAGCTAGTCTTTTTCCTCACTTCCATTCTTTGGGGAGGGGAACTGCTGCATTTGGAGGCCACATGCAGCAAGGGCAACAGCAGGTGGGATGCTCCTCTACCAGCAGCTGTGCAGGATTAAAAGCTTCACCCATTAACTTCCACATTTGTACTTGCTGCTGTGCCGGCACTGATCCCCACCCAGACAGAAAGCCACCCCAGAAACGGATGTTTTCTTGGCAGCCGCTCAGACAGAGATCTCTTTAATAAGGCGTCCTGGGCAAAGAGGATCACAGCTGCATTTGCCTATGAATAGTTCTCATGGGAAGTCATTGCTGACCCTTGTCCCCAGGACTGTGTTGTCAGGATGTCCACAGCCCTCTGGGCTTGGCATAATTGCCAACTCTAAGATGATTTCCCTTCCCGGCTCCCAGTTCCTCTCCTTGTGCAGCCAATGTGAGCCTCCCCATACTGGGACATCCATGTCCCTCTGTGTGCCCCTCCACTGCCACTAAGGCTTTCTCTCCAACCTCCACCTGATTCCAGCCTTCCCTGGAGGTCAGTGAGACCTCAGTGCACAAAAGCCATTTACTCCATATTGCTCCTCTGCCTCAGTCCCATGGGAGGGGTTTCAACACATGGATCCAATCTCAGCAGCACTCTGCCCTGCACCCGGCTGAGTGTGCTAAGATCTTCAGATGGGCCAGGTCCACCTTGGTCCCACCTAATTGCTCCCAGCCGTGACCAAAAAACAATAGTACGACCTTCAAAGTCCTTCCCAGGCCATGCTTAGGAGGACCAAGCGCTGTGCAGATGTCCCATATTAAAGGGGCACGTCAATGCCAGCCAAAACAGAATGACACCAATCAGAAGGGACCCTTTCCAAGCATTCTACACCTAACAGAATCTCCGTGAGCCCCAAAATCCCAGAGAGGGGGACCACACTCCATCTGCAGAGCCAACCCTCCATCTGCATCCATACTCCCTTTCCAGCCTCATCTCAGACACATGATTTAGCCTCAGATTAGCTAAGATGTGTAGGTGCTTCATCTCATCCGTGTAGCTGGGAACCACAAACCTCAATCCCCTCCAGGACTTGGCCCTGACCTCCTCGTGGCTGTGGTATGGCTGTGGGAATGGCACTCGTCCTACCTGCACCAGTGGGAGCCTCAGCGCCCCAGCAGCAAGGCCTGAGGCCAAATCCTGCAGGGAATGTTGAAAGGCTGATGCAGCTCAACTGTCCTTGGATGGGACACAGAAGGGATTGTGCACACCCTTCCTCCATCCCTGTGGCCGGGGCAGAGCTATCAGTTCCCTGAATGTGGCTTATCTGAGCAAACACAGCTGCCAGCAGAGCTGCCTACATGAAATCAGTTTTCCAATTACCCTTTGAGATTGACATCAACCGTCGCCCAAGTAGACACAACCAGCAACAGGTAATATCACTTATCTCAAAATGGAGGAACAACAGTATTGCCTTGCTACCTCCTTCCCCAAATCATCTCACCTTGGGAGATCAGGTAAAAATAAAGGCCCAGAAGAAGAGTGCACAACCTCCACTGTCTCCCAGCAGCGTACAACTGCAGTGATTTATTTTCCCCCCTCATAATCTTCATTTACTTTCTGGGTAGTTCAGGAAAAGCAGTTGCTGACAAGACCAGGGCAGGATTTCTGTGCAAATCCGGTGACTCAGGAGGGACTTAGTGAGTTTCTGTGAGAGATTAATATTTTTTTAAATCCCCATAACTATTACTCACGCAGCTCTTTATCATGGTTTGGCGCAATGCTTACGTTGAGCGCAGATCTGTTTGCGCAGAGGCCCAGGTGAGATGGTTTCCCCTGCCCTGAGGACCACCCAACAAAGCCAGTGGTGGCATTTCAAGGGGCAGAGCTCACAGGCAGGTCTCATGGACCTTGTGTCGCTGCGTTATGAAGGGCGCTGTGGATGATCCCACACCTGCCTTACCATGCCTAGGCCCACGCCGGCAAAGACGAAGACGCTGAGTCTGAGCAGCGTCATCTCTGTGCAGTGGTTAGTGAGTTTTCCAACAACCAAACCCTGGACAACCTGGGAAAGAAACACAGGAGCACCATTAACCCTGATGTATAATCATTTAAACAAACGAGAGCTGCTACAGCGCTGCAAACAAATGAAAGGCAGCAAATGGGTTATTCCATCAGGGTTTGTTTTGAAAAAAAAAGACCTCATTGCCACAGTAAACAGTGGGAAGACATGATCCATTATTTCAAGCATTTTGCATCCTAGGGAGAGAGCTATCCCATCAGCTGGAAGTCTTTACTCAGGGTGCGTGCTTTAGTTTACCATCACTGCCTTGTCTCCAGCAGTGACCAAAACTTTCTAAAAACTCTTGCAGATACAAATTATTTTTTCTAAGTTGTGATTTTTTGTGAAATACAGTTAATACTAAGGTCTTCATTCTTGGCAAATCCTTCCAAAGAAAAACTCTTCGTTTGTATGCAGAGGAGGAAAATGCCTGTACCTTCTCTTGACATTATTTTAAACTATAAATATACAAATTGGGTGATTCATAATTTTTAGGCATGAAACAAGTACGGCGGAGATGCTAATACCCAGTCCCAGCAGTACATGCAGATGTAAGGGGTGGGGAACTGGTTTTACAGATTTTAAATAAAAACTGGGGGAAAGGGGGAGGGAAGGAGGAGCAAAAAATTAAAATCCCAGGAATTATTTGACTTTTCCAGCACTTTGCAGAGCAAATTCCCTCTTTTATTTCTTTGTTCAGCATCTCTCATACTTCAGGTGATGCTGGCCCAAGTGGACAAGAGAGGACAGAGGCTGGAAGAGATCACAGTGAAAATAAACCTTGACTGACTGAAAGTCAGGGGAGGGACAGATAGGAATCTACTGAGTTTTCCCTGCCTTGAAAGGGTTTGTATGATCGAAATGAAAACCCCACCAACTTGAAAGAAGAGCTCTCGTTCAAAATGCTCTTTTGGTGGGATGGAATTTTTCCATGGCAGTCCATCCTGCAGAAAACTTCAGTGGTCTGCTTGGACCAGGAGTGACTCTATGCCATGCTCAACCTTGCTGTAGTAGTCCTAAGGCTAAAACCCAAATTCAGCTGGAAGGAAATGAGTGCAAATTAAATGAGGAAGTAAGTTATTAGAAAGAAAGGAAATGTCAATTTATAACAAGCAGTCCAGAAAAATCAATTTAATTACTAAAACAAACAAAAAAACAAACTAAAAAGTGAATAGTAGTAAAAATAAAGTTGACATAAAGAACAATAGCTACAAATGAATATATTTCCAACAAGCTACAACTTCATGGAAAACCATCAAAATTTAACCCTTCACTTTGCTTCAGAGCACAAAGGATTTCTGACACAAGGGCACATCACAACAATCCGGCGTTTTGGCTCCTAGGAAATGTTCTTCCTGCCTCCTCTTTGTCCTTGTCCCTGCCTTTGACCAGGGCTTGAGAGCTTGGCTCATGTGTGCCCAGATGCCATGTGACAGTGGCACAGGTCCCGTGTGTGTTTCCTGGGTCGTGTCACTTGCCAAGCAGCCTCTGGGACAGCGGCTGAGCTGCTGTGGCGCAATGCTTGGACAATGCATGGGGTGACCTGAGTCATCCTGACTGAAAGCCCTGCCGCGGACACGAGAGGAGGCTGATACCGGCCCCAGCAGCTCCTACTCGGGGGGTAGGTGGAGAAATCACTGAGTGACGCTTCATTAAGCTGAGTGCTCCAAAATTCGTCATTAGCTTTTTGCAACTTTCCAGTCCCTCCTACAGGCTCGGCCCAGCTGGGGCTCTGCTGAGTCACATGGGATGGGGGCTGAGCCTCGTTGCAGGGCATGGATTGACTCAGCAGTGGCATCACCCGAACCCCAGTTTGGCTCAACTCAACCACTGGAGGAAAGGAAATGTTTCCTAATTTGCCCAGGCTTGAATGGCATATTTAACTGGGATACACCGTACAGGCACAGCCTCATCCCTGCCCTTCCCTGAGTCATTGGGATATATCATCAGCAACTTCCCAGAGAAGCCTGGTCTGATGGCCTTGGGAGTGGTGTACCCAAAAATGTCTCCATCACTACATATGAGCACCTAAGCACAGGCAACAAGCACTGCTGCAGCAAAGCCAGGCACTGAGCAGGAGGACCTGGCAATGTGCGGGCCCCGTGCTGTCCCCAGAGTGAGCAGAGCAGAGGGGTGGTCCTTGTGCCAATGCTGGCATTCCACATGGGCTTTCCCATCACTTGGGCTGTGGCAATATAAGCACAAGGTAAAACATCACTGCTGAATCAACCAACTTGGCAATGGGACTATTTCCAGGGGCAAGCATGAGCCCGAGTCACCTGCTTTCCCTTTGGGGCTGTGCAGCAATCCCTGGGTTACACAGACTGCAGCCTCCCCCATGGGTTATCTGGACTGCCTGACTCCCTCCCCAGCACAGTTGCTGCTGATCCATCCATTAGCCCAAGCAGGCAAGGCCCACGATCTTGATTTTGGACACAGAGCCTTGATTTAAGTGCTGGATAATATTTCTAATCACAAGGAGCTCTGACCTCACTTTCCAGTCTGAATTTAGACCTGAAAACCCATTACTTCCAGCCTGCAATATTCCCTGTCCGCAGAGCCCTTGGATTGGCATGAGCAGCAGCTGCCTGCACAGGCACATCTGGGGAGGTAAAAGTGAAAGGTGGTTCATGTGCACTCTCCCATGTAAGATTTTGGACATGTGTTGCCATTACCAAGAGGTAGCAGGGACATCCCAGGTGACTTAGCCATAACTGCTCCCATGGATAAGGTCTGGTGGCTGACAAAGCAGCAGTGGGATTTATCCTTATTTTCATTGCCGCTGGTGTGTTCTGGGCTTTTCCCTTGCACATAAACTCCCCTAAGATCAACTGAGATGGGCCTTCCCCTCCTGCATTTCATTTTGCCTAGATGGTGCTTGCCTTTGTAACCTGACCTCCTTTGAAGTCGGGGAAGAGCCAGTGTACCTGGCTGGAATGCCTTCTGTCATCAATAAACAAAAGAGAGAGGAAATTGTTTGCAAGTGAAATAACAGGCACTGCCTGTGGCTGTGTACACATGTCACAGGAAAAACCAACTCATCTTTTTTTTCTTCCCCCCTCTCCTTCTTTAAAGGCAAATAAGTCTCCCAATAAATGCATAAGACCAGCCAAATCTTTCCTTAGCATTATGCTGGATTCATCAAACTGGGGATTTGTTAGACTAATTCAGCGAATCACATCGAAAATACTCTCTGCTTCTATCACTGTATTTGGTTTCTGGGAAGGCAGCAGCTCCCACTTGCTCAAAAGAGCCAATTACCCATTTTATTGTTAACCTCTAACAAATTTCAGCAATCCCTTTCAGGATGGAAGAGATTGTTACTCTTTGAAGGTTTAAGGTGCTAGTTTTTGGAAGGCTTTTGAAGCAGTAGCCTTGTTGCATGGAGCCCCAGCTGAGGACTGGAACCGGCAAGTAGCTGACCTCACCAGTGGAGGTTAGAGGAGTTATGCAGATGCTCAGCTGGTCCTCTGTGCTCAGAGACATGGGACTTTTTCTAAAGATTCTTCCATCAGCACCAATTGAAAGCTTGACAGAGCTCAGCAACAAAAGAAGTTCCCTTTCACCCAACAGCCTGGAAATGAACAGATATGAGAAGGTCGGAAAGGCAGGTGCAGCAGGCCAGATAAGCTGGTGCAGCCTAGTAGAGAAGATGCAGGGCCCCATCCCTAGTGCAGATAGCATGATTCACATCAGAAGCAGCCTCCCACGCCCTGGACCTGTATCTCTCCCCTTTGAAATTGTGCCTGGCTGGCAGTTCCCAGGCCGAGCGCAGCTCAGCTGGCTGGGGTGGGACGCGGGTGGGCACCAGCTGGGGCACACCACAGGGGTCAAGCAAATCACGAGGCTTTTCTGCACAGGATTAAGGTGGTACAAAGCCCTGGGCGGGGCAAAAGGGAGTTGTTTTACTGACACGGTGATGCCAGAAATCATTTGAGAAGTAGTTCAGGTCTTGTAGAGGAGCAGGAGGGTGGTGGGACTGGAAGGAGGGCTGACGGTGAGGACCAAACTGCTGAAGGCAGCACTTTGCCAAACAGGGGGAAGAGGCTGGTGTGTTTTGCTAACTCCAGCCTAATTGCTTTCTTTCCCCCTCCAGCCCGCCCCCCTCCACAGATATAAATCCTTCAAAGCAAGGAAACTGGAGAACTTTCTGTTTGTTGTTGCAAGGTCCTTTCAGCAAGTGGGTTTTCCCCCTAGGCATACCTGGCTGTAATTAAATCCCTGGCTCTTTAATCATCTCTTTTGCTGTGCAGGGGAAAAAAAAAGTGAGAGGGACAGACTGGTGATAAGATGATATGCAATGTAAATCTCTCCTCCAGGAATCTCTCTCATCTTTTCAGGATCACTCCGTACCAACTTGTCCCTCCAGAAGCTGCATGGCTAGAGGTGGGGTTTGTCTAACAATACAAATTTAAATGCAGTAAATAGAACAGATGTCTTATGATTTCTTGATCCTCAGGGGTATAAATATCTACCCCTTTGTCCCACCCAGAGTTTTGTTTGGTGCATTTTGCTTTGGTTTTTTTTTTTTGAGAAAAAGTTCTTAAAGGAAATCTTCCCCCACCCTCTCCAGTGGTTTGAAATCTAAGCATCAGATGTGACTTCAGATATCAGCCAGGTACTCAAGGTATTTCACTTGCCTAATCCTCCAGCAGTACTTTCCAAGTCACATACTACACCTAGAAGTTCTCCATGCTGTTGTGCTTGCAACTCTGAAAAAACCCACAACCTGATGCCTAGGCCCATTTCTGCCCATTATGCAAAATTAAATTATTTTAAACCATTATGAAATTAATTATTATCTGGAGGGAGATTGAACAGCATTTCACACTCCCAGGCATTCACTATGAGGGAAATTTCACTTGCATGGCTTCTGAGATGAGAGGACTCTGTAAGTCCAGCCCTAGAGGACAGAGGGATTGTGTCCCTGATAGGCTCTCATACGGCTTGCCTGAAGACCTACAAGTGATCAGATAAAGATGCTTCAAATACATCATGAGCAAGGGAATCTCTGCAATGCAAGCTGCCTGGCACAGAAGTACCTCTCCTGCTGTCAGCCTTCCCCTCCTCATTTCATTATCTCCCACACGACTTCTACTCTGCAACTTACGCTGGCACAGTCCCAGTTCATCAGATGGCCTCACGCTATCAGGGTGCTTCGAGCATCACTGCAGAGACCCGGATGGCTTGAATTATTACCCCCACTTGCTATTTTGATTTCCCCATCAGTCCACTCCAGCCTCAGTCACATTCCATTTTCTAAGCAACAACTTTGTTTCCTCATCAGACAGTTCTTCGTCTCAATGCTGTGACACCGCCTTCCCACGTCCTCCTCTGACCTTGTCTGGCTCTGTCCTGACCCAGAAGTTATCCCCTGTTCCCAGCCTTCCTACCCTCACTGTGCCTAAGCCTGCCCCATAGTTTCCCATATCCTCTGTTATTAGATGATGCTCTTTGCCTAACCACAAAAAGTAAATTGGCACTGGTTTCATCCAGAGAGCCAGGAAGCCCCCATTCCCTGTGGACAGTCCCTATGGAATTTGATGGGAATGTTTATAACGTGTATCAGCAGATGTATTATTTTGGGCAACTCAAGTCTCTGCAAGACAGGCTGGGAGCAGCAGCAAGGCAACCTATGTCCCTCCATGCAGGGGGACAAGTTGCAGCAAGGAGATGAACCACAGTGCCAGGGTGAAGGGTGACTGTGCTGTGGGCAGCCTATTTGGTGGAGGAAAAAGGGTGCTGAGAATGGCCCATGCCATGAGCAGTAGTCATTGGTGTTACATGTATGGTGTGGTGGGGACAAAACCCATCACCAGTGCCAGCTTGAGCTGCTAGGAAGTGCCATGATCCGTTCCCACGTGGACAGAGCTGATGCTCAGAGAGGGAGACACCAAGAGAGTTGCTCTGGAGAGTGATCAGCCAAAACACACAAGGCTCCTGGGCTTCAAACCAGCCCCAAATCTGCCTTCTAAGCCTGCAGGGATCCTCTCAGGTTGGGCATGGGACACTCCCCTTCCCCTAGATTTTGGGGTCCTGCATGGACATAAAGCAACAAGATGGGACCAAGCATGATGAGGTGAGGCTGAGGAGCTCCGGATGGGATCCCTCAGGTGATGCCTGAATGAGCAGTGGGGCTAACTACCATCCTCCACCTGCAAAGGAGCAAACACCTCACCTCCTGCAGGGTTCATGTTTCTGTGCCGATCTCCCCAAGCAAAGAGCTGTTTGACATACTGATGATGAAGAACTTGAGTTGCCCACTTAAAATTAGGTGGACTGTCCCAAAGCCACTCCAGATCTCCTCTCTAGGTACTCTGCCGCTGGCTTTCATGGGAGGAACAAGGAGAGACAGATGCTTACAATGCATTGGCCACTTCTTACCACAGCAGGTTAAATGAGGCTGAGAAGCTGAAAAACTAGATTAAGCAATTGGAGCATAATATCCTTGGGGTGGGAGAGGAAAGCAGGCAGACACCATCGCTATTTGAGTCATCCCGGGATTGCTGATCAGGCTGGGAAAGGGAGCTGCAACATCACATTCTGTGCAAGAAGAATATGTTTGTTTTGAGAATATTTGATTTAAAAACCAAAAACTACAATAACACAAAGAAATAATACTATAAAAATTGCCAGGATTTGGCAGACCAGACAGTGCTTTTGTCAGTGTATGACTTTCAGGGAAAAGCTGAATAAAGGTCTCAGAGAAGACTTACTGTGCTGTTCCCTGTGCTTCTCTGAAGCCACTTGGTGCATGTAGTATGTGCTGGGAGCAGGCGAGACCCTGGGACACAGTGCTGGTTGTATCAGCTGGCTGTGCTGTGCAGCTGCCCAGGCACTGTGTTCAGTGCCTGCAGGGAGATTTAAAATAAACAGGACATGGATGGATACTTATTTTCCCCTTCATTTCTGTGACATCCCCTTCTATCTATGAAAGTCCTATCCATTTTCAAGTCCAGGGAGAGATGCAAATGTGGGGACATGTTTTCTCTAACAGGAAGGCTCAGAGCAAGTCCAAGAGGATGGGAAAATCCTCAGTATGTTTAACAGAAAGGCAAACTAAGGAATGAGAAATCAAAGATGAGGATTTGGTTGATGAAATTCATTGAAAATTACATTATATTCCTTATGAATAAAGCTGTAATTTACTCAGTGAAGTGGGGAAGCCAGACAGCAGATATTAATCATCGTTCACCTATCCAGACTGGTGGAATTTACTTGCACCTTAATCTGCATTTATATCTCAGCAGTATCAATTCACTGTTACAGCAGAAACAAATGCATCTGAAATGTCATCTTAGGGAACAGAAAGGCACACAAGCAGATCTGGGGCTCAGCAGGACAGAGCTGGCACACATTCTACTCCCTGGATATGCCTTCCACTGGAGAAACCCCAATAGAAAGTAGCCATAAAACATTAACCAAGTCACTATCTGTGAGAGATATCTTTGGGTGGTTCTAGCCAGAGACCTGGAAGTAAAGACACAAAATCTAATGTTTTACAGTAATTTAAAAGCCAGATAGTGAGAGTCTAATTTGGTCCAGTCGAGGATCTTGTCACACTTAAACCAGAGCAGAGTTTGAAACTACCAGTGATAAAGTGGAAAGAAGAAACAACAAAGCAGAAAGCAGTGCTTTGGAACCTCCCAGGCGAGATGTCTTTGCTGCCACCAAGAATCAGGTGTCCTGGCCCTTTAAAAAAAAGTAAGGCATTATCCTCTTTCATTTTTGGTGTTCTGACAGCAAACTTCAATGCACGAACATGAAGAAGAGAAGTTTGTACCCTATGACCACTTCACTCCTATATTTCTGATGTCCAGTGTCATGCCCTATATGAATAGCAACATGGATAGAAACTACGTGGATAGATGAAAGCAAACTGCCTGATAAAAGCCAGTTTCTGTGTCAAATGTCCCAAGGCAAAGACTCTCCAGCAAAGTAGATACTGCACCTGAGCCTGCAGGCCACTGCTGGGTTAGATCTAGACTGTGGCAATAGGCATGATTGGCCTCTGTGGGATGAAACTCTATGACTATGGGAAGGGTCAGGTCCCTGGTTAGCACCGACATCTGATTATCCATTAGGAAGCAGAGTGGATGCTGTAATTCCTGTATCTTCCAGGGCTGTGTCTCTATGTGGGGTGCACAAGCACGGCAGTGGAGGTAACTTTATCTACAGTAGTTTCAACCAAACTAACCTGGGAAACAATAGCAGTGAAGACAGATAGATATTCCAGACACAACAGCAGTGTCCTGAAGACAGATATCCTGGACCTAACAGCAGCATCCAAGCCCAGCATCTAGCAACACTAAGCCACTCCTGTAAAAACACTATTGCCGCCCACATTACCCAACTCGAAACAAGCACACCGCGGCCGTGCTGCAATCCCAAATTTTATTTCAGTGTAGACACATGTAACAGGGATTTAACTCACATATCTAAGTTAAAAGCACAATTGTGGGGAGTCCCTTTACATTCAAATGGGGAAGAAGATTGGCCCTTCTAAAACTTGAGTGATTCCTGCAGATCCTGGTCTAGGAGGCAGCATACAAAAACTAACGTAGGGAAAGCCTCTGTAAGCAGTGGAGTTTGGGTCAGAAGCTTGCTTTGGAAAGCAGCTGCAGCTTTCATGCTGCAGACCAGCAAACTGGTCTTCTTTACAATTAGACTGAAAGGGAGAATGCATCCAGCTTGTTGGAGATGTTGAGCTCACAGGACCAAGAGACAGCTAGTCCAAAGTCATCCCCACAGACCTGACATGGCCAAGGCACCATCTCCTCAGCTCCAGCCAGTTTACTCTGCAGAATCCACTTGCTGATGTACAGCCATGTTCATCAGCTGCTCTACCAAGATGCCCAGATTCGGTGAGATCAGAGCAGAGCCCAGGTGACTGGCAACACCATGCCACATCCAAATCACAAGGGAAGGAACTAAAGCTGTCATTTCCCAGATGAGAAGCTCCTCCAGATCCCACAGGAACTCTGTGGCAATGCCCAGGAAATGAAGGCGGATTTAATAACAAGACCACCCTCCTTCAGGGTATTGCTTAACTTGCATTCCTACCTCGAGGCTTGCTTATAATCATCTGCTGCTCTTTCTGCAAAATTATTAGCCTCTTCCTCCAGAAGGAACACTCTGCTATAACGAACACCGTATTTTTTCAGCCCTGCTACTGCCTAATTCAGCTGACTTTTCCCTTTTACCCATTTTGGTAGTCTCTTAACCATGTAACCATGTTCCATTGCCCACCTTTTTTTTTTTCCTTCTTTCTTTTCTTTTTCCTTTTTTTTTTTTTTTTTTTGAAAGTACAAGCTTGCTGTGCTTGTTTCCACACAGCAGAAACAAGTTCTTCCTCTACACTGAAGGGATCTGTGAAAACACCGGTAAGATCATGTACTTGCATAAATGTACAGGGTGCTACTACGTAAATGTAAATCTGCTAACCTGCACCAGGAAAAACCCCAGCCAAAGCGGTTTAGGTTCAATGTAAGTTTTTTTACAAAAAACAGGACATATCAGTCTGAGGAAATTTTAGCTCCACAGCTTAAAGATCCACAAAGAGAGACAAGGGAAAGAAAGCTTTCAGGACACTCTTTCCTCCAATTTCTTCCCATTTCAAGGAACAGAATAAATTTGGAAAACCTTCTGTTTTTGAAGCCAAATACTGTATGGCAGAGCTAGGATTTGCCTGTCAATATTGCATCTGGATTTGGAAGGGAATGTGTCAAAAAGGTAGAAAATTAGATAGCAGTGTGGTTAATTTGTCTAAGAGAGGGACTTGCACTTCACTTACCATTTGAAGGACACCAAAATATGACATCAGGTATCCAGACTCCACTGCTTCCAAGCCAAAGAAATCCATAGAGATGATGGAAAACATAATCATGAACAAACCTATAAGGAGGGTTAATGTAAAGGATACATCAGTGTACTTGTATTGCATATAGTGGCCCAGATCCTGCTCTCAGTCACCCCCAGTATGAGCCAGGAGCTCTCCCTGGGTTTGCCGGCACTGGATATAAACATGAGTAGAATCCTATTCAAAGTCATTGTAGTAATTTAATCTTCAAGTATTAACTTTTTTATCCCCCTTACTTTCATCTTTAAATAATGTGACTATGTAGGCTGAAGTTTCAGCTGTTTATTATAAACTTGTAAATATTTGTATCACCGAAGCCAAATTAACCATTAAGACAGCAAGAAAACATTTGTTTTCTTGTTCAGACAAGACTGTAACCATAAAAATAATCTGATTGGACTCCTCTCCCCTTTTGCCTGACTTCAGATTTTCACCATGGGGAACAACCCAGTGACATCACCCAAGATGCAGCGATTTCACTGCACACCTCAGCAATGATGTCGGTGGCACGTGATAAATTTCTTGTGTGGACCAATAGTGGTGTCCACACAAGGAGTCAGGAAAGTACAGACAGAAACAGCAAGGGCTGAGTCTGCTTTTCAATTAAGGCAATTTCTGAAAGTGTAACGGAAAATGCCCACTCAGTCTCAAATGAAAATACGACAGTGCGTATCCCCCACCGCCAAACACACACAACTACAGACGTGCTTACACATGCTCCCGTCCTACACAAAGAGCCATCAAATTAAATACATTACGGCAAAATATTTTGCTCCAAGCGTGGCATGGGGTAGGAGTCTGCTGCTTCCCCTACTGTCTTGGGCACCTCAGAAAGACCAAGATAGTAAGAAACTGGGGTTCTCTGTGTGTCAACAACCCCACAACATGCCTGTGAGAGACCACTGATCCTTTTGGGAACAGAGAAGAGAGTAGATGACCCTTAGAGGTCCTGCCTTTTCTTGTAGGATCCTCTGAGTTACAAAGACTGGGTAAAAAGGGAGCTGTGGTCCTCTTCTTCCTGGAAAAACAGGAGTCCAGGAGGCAGTATGTGAGGACTAAGAAAATAGCCGGTGGCCTGGCAAAGCGAGTCACTAACATGGGAAGGATTTGCAGACTTTTCCTGGAAGGATGAAGAGAGTGATCCCAAATTGCTGGTTAAAATGCTGAGGAGGACTTAGTCCCTTAACAAACGAACATCCAGCAGCCAAACTGCATCACTACCAGTGGAGCACCTGCAGCAACAAGGACCTCCCTCCAAGCACCCCAAGCCTTTGCCTCGAGGCAGCACCACCCTCCCAGCCCAGGACTTGCCACAAAGCCTTTCTGAACCCCACCAGAGACACGTCTTCCCCCCTTAATGGAAGTAGCTGCACTCCAGCTGTCTCAATGGCATTGGGGGAGAGGGATGGGGGGCACGAAGGGCATCCTGCTCTGCTACTCTACAGATATTTGGAGAAGGTGCCAGGGAGCTGAAACTCATGAAGATCCATGGCTTCGCCACACCCCTTCATGGAGAGCACCCCATCCTTATCCAGTTACTTTGAAATCGCTCTCAGCTCAAGCCAGCTTAAGGTAACATGCAAATAGCAGTATTTACTCACAACACCCAAATCAGGCAACAGGGTTGCACAAGTTTATAAAAGGCACACGTGAAGAAATGAAAGAAAAACCACATTTGGTTTCACTTGTAGGAAGATCAGATTGAAGCGGGCCCTTCATCCTGCTACCCCACTGCAAGTACTACCTAGGAGGGGCTCGTCCTTCCTACATACCTGGCGCTTCTTCCTGGTACCACATGCCAGCTTCTACAGCTCCTCTCCCCTTTGAAGTCCCTCATCAAGTTAAGGCAGATTTGGATCATCCTCCTCCAAACAAGCCTCCAAACAAGGGAATAGACTGTGCTCTTTAATTAGCATTATACATTGCACGGCTCCCCTGGAGATGCAAAGGTCTTTTTTTGTATCTGTTTCTGCATGGTCTCCTAAAGCCACGTGGAGAAGGGAGACCTGCTTGCCCCCTTTCGTTCAGCAACTAAGGGGATCTTTTCAACTGGAAACACATTTCTTGGTGAAACCCACAAGGGGAGCCCCAAATTGAACTAGAAAAAGGTTTTATGCTCATCAGAACAAGCATTTCTTGCAAAGATCTCAGCAGGTTCCCATGTGGGTAGGCTACAGGTCAGCTGAGTGCAGCCACGTGAGTAATGATAAGCCTCAATTCACACTGCGAGGCTCAACATGAAAAAAAAAATGGAAAATGGCAAAAAATATCCTCAGAAACCTCACCCTTTTTGAGTGGGTCTAAACAAGGGGTGAACTCCTTAGAAAAAAACCTGGCACCAGTGGGTTGAATAACAAGGATTATACAGCAGAAGGCAGGGAAGTTGTTTATGAGATGCAGTAATGAGAGGAAAAGCACCAAGGAAAAACAGGAGTCCAAACTGTATTTAAAAAAAAAAAAAAAGATGTGACATGTCTAAAAGCAGCCTGTGGCTTTGGAGGGCCAGCTTAGCAATCCTCACTGCAAGATGGTGTGAGTAGGCAAGCACAGCCTCTGCAGGACCGTCGGCCCTCCTACGCTGGACTGAAAACGTGATGGGATGCAGAGCCCTAGGGCTCACTGCAAAATCCTGTTCCACATGTGGAAGAAAATCCTTTTAAAAATGGGATGCAGGTGCTAAACCTATGCAATTGTGTTGAAACCAGATTTTCCAGAGGCATCAGACAGCCAAAGATTCATACAAGCAGGTATTTTATCAGTACTTTCAAGGCCCTGGAGATTTCTGGTCAGTAAAGAGGTATGTTCGAGATTTTTATTCTCTTGTTTTTCTTTCTGTCTCTTATCTACCACAATGAAATGAGGCTCTCTTTTCCCAGGTCAGTTGAGAAGGTAATTCGGTCGTGTTGGAAACGTCTGCTGCCTGTCAAATCCCTGGCAGCTGCCCTCCTGCAAGAGGCACAGAGCCCAGGTCTGCTTTTACGCAACACAGGGAGGAGGTTCCCAGCCCTGCAGCCCTCCTGGGGAGGGTCTTTCGGTCTCAAACAAGCTAATTTTAGACAACAATGAGATCCATAAGGAACAAAAGATTTTCTTTGGTGTATATCACAAACTTGTTTACAAAGTAAATAGAGAGCGGTCTGTAATTTGGGCAATTAATTAATTATACAGTTGCAGCCTGGAGATGAAAGGTAAATGAGCTCATGAGAAGCTCAGCCTCTAGCTGTGAGCCTCAGAGAATTAAGTGATGGCCAGTTCCCCTTTCAGCTGCCATCAGTTGTTCAGTCACCTGAAGTGAAGAGATACCTGCAAAGAGAAGTCACTAGGGTTTTAATCACTTTTCACTGTAGTGCAAGCGCTATCCGTGTAGCAGGAGTGCCTGAAGTGAACCCATTCCTATCCTTACGGAAATACTCCAAGCCATGCATTGACAGACTATTAGCCTGCCTTAAATCTCAGCTTTGCTGTCTCCATCCTCTTTGCCTAGAAACTGCCTTGCAGTTTTCAGCAGGAGATGTTTATTTTGCCTGGGTGAGCATTTTTGCTTTGCACGGGAAAAGAAGAATGGATTCTCCGACAGGCAGGAATTGGCATTTCAGCAGGAATGACTAAAGCAAAGTGTATCTCACCTGGCCTCTGGAAAAAGGAGAGCACGCAGGAAATTACTGCACAGATCTCATATGGATGTGGTCTCAGGGATTTTTAAACAGAGAAATGAATGCTACTTTAAGATGAGAAATGAGATAGAATCAGCAAAGAAAACCTCCCTTAAAACATCTGTCTCATTCTATGAAATGCTGTAATTTTATACACCTTTTAGAATACAGTTTTAGAAGTTTAGCTTCTTAAGAAGCAAAAAAATTGCACTATTAGGGCAAGCCAGCAGTACATTGAGATTGTGTCCTGTCTGCAGTGGCAGGAGTAGGACCAACTGGCATAACTGATCTCAGCAGTGCCAACTACACACAAACAGGGAAAAAAAAAATCAGAAATCCTTTACTTCCCTGTGTATTATTCTACAACTCCAGTTGGACTTGTTCCCCCAGTGACATAGCAAGGAATAACAGATGAGCCTGACCAAGCCCAGAAATGCCACCCCCTTCTGATTCAGCCACACTCCACAGCCAAATCTACTTTCATTTGTAAACTGAATTTACCGTTTACAAATCAGAATTTTATTTGTAAATCATGTTTCTTATTATTTAAACATCACGGGCTTCTCCAGACAAAAACAAATTGGAAAAAAAATGCAAAGTCTAAAAGCTAAGGTGCCTTAATTTCTCTCTTAAGATCCCTGTTTGGAAGGGAAGTGCCTTGGTTTGTTCAGATGCATGATGTATATGTGTTTTGATGTGCACAAAATTCAATTCTTGAAATCATCATCAAGAGAAACTGCACTTTGTGTTTGACTGGTAAAGGAGCCATAAAGATTTTCTGTGTGGAAGGGCAGAGAACATCATCTTGTCCTTACACACCACTAACAAAGCTGACATGCTAACTTGTTTCTGGTCAAGTATGGGGAGAAAGAAGTTAGAGGGTAGGCAAAAATGAAGATTATTAAATGTGGCCAAGGATATGTAGTCAGGCAAATTGGGAGATATGGACCATGCCAGTACAGCAACTTCAAAGGAAGCAGGGAAACAGGCAAGTTTGGGAAGGGTTTGAGTATCAGCCAGTTCCTACTGTGACACAAAAAACTGAGCAGAACATATAAGGAAGAGAAAAACAAGCACCACCATCATGCACAAGGGAAGAAATACACTGTGGCTCTCCTGTGTGCAGCCTGATCCTCTCATCCACCAACAGTTTTTTAGTTGTTGGGAAAACGGTTAGGATACATATACACCTTAAAATCACTAAGTAAAATCAGGAAGGACCTCAGTGTTTCCAGGAGAGGACAAACTATTTCCTTCTGCTCTGAAGAAATTGCAGCCTAAATAGAAATGACAGACAAGAGAAAAAAATGTCTTGTCCAGCCAGGGGGATGGAGCAGAGAAATTAAATGATTTGCCAAATGTCACAGATGCCTATGACAAATAGTCTGTTTTACATTAAGTCCCAGGGTTCTCACCCTTTGTAGCTGAGACCATCTGAAAGCATCCAACATCAAGTTAGGACCTGAATCCTCACTGCTCTGTGATCAAATGCAATGTGCTCTCAGTAACTTGAGACAAGCCTGGTCTACACTGTATGTCATCTTATTTTAAATACATCAGCAATCACGGGTAATGGGGGAGATTTACCTATGGGAAGCCCAGCCAAGACCTTGACTATAAAAACTTCCATTACTCCTGGAAACTTCATCAGACGTAGGATTTCTCTGATGCTAAACAAGCTGCCAGACTGTGATGTACCTACAGAAGACAACATATTGATTAATACTCTATTTATACAGGTTGAGGGTAGAAAGTAAGAAACTCTGAAACTATCTGCTCAGGTTCACCACCCCCTTTCCCAAAAGGCACTTTTGTCTCTGCTGCACCAGCTTTCTGCTGATGGCAGGAGGTTGGGAGCTGGTGCCAGGTCTGCATGCAGAGGAGCTCAGTGAGACAGTGGGATTGCCTCCCATGCCAGACCAGACTAATCCCCAGCAAGGGGTCCACATTTACCTTTTCTGAGATACATATCAAGCACTGGGCTGGAAGACTGCAATTCTACATGGCAGAGTGATCGACACATAGGAAATAATACTCTACCATTAGCAGAATTTAGGCATTAAAGTGTCAGCATTTCAAGGTCGGGACCTTTTTGCCCTTAAACACAACTCTAAGGTACTTCAGCAGTTCTTGCAGCATGTCAATCCCCTGTCCTTATTCATGTACTTTTTATCAGAAACACTAAATACTCACTGTTCTCTGTCACATGCTGGTTTAACTTTGGTTTAGTCTGCGAAGGGATCCAAACCACTGCTATCAGGGTATTGATGAGACTTCCCACCAGCCCAACATATGTAGGAACAAAAATGCTGCAAACAGAAAAAAATACAGGGAACTGGATAAATATCATAAACAAGACATTTATAACTCCATCTTGCAAAGTCTTGGGCACTTGGATGAGAACAATCCTCTCACAGTTGCAATACTATAAAAGAGCTCATATCCCTTCATGGAGGGTTTGGATATGACCACAGTTTGAAGTTTTACCAGAAGATGGCTATTGCTATCAACATAGTTTATCGTTTTTATTATTAATAGAGTATAATACAATGTTTTAAATCTGTAATTGTCGGGGGAAAAGAGCTCTTCTTGGTTTAATGAAGCTTAGAAATCTTCTCACAGACAGCACAGCATCTGCTTATTAGAATCCATCTAATCCCCATCTAATCACCAACTTCATTCATCTGAGCATCATCTCACCCTTTGAAATTTCTCAGTGAAATCAAATGAAGTTAAGGAAAGCAAAGAAAGTACTCAAGATGATTAAGGATGGTAGAAAACAGCCTACAGCCAGAACTAAACCCACCAGAGATACACTACCACTTGAAAAGGAGACATTAAAAATAACAAACATGATTTACAAAACCTTCTGAGAAGGTAATCAGCACTTTGACTGATGCACTTCCTTTTCTCCAAAGGTGCCCAAAACCAAATCAACAACCCTCCAACTGCCCATCTGAGCCTCAAACAATGAATCTTTAACAGAAATGGGGGCCACATCCTTAGAATGTAGACAAAGTGAACAGCAATTATTAACTGCAATTGTACAATGATAAAAAGAAACAATTACAACTTATCTAAAAAAAACAAGCACAGACATGAAAAAATCAATAGAGCCAGTAATTAGTCCTCAGTTATTGTCCTCTTAAAAGGGAAGGTTAGGAAATCACTCCTCCTAATCTTTAAGGGTATATGGGAAGATTTCACATTCTAAAGGGCTTTAACTCTGACAAACACAGATAGAGCAAAGTCCAGGGCTGGAAGACTGAAACTTAGAGAAGTCGTGCTGAAAACAAAGGGAGAAGTATGTTTTAACAATGAGAGCAATTATCCACTAAACTAGTTCATTAAAAGTCTCCCCTGCCATAGGAACCGAGTTATTTGAAGGGTTTTCTAAAACATGTGCTTAAAACCTACCACAGAAAGCAGGTTTGGGGTGGGAATGTCCAGTAGAAATAGCAAAGGCTGGCGTCACAGAGGGCACAAGACTAGGAGACCATCATGGTGCCTTGGAGGCATCGAAATTTAAGCACTTTGGACTTCAACAAAGTAATGCCTAGATTTCACCAGAGGAGGCTTTAGGATGTGTGGGTCTGTGCAGACTCAAAGTGACTGAGCCATCCCTGCATACCCAGCAACCTGTGTTGCAAAAATAAGATGTAAAAGCGAGCTATGAGCCAGCAACTGATGCTCCCTGTGAGCCTGCTGATGAAGGACTGCTTATTGCCTGAATTTTTACTGCTGATTTCCTTGTCAGTCCATGGTGTGTGGTTTTCATGGAATAACCAGCAGCACTAATTGTAAATGCCTCAAGTTTCCTCTGTGCTAGAAAAAGGTGCGGTCTGAATAATTTCTGGAGTATTATTTAAGTCACAGAGTAAGACAGTTGAGGATTGAAATGCAAACAAGCAAGAAAAGCATCAAAGAGAAAATACATACACACACACACACACACACACACACACACGCATTCCTACTAATAGCAACGACAAACATCCCAGCTGAATATTTTGATTCTCATTAATTATTATTAATAACAACAAAGTCAGATAGTATCTTTCTGCAAATGGACTTAGTGCAGTAATTTAGACCTGCTCCCTTCCATCCTCCAAGCTGTTCCACTAATTAACTCAGACCACAAAATTAGTCATTTACTGGATCATTACTTTTTATTTTTAGTGCAGCAGATTGCCACTTTCTAATTTAAAATTATCTGCCAAACAGTTCCCAAGTGACTGAAATCAAATTTGTGGACACAGATTTGCACCCAAGAAATCCAGAATTTGTACTTTATATTGGAAAAAAAAAGTAAATTTACTAACAAAATAAAAAGGATAAAATAACCAAAATAAGTAACTACAGCTGGCTAAATGTTTGGTGGTTTTCTGCTTTGTGCGTTTTTATTTTTGAGGTTCTGTATTTCAAGCTTTCATTCTGATATTGAAAAAACACATCACAAAACCTTTCATTGGACAGAAAAACTTCCTTTCTGGTCCTTTTTTTCCCCTGGGGTTGTCCAGAATCCCACATACCAGTGTAAGTATGTTTTACTCTTCTCATCCAAGAACAATTACAGCAATCAATGAGGGAAGGATCCCCCTGTAAAACAAGTAACAAATGATGCAGTATTTCACTGCAAGCATATGCCAACTTGTTGCTGTGAAAGGGAAAGAAGAACCTTGACAGTTTATGTATTTGGGAAAACTTGGGCTTGATGTAATGGATTTGTGGAATTTTTTACATCTGGTCACTGAAGTCAGAGAAATCCAATAAGATGTGGAGCTCAAAACTGTTTTCCAGACAAACCCGAAGCATTCATTATCCTCTTAAAAATCCACCTTCTTAAGCACAGTTTCTGTAACTGCTTTATCTTTTTCCACTTTTTAAGCACTGTCATTCCTTGATGGAAAGGCAAAGGTGGTGAAGGTACCCCCTCAAGTTAGCTGCTCCATTATCTCATCCTTCAGCAGTGATAAATAGTAAAATTTGACATAACTCACCCGTGTCCAGGAAACCACCTTTTACGTTTGTTTGTTTGCTCATTTAAGAAAGATGAAGTGAAACCAAGGGTCATAAAAATGCCATATTGTCACAGCAGGTTATTAAGTTTTTTCTGATGTATCTTAATTTCTTTTTTTTCTAATGTTTTCATTACAATCCATGAATTATACAGGATGACACCTCTTGTGCCACCCCTCCAGTATGGCATCAGTAGAGCATATCCTCCACAGTGAAAGGCAAGTGTTTTACAGAGCAGTGCTGGGCTCCTTTCCTGACAAATGGTCACCTCTGAAGCCCTCTGAGGATAGCTTTGGTGATGCTATTGACATCAGCAGAGAAAACATCTGGCAGTCAGCACTCTGCTGTGCTTACTGGACCCTTTTCTGCATGTTAAGCAAGCAAAGGACCCAGAGTCAAGCTGTTGCCCTTATTTCTTACTGGTCAAATGAGGAACAAGTGGCACAAATCAGAGCAACTAAGGTAAAGGTAAGACACTATGACCCCTCAGCAGAGTCAAAGGGTAGGGCGGCAGAGGTAGGAATGCTTACTGGGTTGGTAGCTCCTGCTGAATAAGACTTGGCTCATGGTCACTTGTCTCTTTTTTTATTTTAAGACTTAAGCATGAACTCTCATCTCTGCTGATATCAGCCAAAGTCCTTCTTCATTCAGTTGTGCCTGTTTGGCTTATCAGGAGGAAGCTTCAGCAGGAAGGGATGCAGTGGCACTATTAAGAAGCACATCAAGCAGGTTGCTCCCACAGGACCTTTTCCCATCCTCTTCCCCTTCCTGCCCTCCCTCTCATCCCTCCTGGCTGTCCACAAACCAGCCATGTGGAATCAGAGTGAGCCCTGCCAAAACCAGAAGCAAATTTCCTGAGCAGGGTGGAAGAACAAAGGCTGTGGGCAGGACTAATACAGTTAAATTAAAGGGAGCAAAAGGGCGCAGCAGCTTTGACAGCTGAGTTCATTGTATGGCCTCTTCCAGCTTTGTGTTGATTAATAGGAGATTAAGAGCCTTTACTGTCCTGGGCTTCATGGCCAAAATAACTTGGATAACTTTATCTGTGTATTTCAGCATGTTGCTTTTTTCATCTGGAGAGAGGGAGTCCCTTGCTGACTTTAGTCAGCAGCCTTCCTTCTCCCCTGGGGATTTCTGCTAGCAAAGCCCCTCTCAGGTTGTCAGCTAAGACCACAGCTGCCCACTATTCTTTGTTTTCAGCCTTGCCATGAAATGGGGAATAAAGCCCATTGCCCTGTCCTGCATGTGACTGATGTGTCCCAGGGTCCTGCTGTCAGGAGGATGCAAGGATTTTGGCTGCAGGGAGGAACCTGGAGGAGCACTAGTTTTTGCAAACAGGAGCAGCTGCAGCTTGCCCTGACTTAAAGCTTTCAGAGAAATAAGAAGAAAATGTGAGCAGAGGGACTTGGATCCCACGAGCCCATAACATCCACCAAGCACTGCTTAACAACCTAACAAAAGGCTCTCCTCTTTGCTTTCCTGAGGCCATCAGGCAAATGTGGTGGGTGCATTAAAAGCATCCTTTTAAAGAGTTTTAAAGGATTTAAAAAAGTGGGATGGCCATCCCAGGGCACACTTGCCACAGGACCCACAGTGTGGCCTGGTACAAGACTCACTTGGTAGCCTGTGGCCATGGAGAAGGGACAAGTGGCTGACAGCTGGGATTACACATCTGGAAACTCCATCCTTAATGCTGGTGGGAATGCAGAATTGATGATGAAACCATTAATAGTAGCATCATGGTAAACAGATTAAACCCCAAAAAATCCTAGCATCCAAAGCCAGCTGGAGGAGGGTTGCATTTCTACCCATCTAACACTTAACCAGCCTCTGTATTTACTGGCAGGTAAATCCCAGTGTGCACCACATCTCCCAGGTGCAGCAAAGTGAGGACCTACTCTATGTTACCTCATGACCTGCTCCCATCAGGGTCAGCTAGTATGAAGCAAATGAATGCAATCAGGGTTCAGTTTCTGAATCAAGACATAACAGTAACAGGTGACAGCAAGGGCTCACAGAAGTTCTCCAAATCCTGTCACATGTCCCTGAAGTCAGAGGTGGCACACGTGAAGCACCAAAAATATATGGAAAAGTTTACAGCAAATGCAGCTCTTGGAAAGCGAGGCCTGGCCAGACAAGTATGTGTGGGTGTACAAACACATATGCAGAGCATTTCCCAGTAGCTTTGAAGCAATGCTTTCTGCAAAACTTCCATGAAAAACACAATCCCACAAAGGCATGTGAACCATGCGGGCATCAGGCAGTGGCACAGGAGCAGGAGAGAGGCCACTGATCAGGCATCTGCAGGCAGATAATAATTCCAATTTGCAGGCAGGGGGCTTGAAGAGAGTCCCTGCTGGTACCTACCAGCCACGCCCCTCAGGCAGTGCTGAGCCAGGATGGGCACCAAAGCCTCCTGCTTCCACCAAGGAAGGCTGCAGCATAACAACATGGGATACAGTTTTGGGCTCCAGACCAAATTCCAGTCCTGGCTCTGACCTTGCTGGGTGGCAATTCCCATCTTTAGTTTCCTGTCTGAAAAGGCTGGGACAGACCCATGGAGGTACTTAGGGGCTGCTGCCAGCTAGGAGGCTGCATTCAGGCTGCGTGTGCCACGAGATGGTATCAGTCGCTCTCCGATTAGCATTCCAGCCACAGACCCTGCTCTGCAAAATCCAGGAGAAAAACACGCTGGTGTAATTGCATAATTAAATGTTGCGTCAATACAGCGATTCTTTCGAGGAGGAAGCAGTTCCCAATGATTAAAGATCCCTGAGGATTAAAGGATCAATGTGTATTTCAGCAGTGAATGGGACTGCGTTTGTTTTCTTTCTCTTTTTCTTAATAAAGTCAAAGTTGAACACGGAGACAGCACAGATTGTTTTTTAGTGACTCACTCCTACTTCAAAACTGCACTGCATAAAGCCGGCATTCATAGCCAGCCCAGATTCCTTAAAGAGCTCTGAAAGGACTCTCAAAATATTTCTTTGATTGCAGTTCGGCCACACTATCCCCTCATACCCTTAGAGGGGCAGCTATGGCTGAAAAAGAGCTGGTGAGTTAAAAAGAAAAGAAAAGCAAAAAACTGAGGTGAAACAAAGAAATTTCAGGTGAAATCATGACACCAAATCACGTGCTCCAGTAAACAGCTTTCAGTCTGTAAGAAAGTGGGCAGTGACCATTGTGTTCCTGATAACTGATACATAAACTTAGTACATAATGTAACTTATTGTAAATTAGTGATGGTTGCATTTAAGGAACCTTGTTTTACTGCTTTGACAATGCTTGCTGAATGCATTTCATTTTTGACCCATTGTGGTCTAGTCTATATTGTTGAGATTCCTCCTAAAAACAAACAAACAAAAAAGCACAAAATTTCACTGAAGTTTCTTAAATAAACAAACCCAGAAAAGCCTCAACCAAAAAAAAAGATTCACTGAGCCTACAGAATTTTTACACATTTCCTGGTATGTTCACGCCAATGCACAGAGCTAGTCCAGCTTCCACAGCCCAGGGCACAGTAACACACATAAACCCAGACAACCCAGTGCCCAGCAGACTTCAAGGCAGTGCTGTCAGTGAAGGGTGGCCAGTACCCTCCAGGACATTAATGGTGCCTTTGAGAGGAAAACAAAAAAAAACCCCAAATCTTCCTTTCTGCAGTTCCTATTCCCTGCCTCATGGACAAAACATCAGACAAAGACATGAATAAGTGTGCTTTGAGTCTTTCCCCTGGCTCTCCTGTCCCAGCATGTGTCCAAGCACATGAGACAATGGTACCTTAAGCACAGAGCACAGTTAATGCCAGCTGAAGGAGTGTTAAATCCCAAGGGGGAACAAATGTAGCCTTTAAGGGAGATGTGCCACAGAAAGATGCCCTTTCTCACTTGCTTCCTTGTGGTCAGGTAGAAGGTCCTTCACAAGAGGTAGGACAAATCACCTAGGATAAATCACCTGTATTTCACCATAACCCCCCAGTTAGACTTCTTTGGTTGCAATTTGCACATTTTTTCACTGGGAGCCTGGGATTTCTCTAGATACAGAACATAAAACTTGAGTGGATAGCCATCTCCACCCATGCATCAGCAGGAAAAGGAGGGATTTTACTGCCTTGACAAAACTGGAAACCATGACCAGGGTGTCCTTTTTGCCACATATGCTTTAGATGCTTTAGGAGCAGCAGAAGTTGGCTGCTGCTGATTTGGGGAGAGCAGGAGGCTTTTTTTCACTTGGTGAACTTGACACCAAAGCAGGCTGTCCAAGGAGGTGGTGAGACTTTGCATCCACACCCTCTGCAGAGCCCCTCACAGGGTGAGAATGAGTCATCTGCAGACAAGTGTTCATTCAGCTGCTTATTTCTAATGGCAGCCACATCTGGAAAATTTGGGTGGTGGGAAAGGAAAAAAATACGAAGAGGGTTATGGGCAGCCTGTGTGACCTGTTTCCATCAGAACTGGGTGAGGGAGAGATATTGAAGATTGGCACTGGTGCATTAGCAGGGCAAAGAGCCAAGAGTGCTACAGCGAAGGTATGTCAGAGCTGCCTTGTGCTGGAGACATCAGACACAGGATGGGACAAGGCCAGGATCTCACAGTGATCCCCAAAGTCATTGGAGCCACCTGTGCCTTAACTTCCCTTAAGGGACATTCACTCCTGTGTGTTGTCACTGAAGCAGCAAAAGGAAGGTTACTGGTGGGACTTGACACTCCATCTTGAAGAAAAAACATTAGGTCAGTGCAGGGCATTGAATAAAAACACCTGGGTTTCTTCCATAGGGAAAATCCTCTTTTGGCAGAGCTTCCTAGGTAAACAGTGCTCTGTATGAGCAGATAAGGCTGGCTGTCCATTAGGGGCTGTGCAGCAACAAAGTGATCTGTCCCCCACGAGAGCTGGGGAAATCCCAGCTCGAACTAACCAGCTCCAGCTCAGGCACAGCAGATCCCGCTGCTGGGGTGTGAAGGAGATGGTTGTGGCAGGATGCTAATTCCCAGGCAGCTGGAGCAGCCTGGCTGTGCCAGACTGTTCTGCTGCTTGATCCAACACAGTGCTCTTCCGAGGAACTTGCCTAATTGCCGGAAGAGGCGTATCAGTTACACTTCAAAAAGATGTGGGCGGATTTGCATGCTTTGCCCATAATCCGCCACTAATTTTGAGTATCATTTATTCTCGTGTGCTCTTTTCTGATAAAACACCCTATTTTCAAATACTGCACTTTCCTAATTCAAAGCTTCACTTGTATGTGTGATTACTGCTTTTCCCTATTGCATGGCATAGACAGTCCCACTGGTGTCTTGGTGCACTGAACACCTGCACATTTACATGAATTTATAACAAGCAGGGGAATAAGCTGCATTCCCCAAGAGATTTTAGCCAGCTGGCTGGTTAAGGCGTTGCTTGACTCACACTCATATATAGTATCACCCTGTATGTCTAGAAATGGAGAAGAGTAGATGAGGATGAGATATGACCTGCACTTCCTGAACGGGGGGCTTGCAACATCTGGCTTTGGATGAGCTGGGGCAGGTCAAGATAGGCATCAGAAAGTAGGTGTAAGTGGTCAGTGCTCACATCAGAGGCATCCCACTGGTGAGGCTGGAACATGTGCTCTTCAATCTGTCTGTGCATGGTCTGGCCTAGCAGTGAAGTAAGAAAGTTTGCTAAGGATACACAACTAAAAGAGTACTGGGGAAAAGCGCAGCCAGTGGGGAATTGCATATGGCCCTTAGAGGGCTGAGGGATTGGGCAATAACATGGCAGCTTAAAGTCAGTGCAGACTAAATTTAAAGTGATGCATTCAAGGAAAACAGGTCTTAAATTCATATGTGAAATTATGGTTTCTGAACTGCTTATTATTACTCAGGAATGAGACCTTTGGAGATCACAGACTATTCCACAAAACCATTGGCTCTTTGCTCAACTAATCAAAGATTAGAGATTGCCATGAAAGAAACAGCAAGTTGAACAGAGAACCTCATTAAGCCACTGTATAACCCATGGGTTCACCAGTACTTTGAGTAGTGCATGGAATCCTGATCCCCTCCTCTAAAAAAGGCATCTAAGAAGTGGGACAGGCTCAGTGGATAGCAATAAGGACAATTCATTGTAATTGGCTTTATGCTTGAGGAGGCTGAGAGCCTTCACCCCAGGAAGATGTCCAAGGGACATCTAATAAAGGTCCACAAGTTTTTGAGAGACCTGGAGTAGGGAGTTAGGAATTGACTGACATGGTCATTTCCGCCACAAAAACTGGGAAGCACCAAACAAAACTGTCAGAGACTGGTTCAAGAGAAAGAGAAAAGCCTAATTCTTCTTCCAACATAGAGAAGGTCAGTGGAGTTTGTTGCTACCATTGTTGGGGAAGCAAAAGGTTTAGACAAATACAAGGAGAGATTAGATAAACACTTGGAAGAATGATGCATTGAAGGTTACTAAAGAGTCACGAATCACAGTCATTCATTCATGTCAGGAAATCCCCTGAGTTGAAAATATTTGTAGGCTGGAAAAGTAATCAGAGAAGTATTGTGCAAGTTTGTCCCACTCTTTCTCTTCCCTAGGATCCTTACTACGATTATTATTGGAGAAAGGATAAGGATACCAAATCACATTGAGATGCAAGTTCAATTTCCTCCTCTACATTCAGAATCAAAACCATGTCTCCCATCACCACTTCACAATTTTTGCTCATTCACTGGAAAGTGCTGCTTTTTTTCCTGCAGTTCTTAAACATCCCAGAGAATAAATAAGAATAACCACAACTCTCACTTTGTGCTTGGGACAAGCAGTTGAGAAAGGGTAATGCTACATTTCAGTCCAAGAAACGTTCATATATCTTATCAAGGGACTGTTTAACATAACACAAAGATGCAATCTCCCATCTCTTAGTCTTTTTCTTGGATACTCTAAACAAAGTAATGCAAAGTAGTATTATAAAGTAGTAGTTTTTGGGGGTTCTCCCTCACCTTCTTCTTCTTTATGGTGGAGCTTTGTTCCCTAACAGGTAGCAAATCCTTTAGGATTTTGTTAGTTTTGGGTTTTTTTTAATTATTCAATTAAGCAACAAAAACTACTCTTCCAAGCTCAGAATGTGGTAAATTATTAAAACACTCCGTTTGGGTGTGTCGCTGGGTAAGGACTCCCACGCACAGACTGGTTAGAAGGTGAGCAGTGCTTGCTAGACTACTCGGTGACTCACCACCGAACGCATCGTTAATTATATGTTACAGCATGTCTGACTTCACAGAGTACTGTAGGTGGTGTGAAATAATCTTTGAAGAGTTCAGCTTTTTCCAGCTTTTATGAGGTTACAACACTTCAGACTCCAAAAGACTCAGCTGGGCAGGAAACTGTTGAGGATTTGCTATAGTAACCTGAGCTGCACTCACAGCACATCAAGTCTCGACTCACACCAGTGGCTTTGGAGAATCTGCAAGTTTGGCATCGATTGGAGTCGTTACCTCCCACCATCCTGAGGTACTCACTTACTCAAAGCTGGCTCAAAGCAGTGTGTGGGCAGAGCTGAATTTTGCTGCCCAAAGATGAGGGGTGGGGTCCAGGCAGTTCCTGCGAGGGGAAGGGGTAGGATTTGGCTGGGAAAGAAAGCATGAAGAGAGCTCTGGCTAGCCAGAACCCCTGCCTTTTCTGCTGGCACTAAGGAGAGAGGCAGTGACTGCTATTTCCAAGAGGACCTCTCCCACTTTCCAAAAACAGACACAGACACCAGATGCTCTGGCTTTCCACAAACAGCATGCCTTCTCAATACCCTGGCACAGGCAAGTACACAACAGGACTGTGGGCAAATAGTCTGATGCCATAGGTAACAAGCTCTTTTGCCAGTGCTTGGAGGTGTCCCAGCATCAGCCCACTACGGCACTCTAGCTTCTTCCTCTGTCAATCCCTTTTGCAAGCAGGGATCTGGCAAGGCTACTGCAATGATCCCAGAGAGTAATCCTGGTATCACACAAAAGCAAGGACCCCCTCTACACCCCACACCCATAGGCTATGAGGTAAATAAATAGTGAAGACATTGACTAGCCAAGTCTGACACTTAAATTTCATCTCTTACCAGGACTGGGTTCACGTGATTGACATTTTTAAGCTACGTAATCCCTGGCAAAACAAGTTAATTCTTTATCTTGAAGTAACTAACTGTAAATGCAGCATCCTACCAGACGTATGGCACAGACTGATCTTGCCTTGGAACAAGTAGTGGCAGCCAACAGCTCTTACTCTGAGGTGTGAAAAATCTTGCCATACTTCATCAAGGGCTCCAGCATCTTTTGTCTAATAAGACCTTTTAATGAAATAGTACACATAAGGACTAATTTCATATGGGAAGCAGTGTTGGAACACTAATACCCAAAAGTCACAAATAAAGCATTTCACATGTCAGGTGGAAGACTTTCCAGCGTCCCACTCCAACCTCTTTGGTTGCACAACAGGCCCCCTGAAACCAATCCTTTCTCCAGCAAAGACAGAGCCTGCGGGCTGTGGTGCAGCTGATTTGATTTCATGAAGAGTTTGACCCCAGAAGGAGGCATCTGCATGAGATGAGTGAGTCACTCCATTTCAATAATGGGCGAAACCATTAATTGAAGATGCACAGTTTGCTTGTTTGGGCAGGCTTCGTATGCTCAAACCAGGAGTGGTCTCCCTGCTACTGTATTTACTGAACTCCTCCAATTAAGTACTTTGTTTCCCTCATCCATAATGACAATGGTTTCTGCATGTTAAATATATTCAGAAAGGAGGCTGCTCTGTGTTTCATAGCTGCAAATTGGGGTAGCTTTCTCCTCTATACAGTTTGTAGGAAAAACACTAGCCAAGGAACGGCTTAGAAACTTCTCGCTAAGTGATGTACTTTCAATTGCTTTGTTTAGCATAGTAGGAAATAATTTTTGGGGGTTAAAAAGCACATCCAATACTAACTAAAGTTGCTTGCACTTTTAGGAGGAATGAATCAAAAACAAATTTAATGCTTTTCATACCAGTCAAACATTGCAGAGTCTTCTATGCATCTTGGGTATTTCGGTGGATTCCAGCATTGCCAAAGTCCTGAACAAGAACACTCTTTAGCTGCAGACCTGCTGCAGCAATTGCATCTCAAGCTCTGCCTCACACACCTTTGCTCTCAGTTGGAGGCACTCCCCCTTAGGGAGAAAAAGCACTTTGTTCATTCTTCTCACCACATTTCATCTTGGCCCCACTACAGAGACCACCTACAGGGATGCCAGTTAGTATCAACTGCATTATGCTGAACTGGTATTTATGGGAGCGCTCGGTGGGAACCACATCTTAGGCAGCCTCATGGGCAGCTCTCCACCCAGCCGCTCGCTTATGGCAGAAGCCTACTCCGTTCACCACCAAATGTCAGCAACTGCAAGCTACCTGATGGACTAGTACAGAAAAAGCGAGGCAGAGTGTTTACTGTATTTCTAGTTGCATTTAATTGCAAATTAGCAGCTGGAAACAAGGAGGGGTGAGCAATGTGTGAGCCACCAGCTGTCTGCAGAGGAGTTTGGAAACATCCGATTATCTAGAATCGCAGAATATTCTGAGCTGGAAGGGACCCACAAGGATCATTGAGTCCAACTCCTAACTGAATGGCCCATATGGGAATCAGACCCACAGCTTTGGTGTTATCAGCACCGTGCTCTGACCAGCTGAGCCATTTCTGTAGCTGCAGTGGGCGAAGCGCTGGCCCACGGCACACTTGGGATCTGCTGTACCTGGAAGATTTACATTTCAAGCCATCTGCTGTTGCAAGAGGCAGAGCCCACACACTTCTTTGTCAGGACATCTTAGGGAACAGCTGTATTTTAGGTGCTACAACCAGGTGACTGAGGGCGGCAAGGGGCCATGTTATTTGGTGGCTGGCAGTGACAATAATTTTAGACTGGCACCTGTGATATCCTGGAGCCTTGCAGAAGCTGCCTGCTTTCAGTAGGAGGACCAGGGAGGTCCACATAAATGGATAAACTTACCGATGAGGAAATTATTTACCTTTTGAGGTTGTTGGCTTTTTTCTTTTCTGCACAGGGAAGAAAAGTTGTGTGTAAAATCAATTTCAGATTGATTTTATTTTCGGCGGGGCAAAAACATGAAAATGGAGACTCCAAAGTGCTGCCAAGCCTGTTGGACATATGTCTGTATAGCACCAGGGAAATACTGGGGTGTCCAAAGTGCATAGATCCCCAGACCTGGGTCCACATCAGTCCTTAGAATAGTCCTGTTATAAAGTTTTCCTTTTTTACATACAGAAACAGACCTAATTCAGTGGCAGCTGAAAAACCTCACAGTTTAAATCTAAAAATTTACCTTCATAACATCCCTGTGGACAACAGTGGTGCAAACACCCCAGATGTACCCACAGCAAAATGAAGTACAGAAATCTTAAGTGCCTTAGTAAGGTCCCATAAAGATCATGGTGGAAAAAAAGCCCTAAAAATCAGGTGTCTTGCAGGCAAGTTTAGTGCTCAGATCAGTGGACCACAATTTTCCCCTCCCCTTTCTTTTCCCTGGATCTCCCAAAAGCCATTTTCTGCCTCAGCCATAACTCTGATGCACAGGAACCCACAACTTGCTGTGTCTTGCAGCACCCTGACAACACAACACCAGCACCTACATATTACAGCACCACTGATGAGAGAAGCACACACATGTAGATTTTTGAATTGTGTGACATCCCTATTACTGTTTGAAGAATTCTTCCCCAGGAGCCTTGATATTGCACACTGGTGTCTGCTGGCCCAGCTCAACAGGAATCAGCTCCCTTAGAAACAGGTTTCGCCCTAGGGGCACATCCTGGAGCCCTGACTCAATTTAAGCATGGATTTGAGTCAGTAGAAACTTGTCTGAGTAAAAACCACAGGGTAAGAGTAAAACAAGCCACGCAGATTCTGAGGAATTAGTAAGAAATGCTGCAATCCTGGCTGCACCACGGGCATCAGAGAAAAGATGTTGGAAAATATCAGCTGGGGACTGTCAACTGATAGTTGGAAAACGTCAATATGGAAAAGATGCGAGCCAGTAAAAGCTGAAAATGGTTTACAGGATCAGGCCCAACATCAGCAGTGTAGATATGGTGGCTGCCAATCCTCATCAAAATGGCAGCAGCCAACACAAAGAGCCCAGCCAGAGTGCAGAGATATGGATTAGCAGCAGGAAAGGACCTGAAATTCATTGCTCTTCAGTAAGTTATCAGATAGCAGCAGTTGAGTAAAAAACATGGCATGAGTTTAGTACCAACATCTTTACCTTTAATCCCTGCTTCAGGTCAAGGCTAGTAATGGCCTCAAAGTCTTTTTTTTTTTTTTTTACTAAATTATGCAAACTGAGCACAAGTTTTCTATATATTTGCAGATATAGCCAACATATCCTGTATTTCAACTACATTAATATTGTGATATACTAAAGCACCATGGAATTTGAAGGCATTAGTGATGTTCTTTTTGGGTTGCTTTAAGTCTGGTAATGTTTGCCTTTATTTTCTTCCACAGACCTACTTCTTTTAAAATCCAAGCCTTACTGAAAGAGAGTCTTAAAAGATCACTAAACATGTGGAAAAAATTTATCCTAGAGGGAATATTAAAGCCATCTGCCCAAGATTCCCTCTGCACTCATCCTGCAGATGCGAGCAGCAAGAGATCGATGCTCTGGTGGTGAACACAAAGTGGTGAACCCTGGTCTTGCTACATCAAAAGAAACTGCACATCCAGCTGTCCAGAGAGCTCAGAGCATATTAGCTAAGAGCATATTAGCCCCTAGGCTAGCCAAGACTTTATCAGTTGGAAAGTCCCAATCATGAGTGCTAGCTGCAAGGGGGAAGAAAGAAAAAAAAAGTAACAGGGAAAGATCAGGCAGGACAAGCCTGAACATGTTCAGTTTGTCCTTCCTACGTTACAATTATATCCTCATTCCTCAGAGCAAAAGGCAGTTCAAAGACACAATAAACCCCTTTCTAGTCTTACGCTTCTCAGGAACGTCATTGGAACGGAACTGAAGTGGTTCCCAGAGATAAGGCAACAAAATAAAATTAAACCCTTCCCTACAGCTACACTTTGGTAAAATATCAGCAGAGAAATAGAAGCACCATTCAGACATAACTATGGCATTCATCTGAGGAAATAAGACTTTCCTTAGAGGTTTCAAGCTCATCAATTTAGTATACTGCTCCTCAAACTCTGCACTTTTCCTTTCTTTGCATTGCCTCTAAGGCTCATACTAATTTCATTTTATGGGTTGGATACTATTTTATTGTCAGGAAATGTGATTCCCTTTTGGTGTACAATTTTATACATTCAGTTTAGGTCCCAGGAAATCTGGGCTAAAGCAGTACAGACCATAGAATGGCTTTGGAGCAGGCAAAGCCTGAGGGACCAATTAAAACAGCCACCAAACTGGAGATTTCTAAAGCTTTTCTTTCTTCCCCTCGGGCCAACAGAGGGGACAAAGAAAAGAAACAGAGCTGAAAGACAAGGTAGGAAGCATGCTCAGGATGGACCTGGGAGGTCTCCAAGGGCGCACCCGTCCCATCCTGTCTCCCTCCCAAACCTTATAAAGCAAAACCAAAGGCATGGGGCATAATGATGTCACAGGGAGCAATTAAGTGGCAAGGGTAAAATAATTGGATTTTCAGCTAAAACCATGAGTCCCTAAACAGCCCTAACAGCAAAGCATCTGGCAGCTGCAAACCTAGACATTGTTGGGACAAGCAGAAACAAAAGGCTCCATCATCTGTTACCAAACCACACCGAGACCATCAAGCACTTATTGAAAAGTCATGATAAAGTGAAACAACAGTGGTTTTAAAAAATATTTTTGAATCTCCTTCACCAAGACTTTGATAGAGTATAGAAATTGCTCTGCCCATCATCCCAGCTCTTGGATCTCATTTCCAACATACATTCACGTAACTGTTACAAACTTCAACCAGGCACAGGACAGACATCTTTTCTACCATGATGGGGCCGCATGAGAACTTAATTACTCAACTAAAAAGCCACAAATACTCCAGACTGACTCAGTTCAGGTGCACCGAATTTTTTTCCTGCCTTTCACTGGGTCAGGGAATTTCTTTCCACCCTTTTCCAGCCCTTAGGAAAGGGGCACATGGCTGAAGGAGTCAGCAGTCATGAATAATCAGGGAGGGACTTCTCTAGAACAAGGCAGCAATGTGAAAAAGTCTTTCTTCTGGGACGACATTTGCATGACCGAGGGATGACATAATAAGTCCACAAACAAAAAAGGCTTTATACCCGCATGGTGGCTTTTGAAACTTCTCTGCACTGACTTAGTCCTTCCCTTCTATACAGAAGCATCACATTTTGGGGGCAGGAATTTAAGCTCCATCTGCACCAGGTCAATTGCCTTCTCTGCAGCCATGGCTGTATCTCATTTTTTCCGACTAACGCAATCCTACAACCCACATTAAGGATGCCATTTTATGGGGCACAGTGTTTCCCTGTAGGACTGAAGGGATTTATTTCTGCTCTGGTATAAGGGCATAAGAGGCAGGCCCAGGGTGACAGACCTATTTGGATAGGAGAACCATCAACATACTGCTGGAGCCACCTCAAGAGGCAAGGCCAGTGCCTGAATATCAGCTTGCAGTGATGGAGCAGAAAGAAAAGATAGAAACAGTATTGCCAGAGAGTGAAAGAGGAGCAACATGCTAAGACCATACCACCCCCCACCAAAAAAAAAACAAAATCGAAAAAAAAAAAAATCAAGCCCCTGTTAGACCCTTGGGACCTGCTGAAAGAACTGAACAAAAGAGGTGCTGAAGTGCTGCCAGAGAAGCTGCATGCCAGGACACATCCCTGCGAAGGCAGCCCGAGTACTGTGTGTACCGCCAGGGCACCAAACTGGTGCTGGAAACCCAGCCAGGGTGTAAACTCATGGTGCAGATGATCAGACTGAAGCAGAACTAATGTTTCACTTCCAGCATGGGCTGTTTGCCAGATGTGGACCTCTGCTGAGAGTTAACTGAAATGCATTTGAAACTCTGCACAAAACCCTCTACTTCACAGGTAACTTGTTTTTAAGGAGAGGGCTGAGCAGTGATCTGAGGTGTAAGAATTAGATAGTTCAGACCCTCACAGAAAAGTGTCTGGGGACTTTCAGAGAGGTGAAGCAGGCACTACAGGAATGATGGAGGCTGGACCAAATCCAGCCTCCCAAGCCTAAGGGGATTCGCTCATGCTGCCGGGAGCAGGGAAACCGTTTCTCACCAGTATAGGAAGTTGAGTGCTTGGCAACAAGGAAGGCAGCTCTCCCACAACTCCCGTTACGCAAACAGCTGCCTTCTGCTGGGTTTCAACATGCTTCACTGCTCCAAAAATAATTTCCTGCTTGATTTGTTACCATTAGCAGGAGCACAGAGTGCAGCATGAACAATTATGCCGCTCCACACTGGATCCAGCTAGCCACTGAGTTCTAGCGAAAGCCCCGATTTCTTTTTTTGGCTGAGGGGCCCGATTGCGCAGGAGGGAAGGTAAGCGGGGTGATAGCATAAGCCTTCTCTTCCTCTCTGAGGGGTGTTGACACAAGCCTGGACAAAAGTACCTGTCACCTTTGTCCTTCCAGGTCCTTTTCCAGAGCTGACATTTCCCAGCCCTTACAGCTCCTAACACTTATGGCATATAACTAACACTCAGCAACCAAGCAGGAATCAATGACAATATAAAGTTCAATGACAAAGTCACTGCTTGCTGGGCAATTAGGAGATGTGCTGGTCCTGGACAGAGTTGCTGGAATTCCCCCCCAGCACAAGAACCGAAAAGCTGCTATCATTCTGGCATTCCCACTGGATGACTTTGTGTTCCCTTTGGGGGTTACTGGAGTAATAACAGTCCAGCCCAGTGCTTTGGGAACAGCAGCACTTTCCTTTCCTAGCTGGACTGGAATTTGGATATCAAATTTTGCCCTAAGGTGCATCTGATTTCCTGTTCCCTATTCCCAGCCCAGGCATCTGCATGTCCCTTCCCAAGGGCCTGCCTTGGGGGGATTCCTCCGTGGGCCTTCATCAACAGTGCTTTGGAAAGCTCAAGTAGTACAGAGAGTTAAAGATTCCAAGGCCCAGCACATCAGCACCACACTCCATGGCCTGTGCACCACCAACAGCACAGCACACCAGCCTTCCCAACTCATGGCCTTACACAGCAGTTAGCTGGTATCTTCCAGATGAAGTTCAAGTAACGTTCAGCAAAGAAATGAAGCAGCTAAGTAAAACAGTGTCACCAATTAAAACAGCAGCTGCAAAGCAGGATTCAGAAGGTGAAAGCACGACCACAGAATCAGCCTATTTTAAGGCAATCTTCTTATACTTTGAAATCGAAGTTGTGCAATGGCACATGTTTATGCTTATACATTGTAAGCCCAAAGAGACCATGAGGGACCATTTAATCTGATCTGCACCACATGAGCCTTACCAATCTTTTTTTCCCCCAGTCATTCTTTGAGCCGCACAACAGCTTATGAAAGATGTCCCTTGGTCATGACTAGAAGAATATAAGGGATGATGAACCCACCATTGCTTTTGGGGAGCTTTAACAGAAACTAACCTTAGAAGGTAAAGCCCTAAAAAGAGAGGAAAAGTCCCATCAGCTGTCCTGCACAGGACATAACTGCAGGATGACACCCCAGCTTTCACATACAAAATATGAATCTGAGCTGACCCAAATGCCAGGTGAAGCCCCTTCTGTCACAGTCACAATAAAAGGGAATAACCCTGCAAAGAAGGTGACTCCTCAGCTGCTAGAGGACCTGAGCTGGGCAGTACGACAGGACTGGTGGGAAGAGTGTGCAATCTGGTTTCTGTGCTCAGCTGCCCCATGTCTGCAGCAGCTGCTGCTCCCACAGCCCAAGGGAGTTCAGATAAGCAGCAGCTCAGCTTTTCCAGACATAGCACAATTCCTGTTTACAGCCTCTGGGCTAGTCTTTTCAAAAGAAGGAGCTAGGTGTCTATTCTTGCAGGAAACCAGGTGTGTAAACAGTTCAATTAATATGCCCAGCAAACTGTGCTCTAGCACAGCAAAGAGGGCTAGTGGAGACAAGCCAAGAGCACAGGAGCCGATGAAGGAAAATGCTTTTAAAGAATATGCTTAATTAGAGATGGGCCTGGGCCAAAAGTTCATATTTGAACACCTGGAATAGCCCAGGGGAGAAGAATGGTAACCTGAACCCAGATCCATGTTTTGTAACTCTCTCCTCTCCCAAATGAAGTAAAACCCAGCCCCAGACCTAACCATCACACAATCTGAGCTACAGGGCTCCAACAGCCAAAGCTTGGAGGTCTGGTTTTCTACTTACAGCCTGGTTTTGGCCAAGTAATCGTGCTCAGCTGCTGGTGCCCTCTGTTCCTCTCACCCCACTCCACCCAGTGTACTGTTGAAGGCCCACTCTGCCCACTCAAGACCATGCCCCTGGATCACTGACTCATGGTGGAGATGCCTGTCCAGTGTCTGATGGCTCATCCATTTGCTCCAGCAGCCATGGCATCCTCAGCACTGTGACCAAGCCCAACTTTTCACTGCACTGCCTTCTTCCTGCCCTCACAGGTGACAGCTGCACCTCCTGGTCAAAGCAAGAAGGCTGCCCTAACACAAAGCCAAGTGGCTCTACTCTTGTCTGTAAGACAAATATTGACAGTGACTTTTAGTTTTGTGCCAAATCCTCAGATTTATGGCTTGCTTTGAATGGTACAACCTCTGTGGTAGGGAAAGCCTTCCCTGTCATTTATGAGTGCTGGCAGAAGTGGCAGACTCCCTTTTCTCCCCCACAGCTCAGTTCTCAGGAACTGAAAACTAAATTTCCCCCACACCTTACCATCTCTGTCGACTGCAGATTTTCTTTATAGCAGAGTCACATTTGACAAAAAAAGGTCAGACCCATCCCTGTAAAACTGCTCTGTCACAGGCACATCATGCATTTCAGACAGCTTGCAAGGCTGACTAAACATTTACTTTTGGATGGCTCATTTCCAAAGTCTAGAGAGAGATCCTAGTCCACAATAAGAGAGTGCCTGGATGTGCCATCAGATGGCTTCACTGCCCTGTTACAGGGTGCCATTTGCATTCCTGTGCTTTCCCCCTCACTGGGTGCCACTGCTCAGCTCGCTGTCACATGCCCCTCTCAGGGCAGACCTGCAGACAGGTCAGGCCTTAGCTCCTAGCTGGATTGTTCTTGGTAAGTATTTGTCACTCGTTTTTGTATCATCTGACCTTGGATCCTGTTAGGCTGAGGTAGGTGACTAATGCACGTGGCTCTTGATTGCTTTCCTGGTGGGCATCAGACCTCTCACCAGCACAGAATGGAATGAATTGGCACAGCTGGAGAAGAACAAATGGGATTTTCTCACACTGGATGCTTGAATAATCAAGGCAGTGTTTGTGTTTTGAAAACCTTTGGAACGGTTTAGGCCCATTGCTATTCAGAGCAGTTTTGCACCATGGATGCACTTTTGGAGCTATTGCAAATTCTTCCCTGCTGTGGCTGAACCTCCATTCAAAGAAATGAAACAATTTAAAAAAATAATGATCAGACTTTATACAAAAGCACAGGCAAAATTTTATGAGTCTTTCAAGGGCCAAGAAACTCTGTCTGAAAGTGCTTGCCACACAGCCTCCAGGCAAAATCAAAATGATGCAATTTTTGGTAGGTAGTACAGATTACAATCAGGCAGTTAAACATCCCAGACTGTGTAATCATATGCAATGAGAACACACGTGGGTGTAGTGTGAGGTGTGAGCTTGGTGTCACCAACCACAGGCTCCTCTGGTTACCCTAAAGGAGTTATTCAACAAATGCTTTAAAAGTTTCTTTTCTAAACATCAGTGGGTCCATCTAGAAGAAGGTCTCTTTCTGTCATGAACAGTAGTTCCTGGAAGACTGGGAAATGTCCAGAATTACACTGGAAAACATTAGCCATAAGAATTGATTCATCATCTGTCTCATATTCAGCTGTGTCTGGACAGTTGGAAAGGGGAGGGAAAGAAACCCATCACAGACAATATAAAATCTGTTATACAGCTTTATATCAGGAAAGAGCCTCTCTAACCTTCTGTAGGAAGTAAGTTCAAACATCTGACACATGAGCATCCTCAGCTTTAATAACCATTACTGTCTTTCATCCCTCCCCATTTTTTTAAAGTCTGAGAACAGCATTTAAGACTGGCTTCCTTTAAGCATTGCTCAGATGCTCCCCAGATGGCTTTTCCAAGGGGATTTATAATTATTCAGGTTTTTTAAAAGAAATATCCTGCAGCAATCTTTTAGGTTTCTGGGGCTTGCCTTCCTTCCTCTACAAATTTCTTTACCCAGGGCTTGATTTAAAACAAACTCAAAGGAAACATTTCCAATGACTTCAATATGTCTCAGATCACATACCCTGGGGTAAAAGAGAAATGAACCAAATCCCGTAAAAGATGGTGCAGATTTCAAAGGGTTTCACAGTGAAGTTTTGTAAAGAAGTAATTAGTCCAAAAGTCTTAGCCTAGAATATAATGAAATAAAGGAACATTCAGTAAGATGTTAATACTGCATACTGACCACAATGGATTCGATGTATAATCAATCCCCTCTTCACCAAGAAAGATAAATTAAAATCAAAGCAACGGTTGCTATAACAACAACTAAAGCAGGAAATCTCTAATTCCCAAAAACTCTCAAAGTTTTCAGATTCTGAAGTACCTTAAATGGATCAGGTTTCCAAAAGTACTAAATTCCTATCTGCTGAAAATCCACGTTAGACATCCTCAAGTGGGAGGCTGACATAAAATCACAGTCATTTCTGGAAAGGCTGATGACTGTGCTTCTGTATTAGAGGGCAGCTGGGGAGCAGAGCTGAGCCCCTTACTGATGGTAAAGCAAAGCAAATTATTCTAATGAACATATAAGGTCTTTGTCTCTCTCAGGCCACCTAAGTCATCTCCCAAGCAATAGTTAATTAGAACAAGACATGCTACTCCTCCAAAGCTGCTGCTCCACATCCCCCAAAATGGGGTGCAACCCTATAAGACATGTTGTCCTGCCTCCTGCAAATGCTTACTGGGTGAACCACGAGACTTTCTATGTGTGCTATGGCACAACACACTGCTGGATCAACACACAGTGCTAAGCCCTGTACACTAACAGACTCTCACCATGGCGTGTGGCCTCTCGGATCCCACCGTTAGCTGATCCTCTTGGATCAGCATCTCTCCTTGCTAGCAGCACTTAAGGTAATTTCCTGCACCACTTGGCACAACACAGGGCTCCTCCTGAGTGGTCAGGAGCTTGTAATTTGAATGCTACAGAGAACATTTGATAGAATCATAGAATGGCTTGGGCTGGAAGGGACCTTAAAGATCATCTAGTTCCAATCCCCCTTCCATGCATAGGGACACCTTTCACTAGACCAAGTTTCTTTACTGGAAGGTGCTCTAAAGGTCTCCCTGGAGCCACCTTCTCTCTAGGCTGGAAAACTCCAAGTCCTTCTCCTCAAGGCTGCTCTCAATCTATTCTCCATCCAGTCTGAATTAGTGCTTGGGATTGCCCCAGCCCACATGCAGGACCTTGCATTTGGCTTTGTTGAACCTTATGAGGTTCACATGGGCTCACCTCTCCAGCCTGTCCCTCTGGATGGCAACCCTTCACCCTAGAGTATCAACCACACCAGTCAGCTTGGTGTCATCAGCAAACTTGCATTTAAGACCCACTGTCCAGGTCCTCAACAAAGATGTTAAATAATACTGGTCCCAATACAGCTGCCTAAGGGCCACCACTCATCACTGGTCTCCATCTGGACATCCAGCTGTTGACCACAATTCTTTGACTGCAGTGATCCTGCCAGTTCTTTATCCACCAAGGGGTCCACCCATCAAGTCCATGCCTCTTAATTTTAGTGACAAGGATGTCATGCAGGACAGTGTCAAATGGCTTTGCACAAATTCAGATAGATGCTGTTACTCATTCCTTCCTCAGCCATCCCTGTTGTAGAAGGCCATCAAATTTGTCAGGCATGATTTGCCTTAGTAAATCCTGCTGGTTATTGCCACTCACCTCCTTATTTTCCATGTGCCTTAGCATAGTTTCCAGAAGGATCTTGCGGGCACAGAGATGAGACTGAGTGGTGTGTAGTTCCCCAGGCCTTCCTTTTTCACCCTCTTTGAAAAAAGGGCATTTTGTTTCCCTTTTCCAGATGCTGGGAACTTTACCAGACTGCCACAGCTTTTCAAATATCATGGATATTTGAAAATATCAAATATTTTCAAATTGAACTGGCTCAGCCAGTTCATCCCCCAGTTCCCTGAGGACCCATGGATAGTTCTCATCAGGTCCCAGAGACTTGTGCACCTTCGGGTTCCTTAGCTGTTCTTGAACCTGATCTTCTCCTACAGTGGAAGGTTCATTCTCCTGGTTCCTGCTTTTGCCTTCTGTGACTCAGGCAGTGTGGCTGGGGCACTTGCCACTGAAGACCAAGGCAGAAGAGTCATTGAGTACCTCAGCCTTCTCCATATAAGAAGCTAACTAGGTCTCCTGTTTTCTTCTGGAGAGGGTCCGCATTTTCCATCTTACTTTTACCGCCCACATACCTATAGAAGCTGTTCCTGTTGCTCTTGATGTCCTTGGTCAGATATAATTCTATCAGGGCTTTTGCTTTCCTGAAAGGATCCTGGCTACTTAGACCTGACTACTTCGAACTTTCTATATTCCTCCCAAGCTACCTGTCCTTGCTTCAACCCTCTGAAGGCTTCCCTCAGACACCCTCTGTGTCTGAGTTTGTCCAGGAGTTCCTTGTTCATCCATGCAGGTCTCTTGGCATTTTTGCATGATCACTTTGTTGGGACACATCTCCTAAAATTGGAGGATGCAATCCTTGAATATTAACCAGGGAGGATTGGGTCTCTCTTCCCTGCAGGGCTTTATCCTATGGTACTCTACCAAGCAGACTCTTGAAGTGGCCAAAGTCTGCTCTCCTGAAGTCCAGGGCAGGAAGCTTGCTGTGCAAGCTTGATGCTTAATGCTTGATGCATTAAGCACCTCTAACTCCACCACTCCATGGTCACTGCAGCCAAGGCTGTTCCTGAGCTTCACATTCCTTACCAGCCCCTCCTTGTTGATGAGAACAAGGTCCATTGTTCCATTGTCCATCTCCTCATTGGCCTCTGTATTACTTGGCAAAGGAAGGTATCATCAATGCATTCCAGAAAGCTCCCGCATTGCTTATGCCCAGCTGTGTTGTCCCTTCGAGGACCAGAGCTTGTGAACATGAGGCCACTCCTATCTGTCTATAGAAGGTCTCATTTACTTGGTCTTCCTGGTCAGATGGCCTATAGCAGACCCCCACTATAATGTCACTTGTCCCTGCTCTCCCTTTAATCCTGACCCATAAGTTCTCGGCTGTCTTCTCATCCATCCCCAGGTGGAGCTCCATGCACTCCAGCTGGTCACTGACACAGAGGAATCTGAGAAGCATCAAGAAGTTTCTGATGCTGGAAATACCTTCTTGCTTGGCTGCAGCAACCCATGGTTTCTCAGGTTGAAGCGACAAGCCCTAACAAGTGCTGGGGTTAGCCTGGAGATGGCCATTCAGAAAATCCTTTGCCCTCTGGCTGCTTTCACTGCTGGAATGCTTCACATACCTTTGGCTCTGGTGGTGTGGCTGTGAGCAGAGTTTCATAAGGAGACTGCAAGGAAATAAAAACCCTGGGTGGGGCCATGGAAGCTGGTGTAGTTCATGAGAAGGTCACACCCCTTTCATTTCATTCTAAACACCCCATTCAAGCAGCCTGGCCTTCACCCTGGGCCATGGTGAACTGAAACTCCGTGACAATAGGGTATTGCATCTCCCCATCCACCCAACAGCCTCCTGCTCATCCCACAAATCCGGCAGCAATGGCCAAGAGAAGCACTGGGAATGGTTTAAAACCCAACCCCAAACTCTTCTGAAAGAACTGCTTTTCCACTCATACTTTACAGCAGTCATATTCTAGGCAGGAGGAAACCAGGAGAGCAGCAGCAGAGGATGTGCTGTCACCCTTCTTCCCCTGTGGCAAATGAAGGTCCGTTTTAGAAATACTGTTTCCTTCCAGCCCAAGCCCCTTGGTGCCCTAATCTTACTGCCCCAGGTGTCACAATACATCTAAAAGCACTAAGTCTGTCTCTTGCAGAGCTTCACTTCTCATCTCCCTAACTCCAGGAGTCTTACCTCTCCCAGTCCACCCTTCACATGCCAAATCCACACATTTCCGTTCATCCTGACCTTCCCTCCCTCCCTTGTCTGATAGTCCTTCCCACACAAGCACCACATCCTTCCTGCCCCAGCCTCACCACAAGGTTGGGTTTGTTCGCTGAAGCAGATCAGAATTAAACACAAGCATGACCCTTTGAATCAAAAGGATTAGGAGACGTAAAGGAGAGAGCTGCCCATATAAATATGTACAGACATGAAGGGAGGAAGGTAGTGCCACCTCATGTTGCCCTCAAGGTCCCTCTGCTAGCTCTTGCTGGGCTCAGCTCTGCATTTCAGTCCCCTGCCTCTGGGATTCTCCCACGACCACCCCATTCTGTGGTTGACTGAGGATTTTTCTCTGCTTTGCTAAAACAGCAAAAAGCTGGCACTGGTTCAACTTAAAAAAAAAAAAAAGTATGGTAATTGGGCTTACAAAGACTGCCTGTCCTCCAGAACAGCCGGGGATGAAAAAGAGAATACATCCAGGAAAAACAGGATGTATTCCCTTAAGGTAGTAGATATTTGCGTGAGCACACCTCGTGACAGAGAGTCTGCATCCCAAAGGCTGTATAATCTAAATAGCAATATTGTAAATGTATTGGATGAGGGAAGGAAAAACCATCTCACTGCCCTATATTGTGCACGAGGAACAGCAGTGCAGAGGGATGGGATGACTTACTCACATAGCAGGAAAATCACAGCAGAGCCAAGTCCCAAATCCCAATTCAGGGACTTAACCACAGTCTATTCTGTACTTTCTATTTTCCGTTAACAAAGAAAACAGTATATCTCTGGATTTCAATCCCCAGTGATACTGCTGGATTTGCTGCCCAGTCATGAAATATTCCAGGAGTGGGAAGAGCAGATGAAGCTCTAGCGAGTCATGAGCAGATACTGCCTGATTGTACAACCTGCATTATGAGGGTCATGTTCAGCCCTCACACATGACCTCTGCTAGTGAGGCCAGACCCAAAATACCTTATGCCATTTTATAAAATTCCAATTTTGGTTTTGTTGTGGGTTCCCCCTCTCCCTCCCATTTTTTACACTCATTCCTTGGGGCTGTCAAACCAGGCTTAACAAGAAAAAGCAGCCACCACCTCAACGCAGCCTTGCAGGAACACAGCTAACAACCAACCAGGCAGGGCATCATACTGCACAGAAACCTAGCACTTTCAAAGCATCAGGAGAGGGAAGCAGTGTTCAAACATCCATAATTGTTTAGCAGAGTTGATTTCACAAACACACTCGCTTTTGATTGCGATCTGGTGACCACGCACACAAACCAGGGTTTTGCTCACCCGCCACCCCCTCACTTTCTGACTCCAGGCATGGGGCGGCAAGGCAGGGCAGCCTCCCCCAGCACACAGGCATGATGAAAGCTGCAAAAGACAGCAGGGAAATTTCCTCAGCTTCCCCTGGAGATATCTTTTCCTCCCCTTTTATTTTCTGACTGCCTGTTTGCTTGGGAAACTGCTGTCAGCCCATGGAGAGACACCAGGCACATCGTGCCAGGAGTCCTTCTTCCCCTGGCTCTGGTGCAAGTCGATTCCCAGCAGCCCCCAAACCTCAGCTCTGTCTAAGCAGAACAAACCAGCCACAGGTTGATATTTTCTCAATTTTTTTTTAAAATGCCTTTTCACGTTGGTTTCCTTGGGAAAATGAAGCAGCCAACCCCAAAAGGCAGAGATGCCCAGGAGGAAGGAGGGTGCTGTGGGGAGAAGGGTAGGTAGCCGTCTCTTGAGAGCTGGCACAGCCACACTCACAGCCCTCCCAGCACATTCCTGCAGAAGGTTAAGTAGAAATAAGGGTTTTGAAAGAAAATGGAGAGCACCTGATAAGGCTGAGGAAGGGGCTGCCAACAAGCCCCCAGTTAGCTCAACCCAAGCCTAGCTCTCCTCAGCCATACCCCACAACCTTGAGGGCAGCCACAAGGCATGGGCTCTCCCTCAAGCTGCTGGCTTCTGCCCTGAACCCCACTCTTCCTCCCTTGGGAAAGGGCCCCACCTACGGGTGAAGGACCAAGAAAAGGCTCTTGGCCCCATCACCACACCTTCCCCACTGCAGTTCAGACTGGGGGTTGTAGAGAGACCATAGAAGATCCAGGTTCACGGAAGGTCAGCAAAAGGAGAACAAAGGTACCTTTGCAGTGCAAGGGTCGTCTTCCAATAGGTAAATGGGAGAAAGCCAGGGGACCCAAACTTAAAAATTGGTGGCCTAGAAGTGAAAGGCAGGTTAGAGGTTTGCAGGAAGGCAGGGCTGGGGATGAGCTTAGTGCAGACCTGTCTGTTGCATGAAAGCAGCACAGATGGAAAACTGCCCAGGACCTGTATCCTGGTGAATTCTGTTTGTAATCCAGCATCAAACTCCAGGACCATTGGCCACAGGTACAATGTGCTGATGGCCAGAGCCAGTTCTGGGACTTGGGTGTTAAGCAAACAAAAAGCTAAGGAAGCAGACAGTTCCCTGAGCTGCTTCATGAGGACGTAAGTGATGCTGTAGAAGCACCTGTGCCTCTCCATCAAACACAGTCTGAAAAACAAATTTAGGTGTAGCTGTTTCTGCTGTAAATGCCTAAGGTTAGGTGAACTCCACCCAAAGCACACTGAGGCATTTCTCAGGTTCAAGAATAGGTTAAATGTCATCAGAACTACAAAACTCTGGTGCTGGGAATAGAGGACAGAAGTGCCCTAGACCTGACCTCTGAACCAAGAAGTTGTTGAGGGATGATATGCATGATCCTCTATCATAGACCTTACAGAAAACCTTTGGGACCATGGCTTCCAAAACTAAGATAGCTGTCATGCAGAGTAAATGAGAAGAAGAATCTCTAGATCCTGTTTTATTTTTCACAGAAAGCCATTGCTGAGGGCCTCTGCACCTTCCCCAAACCATCAGCTCCTTGACAAACAGCCCACTTGCTATTCTGTCCCCATCTCTCCCAAGGCACCACAGAGCTCAACCAACAGTGACAGACCATGCTGCAGATCATGGATGAGTTGCTTGCTGGCAAGCAGTCTCCATGCCCCTTTCTCCAAAGTCCCTTGATACAGAGGACAAAGAAATGCCTGTACAAGCATCACCAGTTCTTGATGCTTGACTGACCAGCATCATCCCAGGCAGTAAAATACCATAGTTTCTGCTGGAAGGGAGCAGGAGCAGCTCCCAGAAGCAGAATGCCCTGCTTTGTCCTGAAATGGAGCACAACCCTCTCACCCTTTGCCATGTGCCCACCCGCCTTCCCAGCTCCCAACCTTTAGCCCTTTCAACACCCACAGTTTTTCCACTCTGTTATGAAGCCATGAGAAATTCCCTGCCAGAGGACATTGTTCAAATAGGTTATTGAAAAAAAATGCAATTCCCTACTCCAGGCAAACAAGCTCCTTCTTTTCCCTGTGAGGAAGAAGGATAATAGCACAGCCAGGAAAAAACAAAACAAAACAACAAACTATCCCCAAAACCTGCTGTAATAACATTAAATAAGAAACCAAAGGAGTTTAGCCAAGAAAATCCCAAGTTCAAAAGAATAATTGCTCCAAAAAAGATTTAAGCCTACAGCTGAGTCACTAAAATGAAGAAACCTCTCCGTGTCCATAGAAAGCAAACAAATCTTGGGTCATGCAGCAGAGCTTCTCTACATCCTTGTTAGAAGGAAAGAAAAAAGCAGCCAAATGCAATTAATCATAGTCCTGGAAGAAAGGATGAAATCTCTGTAATTAGCTACCTAGGATCATCTTTTCACTTTTGAAAACTAATTCAGCTGCCTTCTACCTTTCACCAACAGCGCTGCCACGATGTCTACTATAAATACCAAATCACTTCTCTCCGGGGTATGCTCACTTGCAACAGGTGGTCCCATAACAGCTTTGCAGTAAGTATACATGGAGGGGAAACATTTGCAGAGTGCAAACAGAGCTTCTTTTCTTAGTCACCTTTTGTGGATGAGCTGTTATGGAGTTTTCACTCTCCAAGAACCTGTAGACCTCAGCTGAAGCAGAGTTATTTTCAAGCTAAGTATTTTATATCCACAGTTCTGATCCAACCGATCAATTACCAGAAAACACAAAATAAATCAAAAAAAGCATACAAAGATGAAAACACTTTTTCAAATGTTTAAGATTACAACTGCTTGTGTTAATAAATTGTCTCATACCTCAGCCTCAGGTGGTGTAAATTTGCCTGGCCATCACCCTGCCCATAGAAATCCTGTTCTTCACAGCTGTACACACAGTTTGTACAGAGGTGAGTGTACAGGGCTATATATTCACAGAATATTCTGAGTTGGAAGGGACTCACTAGGATCACTGAGTCCAACTCTTAAGTGGATGGCCCACATATGGATCAAACCCATGACCATGGTGTTATTAGCACCATACTATGACCAAATGAGCTAATCTCTGGGTGTCTTAAAAGCAAGATCTCCAGCAATTAAATTCAACAAGGCAAAGCCAGTTCTCAAGCAGTGGAAAAGGCAAAACCACATTTCACCAATGAAACATGTTCACATCTGACTAAAAGTCATAATTCTTTTACTACAGCTTCAATCAAAGTTTTGGAAAACTTGAGGGGAAAGTGTATCACTTAGAAGAGGAAAGGCTGGAGCTGGTGGTTACAGCTTAAGAGCAGAGATCAGGATCTAACATTCAAAAAATCCTATGCAAATCAGAATAGTACATTCAACTCCCCCAGGGCTCCCTTAATGAATAAGGGTTGACAAATATTATTCCAACACAGAAAACAGTAACAGACCAGCTCTTTAGGTCAAATACATCAACAGTAAATACAATACAGAAGAATAATACCAAAATTACATCAGCTGAGGAACTGAGACTGATTTCTACTCTCTCTCTTGTATACAAAGCACTGCTAACATATGAATAATGCTGTCCACAACAGACAGGGAACGCTGGCCAGCTTTGTGGTGAGGGAGAGCAAAGAACAGAGAGTGGACAGAAATCTCCAGCTTTGCTCTTCCGTGACGCAGCAGAAACACTTAGATTTTAATTGGAAGGTGATTGAGTCATTCTTCTGTGAAAAAAATGGAAGTGATTACACAGCTCCAAGTACAGCTGGAGCCTTCGCATACAAATGTGGGAAACACGCAGGGATGATTAACAGCCAGTCTGTGGGAAACAGCAACAAGGCCAAAGAGCCTCGGATATGTCCATAATGCAATATCCACTCTTTTCCCTTCAGGTCTGTGCCTCAGACACAGCCAGAGGTGCTGGAGAGGCTCTTGGGGCTGTTTCATGGCACAGAGCTGCTTTCAGCTGCCTGCATAGTTGAATTCCTGCTCATCACCAATATCAGCCAAAACACTAAAGCCCAGTAGATTATTCCTCTAATCTTTGCACTGAAATCTGTCAGAGGAGCTAAGCACATTGTCAAAGCAAAAGTGGGATTTGGCTTCAGCAAAGGTTGTTACCAAACACCCAGAGTGGCTTTCTGAGCCTGAAGCTGCTGTTTATTAAATCATATCCACCCTCTGCATACCAGGGTGCTCAGAAGGGCCCTGCCAGCACGGTAGAGTTTGTCTCTTGTTAACAGAAATTCCTGTCATCCTTCCAGAGGGATGCACAGATCCTCATGGAGAAAACCAAATACTGCCGCTAGACAGACTGCTTTCCCCAGTCCTGCCAGGGGACCGAAGAGCAGCCCCACATTCACTGCGACAGGCTGTTCCTGCTGCCGGGCAGGATCACCGAGCCGAAGCTGCCCTCCTCCGGATGCGAGGGAAACAACCACTCCATGGGAAAGCCAAATGCTAAATCATTTTCCAGCTGCAGGTGCCTGACTTTCCCATAATTACGGGCAACGTTCACTTTCTCAGTGTTATGCTGCAGGTGCAAAGTTCAAGGTCCAGAAGCTTTCAAAGTAAGTGGGGAGTCTGGAAGCCTCCTGTTGTCTGACACACCAAGCCCCAAAAGCCAGACTGCATTCAAGCAAATGTCTCTGTCTGATTAAATGAAAGAGGAGATTTTCTCCTACTGCCAGTTTTTCTATAAACCACTGATGCACACACGGGAAAGTGAAACCCCATAAATTTTTGCTAGATAACAATGCTTCAATTTTGATGTTTAAATAATGCATACAAACAAAGCCAAGCACTGAGGTAACCTTTACTTTCACACAGTTAACACACAGAAGGGATACAATCACTGTATTTGATTGAAAATAATACCTACTAAAACCAGCACTCAACCAGCAACATCTATAAAAACTTTTAAACGGTGATAAGTTAATATTATTTATGTCTACAATTTTCATTTTATGCAACCGTGTAGCAACTACAAAACAAATCCTCCTAGCCAGCCTTGTGTCACTCGGCCAACACAGAACAGGAACCAAACCCCAACAGAATTAAGGAAAATCTTTTCAGATTTTCAAGCAAGAGGAAGAAAACCCCTGAGATTCTGCAACGATTAATTTGGCCAAACACCGCCAAGGTACAGCAGCAAAGAGTTTTCAGGGCTGCAAAGTTAAAGTGTGTTACTCAACTAACCTATGCAAAGATTTGAGACACAAAGTAGCATCAGTGCAGCACCTGAACACATGTGGATGCACAACGGGGTCCAGAGAGCAACACATCCAGGAGATGTATCACCATACACAGTTGGCAGTGCTTATGGTAATAGGACAAGGATGACAGTGATTTTTACCCTCCATTTTGTGGGGTAGAGTTATTTCCATGCCAACCTGAATCTGAAAAAGCAAGTGTCCATAATAAAAAGAAGTGGAGAAAAACAAATCTTTCGAAGTTCACAAGAGATTTCCCCCCCCTTCCCCCAGCAGAGTAATGCTGGGGAATCTTCCAGGAGGGTTACAGCCACATGCACTTCTCTGCCTGCAAAGTTCTCCAACACACTACACCTTTTGAGCTTCCTTTACCATGAATGGAGAGTGCTAAATTCAGTAAAACCAGACATTTCTTTCCCATGGCAGAATACAAGAGAGGGTGGCAGCCTCCTATGTTGTGCCAGGCATGGAAAGCAAACAGGGAAGTGGCAGGCATGTGCTTCATCTTGCTGGGACAGGGCTGGACCTGCTCAGTATTTTCCCCCACTGTCCCAAGCTTGCCTTTCCCTTTCCCAAGGTCTTGCTCTATATTGAGCATCCCCCAAGAACACCAATTTCTCCACTAGTTTCACACTGCTCCCAATTTCCATTTCTCAGTTGCACAACATCATTTCTTAAAAGCAGACTATGCCGTGTGTGCTGCTTTTCAGCACACTCAGCTCCAAAGGGAAGACAACCAGGAGAAAGACAGAATTCACTTCTCAATTCAGCTTGTTTTTAAATCAATTTAAGTACACAGAATAGACAGAAGATGATATTTTCAATAAGATCTCCTTCAAAACAGTGGGAGTATTCTTTGTAGCGGTATGGAAAGCAAAATTTAGAGTTCTGATATGATCCTCTACTGCCACCAGGAGTAAGATATCACAAAAGCTGGGGGCAAGCTAAATATGCCTTAGCAGCTCCCTCTCAGTGGTTGCAACAAAATCAATACCAAAAAAGTGGGCCACTCACCCAAATTTGGTGGAGAGAACACCTCCCAGGGCAGAGCCAACGATCATGCCTATTCCAAAGCAAAGACCTAGCTTCCCCAAGGCATCAGCACGCTGGGAAGGAGTAGTCATGTCTGCAATAACCTTCTGAGCACCTGCAGGGGAGAAAAAAATTCCAGTCTCTTGAAAGAAGCTTGCCATAGGGTCTGAGCAGGTGCTCTAGCAGTTCCCATGGTTTTATTGCTAAGCCATTAAGAGCGATTTTTTTTTCCTTTTTTTTTTCTTTTCTTTTTCCAATTAAAACTTTGCTGGGCTGGTTTCTGTCTAGAGGCAGTTTCCCCAGCTCACAAGTTTTGGACTCTGGATGGAAGAGAGCCTCCAAATAAGCATTGGCCCTCCCCTCTGGGAGCCCCACATTCCATCAGTTTTGAACACAACAGCCTGATCAGCAGAGATTGTCAAATACATTGAGACACTCCATCAATTTAATGTGGAGACAAAAGCCCCTTTGGGAAGTACCTGGTGGTGGTGTGGGAGAGAATTATAGAGACCAGATTTCTGTTGGACTCTATGATCCTAAAGTTCTTTTCCAACCCAAATGATTCCATGATTCCATACAGATCTTCAGGCCACAAAAACAGTGCCTGCCACAAAATGGTCCTTTCAACCCCAGGGCAAATGTTCATGCACAGTGCTGAGTTGAATGGGTTCAGCCCATCAGTCACGGGAAACAAAAACATTCAAACCACTCAAACAAACCACAAGTGGCAAGACACAGCTCAACCCCATTTCAACTTGAGTCCTCTTGCACGAGTTACTGAACTTCTAGTACCTGAAGTTTGTTTTTTACTAGAAAAATATAGGAAATGTGAACTGAAGCAGAACTTCTTAGTGGGTAAAGGAAGGTGTTTCCGTAATAATGTTAGTTTTTACCAACATGTTCCTTTTTCCAGGAGAAAGTGAAAGCTCTACTAGTGAAGGGACTAGTTAGGTCTACTGGTGAAGGGACTCGAGCACAAGTCCTCTGATGAGAGGCTGAGGGAGCTGGGGTTGTTCAGCCTGGAGAAGAGGAGGCTCAGGGGAGACCTCATCACTCTCTACAACTCCCTGACAGGAGGTTGTAGCCAGGTAGGGGTTGGTCTCTTCTCCCAGGCAACTATCAGTAAGACAAGAGGGCACAGTCTTAAGCTCTGCCAGGGGAGGTTTAGGTTAGATATTAGGAAGAAATTCTTTATAGTGAGGGTAATCAGGCGTTGGAATGGACTGCCCAGGGAAGTAGTGGATTCTCCGTCTCTGGAGGTTTTTAAGATGAGACTGGATGTGGCACTTAGTGCCAGGGTCTAGTAACCATGGTGGTAATGGACCAAGGGTTGGATTTGATGATCTCTGAGGTCCCTTCCAAGCCAGCTGATTCTATAATTCTATGAAAAAATCCCGGCTGCAAGAAGGCAGCTGAGAAGTCTGGGATAGCACTGCTGTCAGCAAGTGACTTTCTCCCATGTCTGGGTGGTCAAACCCAAACAATTTGCTCAAGATTATACAGGAGGATGGAACTATGGGCTACTAAGTGCTGCTTCCCATAACTAATACACCTGCTGCCTCATGTTCTCACCATTTCATCCCTGAGGACCATTAAATGTTCCTCCTGCCCTCCTTCATGCTGTTGAACCTGTTGAGTTCAATAAGCAAGAGGGGAAACAGGCAATAAAAGCAATTTGGAAAGCCACTTAGCCCTCACTGACCTTACCTGGTATCCCATGCATAAACACTCCTGGCAGCCTGGAGAGGAAGAGGAGGGGGATGCTGGTGGAGAGGGACATAAGCAGGAAGAAGACACTTCCAGATGCACCAGAGAGAATTAAGGCTGCTCGGGCACCAAATTGGTCTGCAAACCTGGTACAGAAATCAGTTTTCTATTTAGAGTTAAAAAAAAACCAAAAAACTTCACAATAGTAAATCAGTTTGGCTTCTATTTGAGGGAAAACACAAAACACACAAACAAACAAAACCCCCAAAATACAAACAAACAAAAAACTCCAGCCAGATCAGGTTTTTGACCCGACTCCAACTCTTTGCAGTAATTTACCTCCAACTAAGCTGGGAAAAGTTGAGAGTACCTCAGAAAGGGTTCTGAGCAACTGGGGACTCCGATGACTATAAAATATGCCTTAGATAGTGGTTTTGCTGCAATTTCTCCCTTATTTTATTGAAGTTGCATATTTACAGTTAGCAGAGGAATATTACCTTACATAGCAAATAGTTGTGCTTACACCAAGAAGAACAACCTCCCAGAAAATGCCAAGACTGGTCTACAAACAATGCTAAGCATAATTAATTTAAAGGCTTTCTGTTGAGGAAGAGCTACAAAACTTAATTGTTTACAGGAAAGCCAGGAAAGTTTACATTTGCTGTTTGTAACCTAAAGACCACAATTTTCTACATTGCCCAGGGTTGGTGTGGTTTTTTTTATTTTGTTATTTAAGAGTAAATTTGATGCTTTATCTTCTCATGGCTAGTTAGGAGCACCAAGGAAGAAGAACACAGAAAACTGACCTAAACAACATTTTTCTCTCTCTTATTCCCCTTCTTCCTTTTTTTTTAATCTACCTTTATACTGGGGTAAAAACAGCTTCACATCTAGGAAAATCCATTTTATCTCAAACCTACATTGCAAATTTTGGCTTCAGTCTGGCAATAGACACCTTCCGTCCCAGACAGATTCTGCTTTGCCATTTTATTTCCTTTCAGCAGCTCTTCTGGATATTAGTGAATGACATGCACAGAGGAAAACCAGATTTCATATGGCATCAGATCCAGTAAGAAATTTTACTCCATATATATATATTAAAAGAAAAAGCATTTAAAAAATGGGCCCTTTGCACCATCTCCATTCTCAGGAACATATTTTCTTCCAACAGCAGTACTGTAGTACTGTAGGATCAAATGTTATTGTTATTTATTTTAAAATGTGCCCAAAGGCTTTTAGAGATCAGATCCCTAAAGTGCCACACACCATGTATTAGAGGATCCTGTAGTGCTCACAACTACATTAACCAGAAAAGTAAATCCCATGCAGGAAAACTGAGGCACACACCAGCTCCTTATCTATTTATTACTTTGTTAATCAGTAGCAGAACCAAGAAGAAAAGTTAGATTTTCTCAGTCTCATTTTAGCTTTTTTATCTCTGCATTGCACACCTCTTTCATTTTTTTTCCCTGCTCTTTGGAAATGCATTCTCCCACCACTCTAATTTAGGGGGCTATTTGCATTTTGTTAGGATGAGAAAAGTGTATCCCATGGGGTGAAGAGGCAGAAACCCTGAGTCTTTTCCACTCTTATTTTGACAGATGAGTTTATAGATGTTCTTAAAAGATCCATGCAAGTCTAACTTTGTATTCAACATGACTGCAGATACAGTGAGATTCAGTTGCAGAAATGACATGACCCTTAATTATTTTCACTGAAAGCTCTACTTAACTACTCTTTTTTTGGTTTCCCAGTCACAAGACACTTCTAAGGTTACACATGGCTATAAAACATTTGCAGGATTAAGCTGTTAGGACCTGGACTCTGAGGACTCTGATAGTTTAAGCCGTTCCCAGTATATTGTTACACTTAAATGTGCATCATTAAAATGTACCTAAGTTAACATAAAGCCTGCTTCTATGTTGCACTATTTCTAATTAGAGCATATATTTCTCCCTTGCTTGTTATGAAATCTTCAAACATTTCAATAGGACCACAAACCAGAGCGAAATTATTTTTATGAAAATATAAAAATGTCTGACCTTTTCAGCTATGCAAGGGGTCATGAGAATCATTCTCACTTACCTTCCGAAAATGTAACCTCCCACGAGCTGGAGGACACCAAAGGTTGTCTGGAGGTAGCCAAACCCCACTGAATCCAAACCTAGGCTCTTTGCCAAGTACTGAAAAAGAAAAACCCCAACAGGTCAGGGGAAAAGAAGCATACTATATTTATGAATAAAGAGCTTAATGTGTGTGTGAGCACCATATCCCCCAAAAAAGCACTTTCTTCAGTTCCCTATACCTACCTACAGATGAAATCTTCATTGGGGCAGACACAGGCTACTTAATAAAGATTAAAGGTCTTTGTCCCACACTCTGAAGATCAGGGGGATGCGATCAAAACCATCAGTTTTGCACTAGGTGACAAATCTCTATCACCATTTACCTTTGTGGTCCAAAAGAACAGAACATATTCAGCAACTGCTGAGGGGGATGAGGGAAATTTTAATTGCCTTCCTGCCTCCAGATCCTGCACTTGGGGCAGTCCAAGCACCCTCCAGGAGATGACTGCAGTGAGGTCTTAGAGCTGTTGTTTAACCAAGCAAGCTGGAATCAATGGAAGTACAACAGGGGAAAAATATTGCCTTTATTTGTAATCTGGATGACGCACCCACAACCTGAACTTGCAAAGAATAACAGAGGCACACCTTGAAAAGCCACAATACTTCAGGTGTGGATTTTTGACTTTGTTTTTGGTTTGTTTGTTTGTTTGTTATTTTTATTTAAACACTGTATATTCAAGGGACAGCTATTTCTTATTTACGTTTTTGGTTTGTGCCATCTGCTAAGATTTGTTTAAAACTCTGAGCCAAGTTCAGCTCTCAGAAGGTGTGGAGGTGCCCCAGTTCTGGCCACTTCCCAAATACATGGTCTTCACCCAGGTCCCCAGATCCCCTACAACTGATCAGTGATTGACTACACCAATCTCCCATACATAAACTGCCTCGCAGGTCTGCTGACTCAGGGCACCATGGACTGATTTATTTCCAGAAGAAGGGAGCAGTTTGCCTCTGGAGGCACAAAACTATCAGAGAGATTTCTGAGAAGGCACAGGCTCTCCAGAGACAGGGGTGGACAGGCATATCATAGATCCAGGAGCTCACAAGAGCAGGAAAGCTGCCCAGCACAAACAGACCCGGGAGTGCTGGTTGACAGCTGACTGAATATGAGCCAGCAATGTGCCCAGGTGGCCAAGAAGGCCAATAACATCCTGGCCTGTATCAGAAATACTGTGGCCAGCAGGACCAGGGCAGCGATCATCCTGCTGCACTCGACACTGCTGAGGCCACACATCAAATTCTGTGTCCCATTTTGGGTTCCTCATGACAAGAAAGACATTGAGGTGCTGGAGCAGGTCCAGAGAAGGGCAACAAAGCTGGTGAAGAGTCTGGAGCAAAAGTCTTACAAGGAGCAGCTGAAGGACCTGGGGTTGTTTAGCCTGAAGAAAAGGAGGCTCAGGGGAGACCTTATCACTCTCTACAGCTACCTGAAAGAAGGTTATAGTCAGCTAGGGTCAGTCTAGCTGGTCAGGTCTCACAAATAACAAAAAATAGGGCAAGAGCAAATGGCCTCAAGTTGTGCCAGGGAAGGCTTAGATNAACGCCCACCTGGCTACAACCTCCTTTCAGGGAGTTGTAGAGAGTGATGAGGTCTCCCCTGAGCCTTCTCTTCTCAAGGCTAAACAACCCCAGCTCCCTCAGCCTCTCCTCATAGGACTTGTGTTCAAGTCCCTTCACCAGCCTCGTTGCCCTTCTCTGCACTTGCTCCAGCACCTCAACATCTTTCCTGAACTGAGGGGCCCAGAGCTGGACACAGCACTCCAGGTGAGGCCTCACCAGCGCTGAGTACAGGGGCAGAATCACTTCCCTGGTCCTGCTGGACACACTGTTCCTGATACAGGCCAGGATGCCATTGGCCTTCTTGGCCACCTGGGCACACTGCTGGCTCATGTTCAGCCTCCTGTCAATCAGCACTCCCAGGTCCCTTTCTGCCTGGCTGCTCTCCAGCCACTCTGTGCCCAGCCTGTAGCGCTGCGGGGGGTTGTTGCCAAAGTGCACGACCCGGCACTTGGCCTTGTTGAACCTCATCCCGTTGGAACCAGCCCGACTCTCCAGCCTATTCAGGTCCCTCTGCAGAGCCCTCCTGCCTTAAATATGTAGATGTGGCCCTTTAGGGACATGGTTTGGTGATGGACTTGGCAGTGTTAGGTCTATGATTGGACTCAATGATCTTAAGGGTCTTTTTCAACCTAAAGTACTCTCTGATTCTATAAAAACAGACAGAAGGGTCCAGTAAGCGAGAAGCAATGAGTTCCACCCAGAGCTGGTTTATTACACAATCAGAAAACCCCACCTCTGATCTGAAACCTCTGATTTCTGCTACCTGCTGTTTGGGTCACTCTCACACTGCAAGCAAGCAGATACAAACTACATCAGCTTTACCCACAGCCATCAAACTAGGCTCTAGGTGCTACTGGAATACAACTAATAAACCAGCTTTTATTGCCTGGGCATGCCCTGAACACAGTCACAGCTTGCCTGCTAGGTAGGAATACCAAGTATTCCCTTCAGTATCAAGAATACCTTTCCCCTTTCCTGCTAGAAACTCTCTTCTGACTTTGCTGGAAAACTACATAGCCTGGCATTGAAGGAAATGTGTGCTGTGAACCAAGAGAACCCATACTCACAGGTATGATTCCAAACTGCATGAAGAGAAAGGTCAGGTCTAGAGCTGCAATCAGGTAGGCAACAAGGATCACTTGTCCCCTCTTAATCTCTTCCGAGTGGCCACTCTCCACCAGGGTCTCATTCCTCATTCCTGAGGCTTCTTCCTCACCTTCAGAGATGGCTTTTGCATTCATCGTGCTCATGGAATGACTTGTTGCAGCACAGGCTGAAAAATGACACGAAGGCACTTCCTAGGCAAGAACTCGAAGCCTAGATAAGGTGCAGAAGCTGAGTGTGCAGTTCAAAGCTTACAGTGTGAAAGGTCCTGAGCCAGCATGCCACGGATTTATTGTTTCCTTTCTTTTTTTCTTTTTCTCTTCCCTTTGCTTACTTGCCAGGCAGGATCAAAGGTAACCACACACCAAACCACAGATTTGGTTCTTTAGCCTTGTCCCAGGTGGGCTCATTGCTTCAAGTGCCATCACAAGGAAAATCAGCTTGAATAGCCCAGCAAAGTGAAAGTGAAAATTGCCCTAAACAAGACCACGTGACAAACTCTTCAACTCTTTAACTGTTTCACTTCCTTCACTTTTATTGCCTCTGGTGGCTCATAAGAGATGACTCTTTTAATTCTTCATGAAAGGCATTTTGATATTGGTTTTGGATGCTGCAAGCTTTGCTTGCAGCAGAACAGCTATTTCCAAGTCCTCGTGCTTCTTGCAGTCAGTTTATACAAATCCTGGAACATGCATAGGTCTTGTACGCAGTTAGAGCCACTCTCATCAACACCTCTAGCTGAGCCATTTCCCCCCCTCTATCAGGTGCTGCAAATTTATAGAAAATCTGAGCTAGCAAATTTTCACATGTGACTCCACTCAGACTACAGATTAACAGCCAATGCCAAAAACATAAAAAAATAAAGCATTAAATCTACAGAAACCATGAGGGTGACTGCAAACTGGGGAATCAAATAAATAAAACTCCTTTGTCCTTTGGAGGTTTTGTTGTTTGCTTGCTTGTTTACTTGGGGTTTTATTTGTTTGTCTGCTTGTTTGATTGCTTGGGAGTTTATTTGTTTGTTTTCTTGTTGAATCCTGGAAGTCTGGTTGAACATTATCTTTGTTTTAAAGAGAAAAAGAAAGCAGAGATCCCAGTGCTCTGACTTTGTAGAATTACAGGACTTTTGGAAGGAAGGGAACTGGAGATCTCATGTACCCTGTGGCTTCAACACATC
>NW_016690181.1:13029050-13033132 GCF_001604755.1 Lepidothrix coronata | reverse complement strand
AACACATCAGTTCAGCTGTGGCTTTTTCTAGGCAATCTTTGACAAACTCAAAGGAAAGAGAATTGCCCACTCCCTGGGTATCTGGGAAAGACATTTTTCCTAATGTCTAATCTGAATTTCCCAAGCTGTGGCTTGTGCCTGTTGTTCCTCATGGTATCTACTGCCAGTACCAGCAGGAGTCCAGATGCATTATCTCTGGAGCTGCCCTTCAACTAGTTGAAGATGACTGTTAGATCATCCCAGCCTCCTCTTTGCCAGGCTGAACAAGCCAACTTCCTTCCACCTCTTTCAATATTAGGTACTCTAGAACCCTGAACTTCTTGGTAGCTCTCCCTTGGGTCCTATCCAGTCTGTCTACACATCTCTTGAACTGGGAGTCCCAACACTGGGTCAGCCTCACCAGCACCAAGCAAAGGGGAAGGACATCTTCTCTGAACATCCTTGTCATGCTCCTCCTCAAAAGCCCCACTGCATGGTTTGCCTTATCCCCGAGGAAGTACACCCTTGGCTCACACAGCATCGCTGTCATCCATGGTCCTCACACTGTGGGTGCTACACATCCAGTTGGGCCCCAGCCAGCTTTGGTGCAAGTCGATATTCTGCCCCAGGCTTGGGGCAAACTTGCCACTTTCATCTTGTTGAAAACCTTGATGTTTTGGCTGATCCAGCTCTGACATTTCATGCAGACCTTCCAGCCTGAGGCTCCATCGCTGACTGTGTCAGCCAGTCCCTCTAACATAGTAACACCTCCTTTCAGAAACAGAGGCTTGACTCACCATGAAGGCTGACACAGACACATCAAAACAGAGACATGCACAAGTGTTTGCTGGCTCGGATCTGGAATGGTTGACAGAGCTTTAGTTTTCCTACCAAGTCTAGGGAGAGTGAACTGTAAGATATCTGAGCACACCTTTTTATTCAACATACCATCACCAAGCCCTGGGATTTGCTGAAGGTTGCCAGGCTCTGCTTCCTGAGAAAGGAGGGGGAAGACCAAAGGTTAAGTCTTTCACTGGGTGTAGATACCATATCACTGGAGACTGCACAGAAACAACCTTACACAAACTCAGACACAGCATGAGTAAAAAAGCACCTTAAAGAACAACTTACCTACAGCAATACCAGCACTCAAACAGATCCAACTCAGATCCTGGACCCCAGGATGTGTAGTTGTTAGCGAAGAAGGAAGATTACCTAGCATGTATCCCAGTTTAGCAAAGGATCAGTGCTTGACATTTAGTTTATCTCAGAGTGAAACAATGGGTTTGCCTGCACTTTGAATGTCCTTCAGCACAGTACCAATATTATCACTCCCTCATTTGCACTGGATAGGCACAATGTACAAATTACCAGCATTGAATAGAAGAGTAAAATTAATGACAGAACTCTGTTTATGGAGGTTTTGAGACAACCAAAAAGGAAAGTCATGCAAATGCAATGTGAAACACTGCATACAGGAAACCTTGCTGACTTGGACTTGAAAAGCGTCAATATTTTGACTGGTAAATTTGTCTCAGCAGCAACTGAAAACAGATACCAGCAAGGCGACCAAGAGAAGCAATGACTTGCAGATGCAGCCACTCTTCACCAAATATGAGCCTCGTCCTGACAGGGCATGCAGTGCAGACAGCTAACCAGACACATGCTCTCGCTTGGATTTAGCTTCTTTTTACTGGTATTGGCAAGGCAAGTGGAGTAAAAAACCCCAGAGTTTCATTTCCAGTCTTTGGGGCAAAAGACACAGTTCTAAAAAGTAGGAAACTGAACTTGGTGCCTGGTGTGGAGGTGTCCATGGAGAATAAGCTACGATCATCAGACTTGGTTCCTGTACATCTTTGGATGCTGCTTGGGGGCTCAGTACCCTAGCCCGCTCCTTAGCATCCCAGGTCAGGCTGCAAGTAAGAAAGTGCCCTGGGTCCAGCTAAATGATCCTCTTCTTGCAATAGTCTGTTTGGGCAGGACCATTTACGTCCCCATCCCTGCATTTTGGCACAGACAGGACAAAGGCAAGAGGGTGGGAGTGTTAAGCCACCTTTACAAGCCATGAGCCAAGTCATGCAGATGCTGCCCTGGCCCCAAGGATTCAGGGATGCAGCTGTATTCTCCAAACTTGGCCAAGATGTTGGCAACCTCAAATCATCTCAGTATCCTCTCACAAGGTCTTCTCCACAGGAACTTGGACTTTCCTGACTTTCAGAACCCGATTTTTGAAACCTTGCCCCATGAATCAGTCAATCTAAAGGCTAAATGTGGCAGCAGGAGCACTGATGGAAATATAGCCAGTGTGATTGACACAAGGCAGATCCTCCTCCTCCCCTGTGTGAGAAGTCTGACTGAAAATGTCTGCAGGAGCCTAAGTATGATGGAGATTAACTGTATTTCCAGCTACACTCTGCTGAACATCATGTTTGCAGCATCCAGCTCGACACCAGTTCATTTATACCTGCAGTGATAATGCACCATTAATGACAGATGGCATAAGCTGGCACTGCATTTTTATCTAAAGACTCCTTCTGGCTCAATTATAGACTACACCACAGGCAGCACTTGGTCACTGACAAGCCATCTTTGAAAAAGAAAAATAATTTTAAAACTGGGGAGGAACAGGTTATGAAGAGGAAATTAATTTACTCGGGTAGGATAAATAAACTTTAAATGGACAGATATTTCAGGGAGACTATGATAAAAGCAAGCAAGGAGATAAATGTCTTGTGATAAAATTGCAGATTAGGCCATTAGCTATGCATTAAGCCTTGATACTTATTCTCAACATTTTTGGAGCATTTACAGTTGCCTTCCCTGGCATATCTTTTCTGAGGCCTATTTTTCTGGTGATCTCTGAAAAAAAAACAGAGTGGGAAACCTGAGAACATCTTTAAAAATTTTCATAAAGGTTTATTGTTTATGTTACTTAGGTAGAAATCTTTTTTTTAAATTACTGGAAATGGGAAGCAAGGCCAGCAAATGCACAGGGAGGGGGAAATCCACCCACATCAATACCAGAAGTTGAAAATGTTGGTTGAAAAAGGATAAACTGTGGGGAAATAACTCTTGAATCCTTCTCCAAATTTGTATTTTTAGACAGAGGAAGCTTAACATGATCTGGAGGAACATGAGGTACCCTGGGTAGGATTATGCTGTCTACAGAGGGTCAAAACAAGCCTTATAGCCTCAAAAGAGCCTTCAAGAGGGATGGAAGTGCAGATGTACTGCCCAGCAATGAAGGGCACCTCTCAGGCCTCAAATCCTCTATGAATCTGAGCTAACAGGTCTCTTCAGCTAAGCAAAAAATCAGTGGGATGACCCAAATCCTGCTCCAATGTAGATCAGTCACAAATCCTTGCCCTTGTGGGTATACATCCATACCCATGGCAAGCACGAGAGCTGGCTGGGAATGCCAGGGAGGCAATCACTGCCTCTTGCATTCAGCAGAACTTTCATTTCTCCTTGCAAAGAGAAACTGCATTTCCATGGGCTGTGTGCTGGGGGTGCCACGAGGGACATGAGATGAATAGTTACGAGTATACTTCTTCTCTCTGCCCAAGGAGCAGTAAAGATAACCCTTCCTCTCTTCAAAAGAACATCACGAGGCCACCACATGAAAAACAGTGAGGCATGCAGATATTCAGACAAGGAGGGACATAAAAACCCTTTATGGATACACAGTCCTCAGGGAGCTATTGTCCTAGGGATGTTTCTTAAACTCTGTAATATGAGAAAGGAAATGGAAGAAATATCTTGAAGTGATTCCTCAATAGTGGGAATGCTGAATTGCTGTAATGAGGGAAACTACTCAACACCAGTCATGGTCATTGGGAGCCATCAAACTGCAGGATCTGGCCTGATCCTTCTCTTCTCCCAACCCTAAGACTAAGGGAACAGGCCTCATTTATATTCTGGTGAAAGATTTATACAGTTAAGCAAATAAGAGCATAAATGGCCCAGTATTGCCAAAATTATATCCCATGTTTGTTGACTGATTTATTCCTTTGTCTAATTGTGTTCATGAAAAAAGCAGCCCACTAATGAATGGAAAAAGACTCCACATGGCCAGCAAAAAAAAAAAAAAAAAAAAAAAAAAA
>NW_016690181.1:13007093-13028455 GCF_001604755.1 Lepidothrix coronata | reverse complement strand
AGAGGAAAATCTTGCTTAAATGTTCTGGTGGCTGAAAAGATTCAAGATTAAATTTGCAGCCTGGTGGTTAAAAAAAAAAAAAAAAAAAAGCCATTCTCCCATCTGCAAAGCAAGTGCATTTGATCTAGAAAGCAATAAGTCTCCATAAACATAGCACCTCCAGATGTAGTTCTTTCCTTCCAGAGTAAACTCACAACCACTTGGCCTCTCTCAGCTTAAATGATTTCACCTGCTTTATATTTTCTCTTTGAATATCAGTGATGACCAGCTGACTCATTTTTACTTTGAGAAGTGCAAGACCTGGATTACTTGGCTTAGGACTGAAACCCTGGCCCCAATTCACCAGGAATTTTGTCTCTGATTTCCATGCTAACAGGATTTAATCTTCAGGTCTTTCATCCAGCTCCTCTTCTGCTTTTTCTGTTAGGAAAACATGAGTTTCAGACTCATTCAGTCTTGACTATGTTTGAGAATGTGTCTCATGGCTCACACCAGAAGAATTTGTACCATGTCATTTTGAAATGCCTTCATGTGTGACTGCATGCTCACTGGGGGCCAGTGAGATATCTGTTATCTCACACAGCATCAGTGTATGTCTTTAATTGCACCTTTATGGAATTAAAGGGTAATTGATAGTCAGGTACAAATTCATCTCTTTGTGCCTGATCCTTCTGTTCTCAGTCCAAAATTCATCCTACATGAAACTGAGGGTCAGGCACCTGGAGCTCCTTGCCCTGCAAACTTGTTTTAGCAATAGGTCCTGCAAGAAGTTTCAGAGCAGCTGGTAAGGGTAAATTTTAAGGCTCCAGAATAATCTGATGATTTTTCAACCTGGTCGTAGCATAGGAAAAAATGTCACTTTCTCCTGGTCTCCACCATCTACCAAAGGACATTACAATGACATGTAATCAGCAACATTTCTGATCACAGCCGAAGGTAACAGGTCCTTCCAGCCTCTGTCCAAAACTTGAGAACTAGTTCCTTAAGAAAAAGCTATATCAGTGGAGGTACTGTAAACCATTAGAAACACTTAGAAACCACTGACTTCAAGTCAGTGTTACCTGTGGTCTTCCACCTTCTCTGCTCTGCTAGGTTATATGGCATTTAGTTTCTCTTTGCATCTATGGGATACTGAAGGCTAGTGGGATTTGTGCTGACTGCTGTTGTGGATGGCACATACAAATCCTAAAATGCTGCACCATATATAACATAGGCTGAGCTCCCAGAAATGAGTCACAGCACTAATTGTTCTGCATTATATAAATGTGTTCACAGCATGCTGCTGGATCCAGATACAATTAACTCCTCACTCCTTAGGAATACATACCATATTGCGGGCAGGGCAGCCGTATTATAGTTAAACTGCTGTAAAATGATTGTGATGGACCTCCCCAACAGAGCTCATTGAACCACTCCCTTTGCAGGTTCACCACTGGGTGATGCTTGGTCCACATTCAAAGCCTGCAGCAAAATAATTGCTATATTCTAGCAGGAATATTATAAAGTGATTGCTTTTCAAGATTAAGAGCAAATAAAATTGTAGTGCTGTGACTTCAGAAAGTTACTACACTAAAAGCAAATTTAAATCTGTAGGCAAGAAGATAAATTAATTAAAGAATACAAACAAGAAGCCAGGGGGTGGGGAGGGAGGAAAAATTATCTCATCATGCTGCGTCATCGCATGATATCTCAACACCCCATCGCAGGGAATGCAGGGAGCAAGCCTGAGGGAGAGGCAAATAAGAAGAGGGAATCCAGCTCAGGGAGAAAGAGAAGGAACAGCCAGATCCCAAATTGTATTACTTTGCCACCCTCTCATAGGGAGCGAACCAGCCACAGAAAAAAACGTAAAGGATACAAAACTCCTGGGGTTCTCTGAGCCATGCCAGCCCCACACGAAGCCAGACGTGTCTTGTGGTCCATGTCCTCTACAGCTGCATCTGGTCCTCCTGGACTGCAAGGGTTTGAGTTGCCATTGAGCTGAGCCACTATCTGTCATATCTGAGAAGTTATGGCAGTCCGCTGATGTTCCCAGTGACTGGAAAAGGGGAAACAAAATGCCCGCTTTTAGAAAGGAGAAAAAGGAAGACCCGTGGAACCACACATTGGTCAATCTCACCTCACTGCCCAGAAAGATTATGGAGCGACTGACTCATGTACCTGGACTTGTGCAAAGGACTTGACCCTGTCCTGCTTGACATCCTTGTCTCTAAAATGGAGAGACATGGATTTGATGGGTGGATAAGGAATTGGCTGGATCTTCGCAGTCAAAGAATTGTGGTCAACACGTCAATGTCCAGGTGGAGATCAGTGATAAGTGGTGTCCCTCAGATGGCTGTATTGGGACCATTATTATTTAACAGCTTTGTCAGTGACATGGGCAGTGGGATCGAGTGCACCCTCAGTGAGTTTGCCAATGACACCAAGCTGTGCAGTGTAATCAACGCACTGGAGGGAAGGGATGTCCTCTAGAGGAACCTTGACAGGCTTGAGAGGTGGGCCTGTGTGAACCTCATAAAGTTCAACAAGGACAACTGGAAGGTCCTGCACATGTGTCAGGGCAATTCCAAGCACAAATTCAGACCGGGTGGAGAATGGATTGAGAGCAGCCCTGAGGAGGTCTTGGGGGTGTTGGTAGATAAGAAGCTCAAGATGACCCGATAATGTGTGTTCACAGCCCAGAAAGCCAACAGCATCCTGGGCTGCATCAAAAGCAGTGTGGCCAGCAGGTCAAGGGACGTGATTCCATCACCCTACTCTGCTTTTCTGAGACCCCACCTGGAGTGCTGCATCCAGCTCTGGGCCCTCATCACAGGAAGGATGTGGACCTGTTGGAATGGGCCACAGAGATGATCAGAAGGCTGGAGCACTTCTCCTAAGAAAACAAGCTGAGACAGTTGGAGCTGTTAAGCCTGAAGAAGAAAAGGCTCCAGGGCAACCATAGAGCAATCTTCCAACACCTAAAAGGGACCTGAAGGAAAGGTGGGGTGGGACTTTTTATCTGGGAAAGTAGTGACAGAATGAGGGATAATAGTTTTAAACTAAAAGATTTAGAATAGATATTAGAAAGAAATTCTTTACCGTGCGAGTGTTGATATACTGGCACAGGTGGCCCAGAGAAATTGTGGATGCCCGATCCCTGTAAGTGCTCAAGGCCAGGTTGGATGGGGCTCTGAGCAACCTAGTCTAGTGGGGGGTGTCCCTCTCCATGGCAGAGGGGTTGGAACGAGACTATCTTCAAGGTTCCTTCCAATGCAAGCCATTCTATGATTCTATGACAGCCAAGTTACACCTTAACCCTAATTTTTCACAGAATAAAGTGAATGTATTATTCTATTAATAAATCTTGCCAAAGAATCATACGGACTCGGAGCAACTTGAAAAATCTCTTAAGACGGTGATGATAGCTACGATGTATTTCATTACTCAGGAAGCACACAACGGGCTGCAAACGCTGTGAGAAAAGGGAATCGCGGTGGAACGGGCCCCGCCGTGGGGCGGTGGCGGGGCGAGGCCGCGCTGCCCTGGGGCGAGAGGGGGAGCGGGGCGAGCGCCCGGCTCTCCGGGCCGGCGGACATTAGAGGGCACCATTGCCCCGCGCATCGGGACATCCCGGGGCAGCTCCGGGACAGGGGCCGGGCACGCCGCGCTCGCCGGTGCGAGGCAGCCGGGCGGGGCGGGCAGAGCTGCCGCAGGGCGGGGGTACAAGGCGGGCCCCAGCTCCCCGGCCTGACCTCCTGGCGGCGAGACGAGGGGCAGGAACCTACGGAACGGGGAGAGGGAAGGTGGGGGGCACGGCCGGAGCGCAAACACTTCTCGCCGGGATCAGTTTTCCGTCAGCTCGGTGCCTGCGCCCGGACTGGGGCGATTAAAATTTGGATTCATTTACTCTTCCTTCGAACTGTTTTTTGAAGGTCTTAATCGTCAGGATTCTTTAGACACCCTTCACTTCTTGAGTGTGTGTCGCTTTCGCAGTCATATTTCAAGAATCTTCTAGTGTTTTGGAGAGTTATTTTGTTCCCTGTCGGTGTGTGCTGGGATCCTTCTGAAGATGCCCCTGATGCACTTACCGCTGCTCTTTGACTTGCCTTTGGACCACTCATCTCCCCTCGGCAACAGTCCAGGCCATGAACGATCTCCTTCAGGACTCATGCTAGACTACCACTATTAAAAACCCTGTTTACTTAAGAAACATGAAACCAAAAATAAAACCTATGTAATGGCCCCTTCACCACCCCCACCCCCCCAAAAGTAGAAATAATCTATGAAAAGCTACTCCAAAAATAATATTACCATGGATCATGATGAAGGGCAAGGGGAATGTCAAAACAAGCAAAATGCAAACCTCTCATTTAATGCAAAGAGTGGCAATGAACAGGACCTGTGAGCATAGAGCATAACTTTGACAGAAATTATACCAACAGAAAAGTACGGAATATAAATAAATGGAGTATTTAACTGCTGCTCAAATATGACTACACAGTCAGCAAAAAAAGAGCCACCCTCCATGGGTACGTACTGTGAGCTCAAAATGCTGTTTGGTACCTGCCATTTTCAGCCTGCTTTTCAAGTTAACAGCACAGCATTGGTAAGGCTCCCCACACCACACTTCACAGCGAGCATCTTGCAAACAAGTCAGGCTTCCAATCTATATGAAGGGCCAGATGGTGAGTGGACTTCATCTAGTAAAACAACATGATGGAAAGAGCAAAAAAAAGAGTGTGAAGAGAGAATGCGATGGCCCCTGGTGCACTGGCAAGTCCATCAATAGATTAGGCTAAATTCACTGCTACCTTTGTGCTACCCTAATGATGCGCAGCAGCTGGACAGCAAAGCTGGCTATTCTTTTAACAACCAAGAACAGAAAGAATAAGAAAAAAAAATAATTAAAGGAAATTAAATTAAATGAAGCATTTTTCTGAGAAGTTAGCCTTTGCATATTTTTGAGAGTACAACAGAAAGCAATTCAAATTGAATTAAAGCTGCCAGAATCTTTTCAGAATTCTGTTCAAATTACCTTTTCCCATTTTAATCCCTAAACTAGTGGGGATTTGCCCAGCTATCTAATAATTTGACATTTTAGGCCCTTGTCAAGAAATGAAAAATTCAGTGTACACCAACTTAAATAATTTGAAGTGTCACTTTGATGGTAGAAAAGTCTTGATGAGGAGTTTGAGTAGTCTGTTCTAACTTAGACTTGAATTGCAATCAGCTTATTTAAGCAGGATTCTAAAGTACCACGCAAAATTGCCACTGGTGTAAATGCAAAATTGCAAATTGCTTATGATCACATGTACAGTAAAAGAGAAGTGCAAGGGTGATAAAGTACTGATGTTTATTGGCCTGTGCCTCTGCTAAAGCAATTATGGGATATATAACATGTTCTCAAATGAAGCAATCACATGTGGATCACACAACATTTGAACAATCTCAAACACTGTTGAGTGTAGATGGTAACAGAGTATTAAAGGAAATGAGAAGAGAGCAAAGCACAAACCTTCAAGCCTCGGCGGCCCAACAATAGGTCTGCTTCTCTGGTAGCATGCTGAGCACAATTCCTGCAGGAAAAGTTCACTCCAGACTTGCCAAAAGACACAGGAGTGCTCCTCTATGGCACCATGTCATGGGGAGTATTTGCCTCTACATACAAATGTCTCACCTAAGCTTTCTCTTCTGAATAAGTTAACCTGGAGCTGTGCAACAGCCAGCCCCATGAGAATGACAGTGCCAAGGCACTCTTTTGTTACCTCCATAACTTCTTATCAAATTTCCTTGGTTACTCCTTGCTCAGTTTACAGTGCAAGGACCTCTCTTCCCCTATCTGCCAAGCCATCAGACTCAGCCCTGGCTCTGACAGTCAACCTGGACTCTTTCCAAACAGGAATAGTCAAATGCAATAAACCTCCTGCAATTACATTCCCTTTGCAATGATGCACAAGCCATAAAGGAGTTTGCTTTCCCTCCCCTCACCCCTTCAAAACAGAGCAGCCAGGAGGAATACACACTAGCTAAAGTAATTATTTTTTCTGACATAAGCAGATATGACTTGGATATTTTGAGCAAAAATGTTTCATTCTTCTGGGGCATTGTTCTAACCATAGTGGTAATTACTCTGCTCAGTGTTCTGGAGCAGGAATTTCTAAAGAAGTTAATAGGCTTGGTGGTAGGAGCTCTTGGGTAAGATTTTGTGCCTCATGTTAGGCAAACTGCTGGTTTAGAGGATCATAACCTACCCCTCTGGCCTTAGAATTCACAGATTCACTAAATTAAAAACATCTCTCTGTGCATACAGTATTTCCTCCTCAAATGGGCTGGATACTCTCTATCTCCACACAGAAAAGAAACACAGACACTGCTAGAACTGGCAATTGTGAGCTGAAAGTGCTCAGGACTATCACCACTAGCTTAAAACGTAAATGTATAGTGGGACAAAAAAAAAAAACCCAGTCAAAGTACCGTGGTGCACTGACAGTGAGGAAGCCAAATTAAAAAACAGAGCTGGTAACCTCAGACCCAAGCTGCTTTACCTCCCAGGTGAGCTGGAAGGTGAAGTGGCCTCAAACACGAGGCAACCTCCAAATGTTCAAACCGTCGTTCCTAACGTCCCTCAAGCACTGCGTAAATATTGGCTAACCTCCGAAAAGGGTTTGGAAGGACAATGATGTGGATTTTGCAGAGGGCACGCCCACATCTTGCAAATAGCAGGGGATCTTGCTCGCTCAGCTTTCATTGCAGGAATGTATAAAACCGAGGAGGCAGAACACAGGAAAGGCGGACGCTGGCCTCTCCCGGCACGGGGAGGGAAGGATGGCAGCAGGTTCGTGAGGACTCCTCACAAAGAGCCCCTGTCTGCCGCGACCTGGCCATTGCCTTTTAGCTCACGTCTTGAATAGAGGGCACTTTTTCAGCAGGTTTCTTAGGGAACTCAAAGTATTTTCTCTGCATAGCACATTTATTTCTAAAAACACCCTAACTTACATCCCAAGAGATATGTCTGATGGCTGCTGGGACAAGTCCCAGCCTAACACTGTGCCATGTTCACCATGTTCCCCAACCACCCCAGCTTGGTGTGAGACCCATCGCTTCTCTCCTAGCTAAACCCTTGCTAAACTGATGCTCACCTCTTGCTTTCTAAGATGATATGCTCTTAGTGATGAGAAACTAGGGGAGCCTTTCTTATGGCTTGCTCCCTAAATTATATCCTTTGGGCCAAGAGAGATCCACATGGCAATCTTCAAGGGCCATTTTGGGAAAGAAAGGACAGTGTGGTAACATTCACCTAAGATAGCCACATGGGTAGGTTGTGGCCCAGCTCACATGGGAAACCACAAATGTCTGTTGAGACCATCGCATCTGAACAGGTATCCTTACAAAAAAAAAAAGCCTTCACATTTCCTAAGTACCTGTGCTACCACTATTAGTGAAATGAAAGTGGTCTGTCTGTACCACTGGTTAGCAAAGTCTTCTGCCAGGTGTGACTCTATGCCTGCCCAGGAAACAAGTAGGGATCTGCACACTGAAGACATTTGCTGCATCATCTTCTCTCGGCTGCAAAGCTACAGACCTCCTCCCCTGAGCAGCACATCTGTCCCCACAAATATCAGAAGATGATTTCAGGAGATCAAACCTGCTGTGACATCTCATTGTTCATCAGCCTGAGCATGGATAGACCCTTCCTGTGCAATGAGCAAGGCTCCAGCATTCTCTCCATTCTCTCTGCCAGCAGGAGCCAACCCTGGGTCCATGAGTCCAATACCACAGGCACTACTGGGATCTCCTGGCACTTTGGGAACACCACAGAAAGTGCAGTACCTGGGACATGGTGGGAGCTGTCCCAGCTGATCCAAGCTCCTCACTAGCATGGCAAGGTCAGGAGCGAGTGCTCTTGGCAGTGCTGGAGGGCTGTCACAGACTCTGTCAAAGACGTGGGCTGAATGTAGAAACACCACAGAGGAAAATTACTTATTTTGGTGCAGCTGGGAAGTGTTTTCCATGGGTCCAAAGACTAATACCCGTCTTCTTCAAGCTGACACCTGCCTGCTAAGGGAGGTCACCATTGTCCTAAGGGGCCTAAAGCTGCAACCCCTCCAGCCCTGCAGTAAGGCAGCACCTGGGCACTCCCTGCAGAGCCAGCACATCCTAGGAATTCATACTAGTTTTATTCCCTCTAGGGAATAAAACCATCCAAGTTGTCTTTGCTCAAAGGTTTGAATATCCCAAAGGCAAGAGCCATAGGAACATGAGGATCTAGGGTATCCCAGTACACACAATACAATAAAGATCCATCTTTCCCCTTGTTGTTTGCAGATGAAAAACTCACTGTGGTAAAGACCCTCTGAGATGTGCATCAACATTATGATGATGTTCTGGGCCCAATTTTAGCACAGTGTCAATTATGCTCCCTCTCCTTTTCCTTTCATATTCCTCCATCCCAAAACGACAAAAGGCAATGATTGCAGTGACCTCCAGAAAATGTAAAGCACAAGCCAGCTGATCTCTGGCAACACAATAGCGAGATTAGTTCATCTGCAGTGAACAAACACGTATTATGTGGGTTTTAAAGTTAGGAGAGGAAAATGCTGTGGTTTTCATGTATTTCTATTCACCAAGGCTGCAAGTTATTATTTCCATGCAGCTGAGAAGCTCTATTTTTAAAAATAGCCTTCAGCTTGTTTTGAAATCTGCAAGCATCTCGCTTTGTTTTGCAGCAGCGTAATAAAAAAAAAACGAGCCAGAAACGATCCCGTTTTCCACCACACGCATCACCTCCCCCGCCCCAAACCCCCGCGCTCCACGGATGCTGAAAAAACTCCTCGGGGAAGGGGGGGGATAGAAGGCAAACAAACAACGACAACATAATAAAAATAATAATAAAAACACTCCCACACGCACCCTACGCGCGGAAAAGGCAACACGGGGGGGGGAACCAAACCCGAGAGTCGCCGGGTTGGAAGCGGCGGCGGAGCCGCGACCGCCGACAGACAAAGGGAGCAGGGCCGGCCGCGGGCGGGGAGCTCGGCGGCCGCCCCCCGGGGCCGGGCCAGCGCCGGGGCCGCCCCCCCGGTCCGCGGCGGGGCCGGGCCGGGCCAATGCGGCCGCCGGCGGAGCGGCGCTGCCGCCGCAGCCAATGGAGGGCGCGGGCAGCAGCGCTGCCGCCGGGGGACGGGGGGCGGCGGGGGGGGCCCCGCCAATCGCGGCGGGCCGGCGGCAGGGAAACACTATTATGCTAATGGTGTTTTGCTCGCACTCGCGGCGAGCGGGGTTTAAAAGGCAGCGGCCGGGGGCAGGGGCTCAAAGGCGGGAGGCAGGGCTGGTGTGAACGTGAGCGGACAGGTCGGGACGGGAGGCGAGGAGAGGAGCGGCGGGGGGGCATCTGCTCCTTCCCAGCCCACCGCGTCCTGCCCGGCGGCGATGTCCAACGTGCACCTCTCCGGCGCCGCCGCCCTGGAGCGCCTCTCCGCCCGGAGAGCCCTGGCCGGGAACGGCCGCAGCCCCGTCTGCAGGAGCCTCTTCGGACCGGTGGACCACGAGGAACTGGGCCAGGAGCTGCGGGAGCGCCTGCGGGAGATGGGGGAGGACGACCAGCGCCGCTGGGACTACAACTTCCAGACCGACACGCCGCTGCCGGGGCCCGGCCGCCTGCGCTGGGAGGAGGTGGAGGCCGGCGCCGTGCCCGCTTTCTACCGGGAGACTCTGCAGGTGGGACGGTGCCGCGTCCCCCTCCTCCAGGCGCCCCCTTCCCCGCCGCCACCCCCCGCCGCCGGGAAGGGGCCCGGGGGGCGCCTAAGCCGGGAGAACCGCGCCGCGCCCCGCCGCCGCGGCATGCGGCCCCGCCGGAGGGGCCCGACGGCCCGCATCACAGGTGCGTGGGGGTCCTGGGGGGGCAAGGGGGCGGGGGGCGTCCCGCCGCAGTGGCTGATGGACCCCTCCTTCCTCTGCGTCCCCCATCCAGATTTCTTCGCGAGGAGAAAAAGGCCGGCGGAGCCCAAGGCGGCGGCGGAGCGTCCAGCCGGCTGCCCGCCGCCCCCCGCCGCCGTGCCGGCTGAGCAGACCCCCCGCAAGCGGCTCCGGTGAGCCAGGTGAGGCGCGACCTGGGGGCGGGCGAGGGTGTCCGGTCGCTTTCTGCGGCACTTTTTTTTTTTTTTAATTTCCCCTATCACCGCTGATTTTTTTTCTGACTTTTTTTTTTTTTTCCCTCCTCCCTCTTTCTGTTCTTCCCCAGACTTTTGCACTACTGCACCCACGGGAGAGGCGCGCCGCCCCCGGAGGCGCGGCGCCCCGGAGGCACGGGGGGCCGGGGCGGGCGGCGTTGCGAGGTGGGACCCCCTCCGTGCCCGCCCGGACCGGGAGCGGGAGCTGGAGCCGGAGCGAAGCCGGAGCGCCTGCCCACCGGCCGCGCACGGAGCAGTGTTAAAAGTACAGCTGTGCAATGTATGACGTTCTGTATAGAAATGTATTATGCCTAATGTTGAGTACACTGGCCAGAAGTGTAAAGCTTTAAAAAGTCATTTATAAGAAATGTTTAATCTCTGCTGAGCTCTCAGTGCAAAAAAAGAAAAAAGGAAAAATGAAAAAAACAAGTGTATATTTGTACAAAACTTTTTTTAAGAGTTATACTAACTTATATTTTCTATTTATGTCAGAAACGTGGATAACTTGACATCCAATAGTCTTTTTTTTTTCTTTTGGTTAAGCCAAAGGGCACTATATTTGCTTTTGTTATTTACAAAATGTAAATTTATTTTTATAGTGGATTTTTTTTTTTTTTGGCATTCATAAGATGTAGCTATGAATCAAAATATTTTTTAGACTTTACTTGAAGACAAATCTGTTTCAATGGGTCCTGAGCCGGTCTGTACCACTGCCATTGCAAATAATGCCACAACTTCAATAATAAATAAAATAAAAGGAAACGCCTGCAAGGCTGCTTAGTGTGTGCTTGGGGGGAAGTCCGGAGGGAAGGGGGGGAGGAAAGGGACAGCCCCCGAGGCTTGGGCGGTGGAGCCAAGCCCAGCTCTTCGCGGGGGGAGTCCTCCCTCGCCCCGGGGCCCCAGGCGCCCCCGAAGCACGACCCCGCCGCGGGGAGAGCGCTTCCACCTACGCCCCCCGGCGAAAAGCTGGCGTGCAGTTCGGAGGGGAAAGGAGGGCTTTTTCCCCTTAAAAACAAGTGTTCCTGAGTACTGCTGGAATTACCCAAGCATGAGGGGAGTACACGCCCTTCATGACACCCTGAATTCGGCCTTTCGCCACATTTTATGGTTACTTTTAGCCGTTTCCCCTTTCGTCCCAAAGCTGTCTCTGCCCCTTCTCGAGGACCCCGGCAGCGCTGCGGCAGCCACTTCACACCGTATCGGGGCTGGGCCGCTACCTCCCTCGCTTGGGGATGGTCGGCGGGGGGGGAAGACTGGTGCCTGCAGGCTGTGACCCCCAGCGGCTCAGCACTAGGGGGACGCCCCTGCCTTAGTTGTGCAAACCTGCCCCGCCCCGGCCCCAGCCGCGAGCCCTCAACCCCCAGCCCGTATACGGCTCGGAGCCGTGGCTACTGCAGGGAAACACTTCCTGGTACCTCTTGCCCAGCAATGATTTACAGGGCAAACACACCACAGTTCTGGGAAAGGCAGCAGTTCCAGCTCGCCCTAAAAGAGGTAAAAAGCAAAACAACAAATCCACGAAACAAACACTCCCAACAGGCAAAACAGCCTGCATTTTGACATTAACGCTTTGATGACAGTGTTGTCACAACCGTGCATCCACAGCACTTTGCTGTGTCACCTCGTCCCTGTGGCCTGGGAGGGGGTTAAAGCCACAGGATATGCATACAGCCCCGTGGAGTCAGGGCAAACGCCCTGTGCTGGGTCCCAAACCCTGTGCCGCTCAGGGAGGAGGGACAGACTAGGGCTGGTCTTGGCTACAGGTGATGCAGGGTTGGGGTGCTGGAGAGTACAGATGGGTAGCAGGATGCAAGAAGAGGACCAGGATCCTAGAGGCATGGGGACTGACTGGTCAGATTTATCCCTTTCAGACCCCACTCCCCACTCTTGCACCTCCGTGAAGCGCTGCATCCCCATGCTGTACCCAGCAGGTGGGGGCGACCAAGAGGGCACCACTCCCTGGCTTTATGAGCTCTGTTTGATACTCTTTCACGGAGGGGGGAGGGAGCTGAAAGAATGAGGTTCAGGGTGAATAAGGCTCAGGGTTTGTCCACATCATCTTCCCCCGGTCCCCGCAGCGCTCCTCTCTGCCCCCCCGTCACGGCCACCAAACACTCCTGGCTGTAAAAGTAACATTGATTACCTCCAGCTCCATGATCGCTTAATCAGAACGGGATTATTTTACACGCCCGCATCAGTGGCCGCTGACTCAATACGATTTTCCCCCCTTTGAAAAGAAAAATAGCTTTTCCCTTTCCTTATGAAAGCCAACAATACCCGGAGTGAGGCAGCTGGATCCTCCAGGATTTATGGGCTTTTCTCTTGCTTTCATGAAAGCAGGTGCCTTTGGGACCTCCATTGTCCCAGCCCCCAACTAATAATAGGACTTTTTGCAATGAAAGATCCCTGCTCTGAGCTTCCAAATACCTCGGCCAGAGGAGCCACCGCCTGCCCCGAGGTGTGCCCAGCCTGACTCAGGAGGAAAGCTCTCTCCGCGGGGAAAGTTTAGGCACAGGGCTCTTTATCAAAGCAAATAGTTCCAGCTCATGGGCATAGCCTGAGAGGAGCCAGAGGGTTTCCAACCCGCAACAGGGAGGGCCACATCCTGCAGTCCCCTGGGCTGTGCTTTCCTTGAGGACCCGGGGGTGCGGGAAGGTGTGCGGCTGCCCCCGCGCCCTGCCCCACCCAGCCCGGCCGGCCCTCCTCGCCCCGGCACAAAGCACACTGCCCCTATTCTTTCGGCCTTTGTAGCCATATGGCAAATCCATGTAGACACAGCCAACATCCATTTATTCAGGCACATAATGTCCCGCAACAGGGAACAATTGGAACTTTGTTTGCTTCTATTATTGATGCGAATGGGCGACAGAGAGAGAGAGAGAGAAAAAAAAAAATCATTTAACTATAAGAGATATCCAGCTAATTATGAACCATATGTGCCTATAGTTTCAAAGCAATCCAATGAAGTTCATTTTAAATCTAGACTACTTTATTAGTACAGAAGACAGATGTCTCAACAGTACATGCATCAGAGGAAACCATGTAAAGAAGTTCTTGAAATATTTAACTAGGACTCATTCATTGTCAGAGGGGCTTTAAAGTGCCCTTTATCATGAGAATGCATAGGCAGAAGAGGAGGGAGGCTGCCGGTTGTTACTGCCAACCCACTTACCCCTTAGCGCTAAATCCCAAATTCCACTTTGGATTTGACGACAGGAATATTTTTGGAAAAGATTCAAAATATCAGGGGTCTTGAAGGACCGAGCTTGCTGCTCATTACAGCTACAAAAAGTCAGGTCATTATTTGAGCCGCCTTAATCCCAGACTGAAACCAGCTACACAATTAGAGGAATAATCTACTCCAAATCACAACCGTTCCCTCTCCCAAGGAGCAGAGCCATGCATTTTTGGAGGATGGCTACTGCAGTTCTTCCTCTGTCCCAAGAGAGACTGAAATTGGAGTGTTAACATTGCCAGACCTCCAGAAATTTTTTCATACAAGCATCTTTCTATGTGAATCTGTGGTGGGCACCTAAAGGGAAAGGGCTCTGAAGGAAGACTGGAAGGGAAGCTTGGTGGGAGGAAGTCTTTCAGATTTCTTTTTTTTTTTTTTTTTTAGGGAATGCAATTATCAGCAAACACTCTTGGCAAAAAGGTTAGTGCTATCTTTATGAGCACAGCAACATCTACCAGTAATTAAACCACTTCAGTTAGATGAATGCAACATATGGTTGACACTGGGAATCATTCTCCTTCCTAGCCACAACTTTTCTTTCTGGGCCAAAACTTGTTCTATTATCACTTAAAATAAACAAAAAGCTGCTTTCCACTTCTTCAGCAAATATTTGTTGCTAATGAGCAGGAGGTGTAGGTAACAGGATGGGGAAAAAACCTGTCGTTTTCAAGGAATACTTCCCTAAGTTTGGATATGGAAATAAAATTAATTCACTAAATGCCCAATTCACTTGCAATGAGCTTAGTAGGATGGCTACACAGGGAGATTCATGTGAAGGATCCACACAGAGAGATGTAAATTGAATTGACCATTTTTAAGCACTGAAATAGTTATGAAGAGTACTTGCATATATACAAACACACACTATTATATATACAAGAAATGACTAATCAGGGAGCATAAAATAATTCATCAGGGAACTGGATTTTTTTTAAGCCACATTGTCACCTACCACTACAGGATAAACTCACAATGGTTTTCCAGTGTCTTTCCCTCCACTAGCCTGTACTCTCTCAGAACTGGTCTTCTTGACAAGGATTTTTGGAACAGAGCAAGCCAAAAAACAAACCAAAAGTCTTTACCTAAGGTGAAAGGATGGGATTATATCTGACTCACAGAGGATGGAGAAGAATCAAGTACCTCTCTCCCATTACACAGTATCTACTACTAAAGACCACATGATCTCTTTTGGTGTCAGTGATGAAATTCCCAATGGAAAGAGTTTCATTTTTTGGTTTATTCAGTTGCTTTTTAAACCAAGGGGGATTTTTAGACATATATGTCCAATAAACCTTTACCGGGACAGATTTTTTTGGGAAAAAGGAAAATGAAAGATGCTAAAATGGTTAGATGATATACAGAATGTAAAAGCTCTGAAGCAGGCCTTGCTGTTAGATAAAAAAATAACTCAAACTCTTTTAAACACAGAACAAACTAAACTTTGGAGCCACTTTCTGCAATCTGCATGGCCAAGCTTCTGCTTCAGGAAAACTGTTGGCCAGTGGTGGTTGCACAGCTTCATGTCTGTATCTGTGGTGCCACATGGGCCACAGTCTATAGGACAAGGAGGCAGGGAGAGGCAACAGGAGAATTGGGAGGCAGCACTAGAAAACACCTATGATGGGGATAACAGGGTGCAGATGGAGCAGAAGCACAGTTGGGCTACACTGGAAGAGGCTGGGAAGGGGACACCAAACTCTGCTGGTGTGATCAAAGGGAGGGAGAGAAGGGAGCAGATTGCAACATTTATATTCCACATTATATATTAATTTGTGTTTATATTCTGTGCATTCCTTCAGAGGCTGCCTGGTCCCAACACACTTCTGCTGCCAGCAAACACCCATGAAACTCATCCACTAACATCCCATCCCTTCCCTGAACTCATCTACAGATGCATGCTAGGAATAATCTTCTCTTTTTTGTTCCTGTTTCCCAGGTCAGTGTGGGATCTAAAAAATTCCCCAGACCTGCTGAGGAGTCACTGGGCTTCACATCAGCACAAGACTACTCCCTCTCCCCTACCAGATTTGCTTTAGCCTTCTTGATGCCCCCTCTTACACACACTGCACTTGTATTACATGAAGAATGAGGACTGGGAAGGAAACACTCCAGTTTTGGAGGTGCCCAAGCTGTCTGTATGATTTCAGTCCAGATCTTTTGCTCCCACTTTATTTTCACAGCCACGCACACCATTTTTTCCTCCAGGACACACACTACCCAATTTGCCCAGCGCTTTCCCTTGCAGAATGATTCTGGGCTGTGCAACAAAGGGGAAACTGCTGGATAAACTCCTGCCAGAGAAGCTGAGAAAGTAAAGCAAGGGCCTGCAGGATGCTTTCATGCTTAATCCAATGCCAACAGTTGAATGCAGGCTTTTATGCTTCAGAGAACAGTTGGCTCCTCTGGACCTGCAACAGAGGCTTTGTGCAGTCCAGGGCAAGGTGCTTCAAGTTTTCATGAGCAGACACTAATTTTGCCCACCTTTGTTGGGCAACTGATATGAGATGCTCCGGTCTGACTTGTGAAGGTGCTAAGCACCCACAGCTGCAGCTGCACCTGGCTCTGCACATGGTTTCAGTTAGAAGAAGCCCAGGTTTTGGAAGGGGAACAGCAATGGAGTACCTTGGACCAACACTCCAAATTAATTATTAGCTCCCATCTCTTTTTATTTGTCTTCCCATCACTAAACAGGGAAAATAACACTCATCATTTATATTTTAAGATATTAATGTCTGGAAAGTACTACCATGAACAGCACTCTATAAATCCGGTGGGGAATTTAATAATGACTTTGAGCAGGGTTTGAATAGTGCTCAGTTAACAAGACATAGCACCGTCCATTGAACGTCAGGAAAAACAAAATTGAGCAACTGCTCATTAAAGCGAGAACCGTTCACTCTGTGCACTCAATGCGATCATTTAATTAAAAGATTTTATCATCATGCACAGACACAAGGGGGCAGAGCCAAGGCCCTGTCTTCCCTCATCCTTGCCTGCTCCACATCAAACACACAAGAGCATTTCTTGGATGTAACCTACAACAGGAACCTCAAAAACATTCAATTTTTTTCGGGCCCCTGCACTAACAGAAATCACTACCTGAGCTTTGACAGGTCTTTTCACCTTGCCAGATCTTTTTCCCTGCCTGTCACCCTTAGTCCCGCCCTCACCCTGCCAACCCCTTCAGGAATGGGGAGACTCCTCAAGCCTCACCACTTCCCAGACTCCTGCAGGTGCAGCAACTCAGCTCCAGGCTATGTTCTCCACCACCTTTGTCATCATGGCAAGCCTAGGAAATCACCTCCATGCCTGGCTATGAGGAGAAGAGATTTTCAGAGCTGGAATGTTCTTTGATCAGGGTTGGTTTTGAGTGATATTGAATTAAAGGAACATGAGCAGGCAGCTCCTCTTGCACACCTCTCTCTGGGAGGACTGGTTGCAATAAATGTGCAAACCAGCCACCTCAAAATCCAACAAATGAAACCAAACCCACCTTTCCTCAAGAATACATCATAAGCACTTCCTCTGTTTTTACATGGAAGTGCTGAGGAAAAGTCCCTGTTTGGGTCACATAGAGCAGGCTGAGACATACTGGGACTGAGGTCTACAGTAATTTACTGTGGAAAACAATGAGCATAAATTAAGTTGTTTTCATACATTTGGTAACTGGTTTAGCTAAGCCAGCTTTTCTTAGGACCTTCAGTCAAGATGTTTTCAAACATGAATCTAGTTAATATCAGTTTTGCCGATGTGGTACAACATCCCATCTGATGGCTTGTGGTCTGAAAAGCTTTAGATTTTTTTTTTTTTTTTTTGAGGTTTTTTTCTTTCACCCAGATGACTGAGCAGGACTGGGAATACTGGCACCTGGTTCTCTATTTTCTTCTGCACGTCATTAGGCAAAACCTGTTTCTTTGTCCTGCTGGCTGAGGGAGCCCAGACATATATCACTCCAAAGGAGGAAGCCCATATTTTGTGCCAAGACCAAACTTTTAGGTCCTGTAAGGGACAGACTTTTCTGCTTGGAGATCTGCTGGAGAGGGTGCGATGGTACCCACCTCTGCCTTCCCAGACTCCCGCCCCTCCTCTACACCGGCCACCAGGCAGGATTACCATGCCACCCCATGCCGCATAGGTGAGGAGCCCAGGGAATGCAGCAGGTTACGGGATGTTACAGGGGAACACACGTTTAATTTGTGCTGAGGTGGCAAAAGGCACCTGCCTGTCGCAAAGTCTATTCACCTGCCAAATTGCACATTCCCCCTCCAGCGCCCAGTACATGAGTGGGGGAGTAGGACGTGGCTGGAGAGAGAGTGGGGACACCCTGCAGCTGCCAGTGGGAACCCTTTCTCCCCGTCAGCACAAATCCTGGGCTGGGCGCTCCGCTGAGAAATGGCCAGGCACAGCCTTTCTGCAGCGTCAATACAATAAAAGCAGCAGTTCGTGTTTGCTCTCGGGTGCGCAGCACAGCACAGCGCAGCTCTAAGCAGCAGTAGTTACCTCTGCAGGGGGATACAGCAGGAGATTTAGGGATAATTTCCATAACAATCGCTGTTAGCAAACATCCATAAAAAACAACTGGCAAAGACACCTTACCAGAAGGAGTTAGCTGCAGATTAAAAGATGTACTTGTTGGTTTCGGTTTTGTGCCTGTCTGCAGAATTTCGAGGATTTGGTGCAAAAAGTCTCTTTAACAATATTAAATTAAAGAAAATAATACTAATTTCATTTGAGAGCTATTAACAAGCAGAGAGAAAATACTAAGTTTATATATGAAGCTCGATCTATGCTCACTGAACTATTCTGTCAGAGGAAGAACGACGGGGGGAGGAAAAGAAAAAGGAAGAGAATAAAACTTTTCCAATTATCATATTTCTCTGAAATTCAGCTATGCAGAACCAGAATAATTACAGGCTGAGGAAAAATATTGCAAACTGTCGGTACAGAAGGGGCTTTTTCTTGACCCTGTGGACTATAATGGGAGATAAAGAGATTGACCATTTTGGGAGGAGGATGCCTTCATTTCTCGACGTGACTGTAGATTATTTCGGCTTCAGGAGACAAGAATGTCCCTTTAACATCTGACCTGGCCTTTATTTAAGAGCAGCACTTCACGGTTCAGGAAAGACAGACAATTTTCTAATTCCCAGCTCTGCTGGAGGCTGAGGCAGCAACTTCCAGACAGGACACCTGCTAACACTAGAGAAATGGCATTATTATGTCTACAAGTTTACAAATCTGAGGATCAAAAAGCCTTTGCTTCTGCTGCTACTCCACAGGCCAAGGACGACGACTTCTTCAGAACAGAGTTTCACAGAGGTTTTTCTTCCCCCCCTCCAAGAAATGGTTTCTTTTCACTTTCAGCAGATCGGTTTCCACGTGAAAAAGTCAATAGTCAAAGAGTTTCCTAAGTTTCCTTGGTGTGTAGCAGAAAGGGGATTAGAACTAGGGCCTTTTTACTGGCAAGCCTTTAAGCAAATAAATGTTCTTGAATTCTTAGAGAAACAAACCTAACTTAAACAAAATCCAGAATATATGCGATTTGCCCCTCCCCAACACAAATTTAAAAGAGGGAGAGGGAGAGAGGAGTGAGAGAAAGAAATAATTACTAAAGATTTAAGGGATACTAGGGCTAAATCTTAGTCTACTGTAATTTTGCTGTTATTTTTGCAGTTAACCCAAAGAGAATGGCTACTTCCACATATTCACAATGAGCTATTAATAGTAACTAGTGTAATGCAATATCAGAGACAATAAAATAATTAGGATAATGCAATATAAAAAATACATATTAGAATATTGCAGCATCCTAATACCAATGTAATACAATGATTAATTTTTTAACAAATCAGTTCAATCCAGAGCTGTGATTTCCCAGAATCAAGAAAGGCAAAAAGAGGACAGCATGCCCACCCCACACCTCTGTTCAGAGTCTTACCTGGTAGGCAGAGGCACTGCTTAATTCCATCGCATTTAAAAGTCCCAAAGCTGAAGCTGTGGTTTTTGTCTTAGGACACAGTCAAATCACAGTGGGTGATGATTTGTTTTTTTAATGTGTGTTTTTCTTAAGCTCTGAAAATTACAATAGACAGGTCATTCAAAAACTCAAGCATTTTAAGTGTATACACACACACATTTATATGTGTGTGCTGCTCCCCCAGCCTACAGACGCAGATCCAGGTGCCTGTGCCAGCCATTTGCCAGCATTCAAAACACCTGGGTCAGTGTTTCCAGACTGGTTTTAATTAAGGCAGAAAACTAAGGAGAACTCAGGCAAAGCGGTTGGCTAATATGATCCAAAGTAAACATCAGCATCTTGCTATAACGAAACAAATCATATAGGAAATATCAAGAGTAGGTTTGTGACTGCACAGAAGATGATAAGGTGTCTGCTAAGTTTGCCTCTCTGCACCATTAAATGGTTTAAAAAACTTTTTTGAACATTAATATACTTTTCCCTCCCCATACCTCTGTGAGCCCAGACTGCATCACCTGCCAAGCTACTACTGCTGTGTGAAAGTGCCACCTCTGATTTCACTGTGCATCCTACAGCTCTGCCTCTGCATGCCCCCAGCCTTGGTCCATCTGAAAACCTTGACGATGCTTTAATCCACATCCAACCCCATCGGCAACTGGGGCATATCCTTGGGCCTTTCTTACTGCTGAGAGATTTGCTGAAGAGCACGCTTTCAAACCCAGTACCACCCAAAATTCACAAGTGCCTTAAAATTGTGACTGAAGGGAAAGGAATGGAGAGGTCTGCTTGCTGCAACTAGCAGGACAGCAAAAAACCCAACAGGATGGTTGCCTGGCTGACTTGCCTTGAATAAGCCTCCTTCCAGCTGAAAATTCAGGAGACAAACCCACACCTACTACCCCAGGGGCAAAATCACTCTGCCATTGGGTGAAGAAGAGGAGCACAGCCTCCTCTCCTCCCTTCCAGTTACAAAACCGTGAGGGGGGTGCTTAAATACTCACGAGAAGGAGTAGCCCAAAACCAGGGCTCTGCCCAAGTTACCCCTGTGCTGCTGAGCTGCCAATATGCGGTAGTACGTGTTAACTTCCATTCTGACAAAAAGGAGGTGTGAAGGAGTCCGTGTTTCACCCTGTCCAGTTGCTGCAAGCACTGTCTAGCTGTCTTTAAGGAGGGGAAAAAAGCCACTTTTGCTCTTTTCCTTGTTGAGAACAAGAATTTAAGCACAACCATTTTTTAAGGCATTTCAAAGGTCACAGACCCCATTTGAAGACAAGTTCATCCTACTAAAACTGAGCAACACCCTGGAGGCTCCAAAGAAGAGGGCACACCTCCCTCAGCATCTCTGCCACACGTTTGGAAGTGGCCGGGTTCCCCCCGTGTGTTTTACACACTGTGGAGCCAGCAGCTGCCCACAGCTGCCCTTTTGTACACTGCAGTCCCCATCCCCATCCTCAGATACTCAGACCTGTGGTGGCACTCACTCTACACTTCCCATCAAGACCAATGCTTGCCTTTTTGAAAGGAAGTTTTAAAAAGAGAGAAAACCACTTTTTTCCATGGCAAATCCAGGTTTATGACTCTACCGATGGGAAGATACTATCTAGGGGAATCCTATTTTCAAATTGCCCCAAGAAGATGAATTTTCCCTGGAATTCTACCTAGATTTAGGCAAAATCCACCCTGCCTCTCACCCCAAATCTCTTGCCCCAGCTCAGGAAAGAGAAGAATTTGCCTTTTTCCTGGGAGGAAAGAGGCGGGCAAGGCGGGGAAGCAGGAGAGCTTTAAAGGGAGGGAGGGAGGAGGCCGAGCTCATGCACGGATTTTAATCTGATCACTTCCCTGTCAAACTAATCCCTGCCTGACTCAGATCGGATTTTTAGAAACGTGCCTGGAAACCAAAAAGCAAACCTCATTTGAATGAAGCACACACTCCGCAGCCCCCATCTGCAAAGGGCTGCAATTAAATGCAAAAAAAAAAAAAAAAAAAAAAAAAAAAAAA
>NW_016690181.1:12893811-13006932 GCF_001604755.1 Lepidothrix coronata | reverse complement strand
AGCTTATAAATAAGCATATTCCTAAAGCAATTATTACTAATTTTTTTCTTCATGGAGTTGGTAGAGAGGAAAGGGATAGTCAGGGGTGCCATGGCCCAAAAAGAAATGAAAAATCGTGAGGGTTAGAGCTTTTATCTCCTCCCCCCCTTCCCCCATGACTCTTGCCTTTAAACTGGGAAAGCTTGAGGATTTGGAAGTGAAAGCACAGATTTTGGCCCGGGGTAGGTACATGAAAAGGAAGGGCGGGGGGGGGGGGAAGCATCTCCCTCCATCCCCTCTTCAGAAAGGGAATAAGGACTAAAGTCGGGGGCCAGCTGGGGGAAACTTGTAAATGAAACGTGTTTCTTTTATGGTCCTCCCCCCCGGGGGACAGCCCCATTATAACCCACCAGCTATATAGACTCAGCTGCCGCCTCCCCGGCCTGCGGCAGGTACCCGGGGGGGGGGCTGCAGCCGGTCGGACCCTCTGGCCGGGCCGGGCTGGGGCTGCCCCGGGGGTGGCTGGATGTGCGTGTGTGTGCACCGGTGTGTGTGTGGCTGTACAGGGCTGTGCGCAGCGCTGTACACGGGTGTGTGTGTGGTTGTACACGGGTGTGCGCAGCGCTGTACACGGGTGTGTGTGTGGTTGTACACGGGTGTGCGCAGCGCTGTACATGGGTGTGTGTGTGGTTGTACACGGGTGTGTGCAGGGCTGTACACGGGTGTGTGCACGGCTGTACACCCGTGAATACGTGTCTGTGCGTGGCTGGGTGTGTGTCTGTCTGTGCCCGTGCCCGTGCCCGCGCCCCGCAGCAGGTGAGCGCGCTGCCCGCCGGCTGAGGGGGGGGGCCGGCCCTCGCAGCCCCCCAGGTGCCGCTCACCCGGGGTTTGTTTGCAGTCAATATTCATGTGTTTCTGTCACCGAGGCGGCTCTTTTCACAGTGATCAGCCGGGCAGAAGGCTGAATGACAGGAGGCTCGTGGCTCGGCTGCTTTGGGGAGGGGGTAGGGATGGATTCCAGCCGCCCAACCCGCTGCCTTTGCGGTTTTTTTTGGGGGGCTCAGCCCCTAGGGGAGGGGTTGTCCTGCTGGGGGCCATTACCCTGCCCTGGGTGGGCACAAGGCAGCAGTGCTGGGTGCCGGGCACCATGTGCCTCCTGCTGCAAGCAAACAGCTCTGGCTTTGGGGGACCCCCACCCCAAGTACACATACACACTCACACAGTCCTGGTCTGTGGGCTGCAAGGGCAGTGGGCCTGGTTAGTCGCCCCCCACACTGTGTAGCATGGGTGACCCATGGATACCCAGGGACAGGGTCTTCCACTGTGGCTGGAGGCTAGTGGGGTCCCTTGGAGCCACAGTGCACGGGGGAACCCCAGAACGGCCATAAACCAGCTGGGCCGAGCAGGCAGGGTGGCACCAGGCCTGGAGGGTGGGCTACCAAAACATTTTTGGTTTTTCTGCACACAGGGCATCAGGAGACCAGCAGCAGCCTGCACCTCACATGCCTGATGCTCAGGGCACTGCAACGCTATGAGAGCAATGCTCCTTTGGGGCACTCAGCTCTTCTCACCCCCCAGGGTATTTCCAGGCTGTGCTGGCAGCGAGGGGGCAAGGGAGGAAGCTCTGCTCCCAGCTGGGCATGGTGGGGGCTGCCCACCACAGCGGTTTGCATGAGCCCTGCATTGGAGGAGCTGCGTTTTGTTCCTTCCCACTTGCTCAGACGCCTTCCCCTCGCCTCTCAGCACTGCTCTGTGTGTGCATGTTTTGTTTGGTTTTGTTTTTTTTTTTTTTTTTCAAAGTCCACAAACTTGTGATTTTCTGTGCAACTTGCGGGGGGCAAATCAGTATGAGGGAGCGCCCTTCTCATTGGAACCGGAGGTGAATAAATTATGAACAGGCGAAAATTGGAACAATGTCTCTGAGCGAGTGTTTTCTAGAGAGTTACTATTCCAGTCTTTGAAATCAATTGATACATAATTAGATTCCTCAAGAGAGGACAAACAAGGGCTGCCATTCACCCCCTCCTTCTCCCACATGCATCCCAAAGAGAGACTGGAGGCTTTAGCAGAAACCAGACAGCCAGCATTCTCCAGCACTAAAAACATATTCTGGCTTTGGGTGTTCATTTAACAAACAGATCCTTGAACCTTGCTTCTGTTTTCAGTTTATTTCGACCATGTTTCTTTGTGTTCAGTTCATTAAAACATGTCTCTTTTGAGATCTATTTTTACATTTCAAGAATCCAGTATTGTACTTCTGCGGTGGCAGATGGCCCTAGACATCCAAGCATAAGCTCTTTCCTGCTTTTTTCCCCTTTCTTAGGTCCTTTCTGTGCTGCACTTGAAGCTGTTAGCAGCAACCACCCCTCTTTGCAATGTCTGGGGCTGGCCCAGGGTACTAACATGTTACATTCCCTGCTATACCCTCAAGGTGTATTTTAAGCATAGTGGATGCTACTGTCTGTAAAATAAGAGCACTCCACAGCTGGATAGATCCTCATGGTCACATGGGTGGCATAAAGACTAATTTTGCATCTTTTCCTCATATTTACATTGTCTTAATGTTCTGTAGTCCCCCAAATGAATTTATTAGCTGTTAAGGTTGAGTTTCATTCTTGAGGGAGAGAGAAAATAAAGACTTGGCTTCATAAAAGATGGGAAAAGCACACAGTGATTAGAAAAAATATCATATGAGTTATTGAATGAAACAGCAGCACCCCTAGCCAAGTGGGCCACCTAATTGAAGGCAATGGCTTGGCTTCTCTGGCTACCCTTGCGATTGATATGCTCGCAACAACCACTTCAAAACCTGGTATCAAACATGGATCAGAGTGCTGCATCCATTAGCATTCATTATGTCACATATGAATAGGATTAAAAAAACCTATACCAGTAAAAAGAAAAAAAAAATATTGCATGAGCTGCCATAGACCCATTTCTTAGGTAAGGCGTCAGTACTATGGCCTGCAATAGGTTGGGTGCTTTGAAGACATTACAAACAGAATGACCAATTCCTACATCTTATTAAATCACGTGATCTTTAGGAGGAGGTAAGATAAATCTGACATAGCTGTTTTTTTGAGGCTTAGGCAGAGGTAAATCTGTGTCCTCGGCAGCAAAAAGAAAAAAAAGGCTGAGGGGTTTTCCAACAAAGGTATTTGTTTGGATAATAACCAAAGCAGAAGCACTCAAATATACATAAGAGGAAGCTATTTTATATATGTTTGCTGCATAGATGGTGTATATTTATATCTACATGTGTGTATGTGGCTGTTTCAGTATCTGATTTTGTGTGGTTCACTGTTCTACCTGAGTTAAGCAACAGTCTACAGGCAGAGCCAGCTGGAAGATCTTGGTCATTGCAGGCAAGACTGATTTTTGTTGCTCCATGGATACTTGCACAAACATGCCAACACAGTGCTTCCTGATGGGAAGAAGCACAAGTTCAGAACCATATAGTGCTACCTCTGCAAGGCAATGCTCTTCCTTGATGCCTGATCCTGTATCCCAGCCTTGACCACAGCAGCCACGGTGCTCTGGCAAAGACAAGTTTGATGTCTTGAGCAGTCTGTTGCTTTAAGTCATATTGCCCACCCTGTGTCCTGTGACAGCCCTGTCTACTGGCTAACTCTGAAGAAGATTTAGCCTCAAAGGGTTGATTTTTTTTTGTTTTGTTTGTTTGTTTTGTTTTGTTTTTGTTTGTTTGTTTGTTTGTTTTCCCCACCCTCTGGCCTTAGCACAGTCTAGAAATTCCAGCATACATCTTTATGCCTTTCCTGGTGATTTTGGACAGGAGATTAGCACATCAGTGGAGCAATTTAACATCACTGTTGCAATTCCTCTTGTATTGCTGGCCCCAGCCACAACAGGTGGGACCACCAGTGACTCTTGGCTGGGTGTATGAAATGCTTCAGCCCCACCAGAATATAACCCAGCATGGCACAGCAGCAGGACTTGTACTGGCAATTGCAGGCTCCTCCAGGATGAGCCTATTTCAGGTTTGTCTTGTGTCAGCCTCCAAAGAGCCCCAGGTTTCTGGGAGTGCACAGGAGGGGAATAACACAAGCTCCTTCCTCTCCCCTTCACATGGATTCCCTCTACCTTCTTCTGATGGGACCACACTCAGAAATGAGAATTGACAGAAGAAATCACTGTGTTGGAAGCTATTTCCTCCACACTAAACACCTTGGACTTCTGCAGCCCAGAAACCACCCTTTTTACCCTCTTTGATTGCCTCCTCTCTCCAAATTCAGAACATACAGTTGGAGACTGTTTGGAAATGGCACAACCCACACAATTACAGACTGGATAGAGGGGGACCTTGGCAGCTGCAAGCCAAATCTTAGAGAGGTCAGAGAAAGGCAGTAGAAACACAGAAGTAGAGAGCAGGAAGCCCTCAAAGGGCAGGGAATGTTTTGGGCTTGTCAGAAAAGGAAAGAAGAAGAAAAAAAAGCTCTGCAGATCCAAGCTTGATTACTCTTAATCCTCCTCGAAAACGCCCAGATCCTTCCAACATTTGCTTTTTTCCTCCCCCATCATCCTTGTTATTGCTTGTCTTGGTGATTTGCTTGAAAATGTGCTAGGCAACTCCAGATCTTTCACTGTTAGAAGCATGAAAATAGAAGATAGGTAGTATTATCCACTAAATAACACTCCCACAGTTAGCACAGTCCTCTAGAGAGACCTGCCAGATAATGGCTTTTGAGAGGAGCTTAGAGACATCTGGAGTAGCCATTTTACCTCATTGTACATAGAAAATAAAGATTAGCTAGGGCATGGGGAGGGCTAAGAATATAATGAAGGGCAATGGACAAACCAATGTCACATTGCCCATCTGTGTTACTGGCTTCAGGTCTACTCCTGCAAAATGATTTGTGCAGACTCCTCTGAAGTCTGTGGACTTCTGTGCAGGTGGAGGACTTCTCCACCAAGCATTTGTGAATCTGGGGTCTCACATCACAGTCTCTTTGGGGTGGATTTTGCCTGTAAAGCAGCTGGTCCTTTCTGAGTGGCAGATGCAGAAATACATGTATATATATACTATACATGTATAAATATATACATGAATAAATATTTTCAAGAGTTTTCTTTTCTTTATATGACCTGATTTTCTTTTAAAATTTTGATAATTTTCATGTAAAAGACTTATTCCAACCGGTTCTGCATCAGGGGCCACTAGAGTTTGGGACTGAGATCCGTTGCTGTCACCCTGTGGGCCCTGTACTCCGTTGGAGTGTGAGAGCTCCAGCACTTGTTTGTAATCAGAGATGCTCCCAGGGATCGCAGAGGCGATGGTCACGTTTAAAGCATCAGTGGCATACTGGGGATGACACTCCTAGATATGGTGTCTGTGTGAAAAAGACAGTGGGTATTTGTGGCTTTTGTAATGCGTTTAGGAGAGTGATGCTCTGAAGGACAAAACAAGCCGTACAGTGCTTATGGCAAGGGTTCAACCCCACAGCAGGAACTGCCCAAATCACATTGCAACGCAAAATGATGGAAAGAGCACATTCGCGCGGACTGCAGCCGGGGTGGGGAAAGGGCAAAACGTGGCTATTTCGGAAATAGGTTCGTTTTCCCCAAACGCACCCAGCCCCCGCTGGAAGAGGGCCCGAGAGCGGGGCCGCAACAGCACCGCGTCGTGTGCGCTCCCTCTGCTGGCCCCGCCGCGCCAGCGCGGCCCCGCCGCGCCCCCCGCACCCCGAGAGGGCACTGACCCTCCCAGACAGCCCCCGCCGCTCTGCCGGCCGGCAAACGCCACGATAAAACAGAACGCACCCAGCATATTCCTCTCGGGAAAGGATGAACACCGCCAGTGCAGCCCCCGCTGGGGTGCAGCTGGAGAGGGGAGTGTGGCAGACAAAGGTGGAGGAGGATGGGAGCCTTGGTATGCGCTCCCCCGCATCCCGGCATTCTAGATAAAAGTAGTTCGAGCCATTTTCCAAAATCTACTTTGCAATTGACTCACACAGACGCCTTCCTCCCAGGAACTGCTGACCATCCACCTAGAAAAAGACAGCAGAGAAACAAACCTACGAGATCACACCATGTCTGACTGCAATCTCACCTCTCAGTTTGGGGGGATAAACCCAAAGGCAGTGAGGGAGAGGACAAGCAGAGGCACTGCTTGACATTTTTCTATGTGCTGCTGTGTTTCTGGGTGAAGAGCTGTGTGGGGAGTCCCACTTCTATTCCTGTCATGAAGACCTTAACCTTGAGCAAGAAATGAAGTTGAAGCTCCAGACTAGCTAAACTGGGCTGTGGGGATAACCCATGTTGTTTCTGGTTACAAAGGAAGGGAAAGAGTTACAAGTAGAAAATGGCAACAAATAAACAACTCTACTTTGGGACAGTGACGCCTGTCTAAAGCCACCCTCCAGCAGTTAAAGTCACTTGTTCAACCCCATTGAGATACAACTCAGATCAGGGCCCAGATGAATGCAGCAGATTTTACTAACAGCTACAAGATGCTAAGGGCAGGGTGGGTGGATGCAGGTAATGATACTGGAGTGAGAAAATAGAGAAGTTTGTGCTGATCCTTTTCTCATAGCCGTTGGACTTTTCAAACAACATGGTTGTCACTGGAACAGTAAAAATACCTTTTTAATGCAGTACTTCAGAATGATCCTGGTTCTGAGATAAAGGGAGCAAATTGCGTCAACCAGTTGATTACCTGTTGAGATCAACAAGTGCACTTCCAAAACCTTAACAGTTTTGTCTGTCTTCTCAGACCAATGAAGGCAACAATAAAAAAGCTCAGACTTATTTAATATTTAAGATGTTCATCCACGTGGTTGAACTAGAAGGATTGGATTCTTAAAGCTTTGTTCCTATTTCACTAAAACATCTTCCTATATTTCATGTGTGACTAAACAGAGGAAGTTTGGCCCTTGTTGCCATCCCACTTCCTACTTGGTCCATCCTTTCCCAAACCCCTCTAAACCCAGACTCCAATCTGAATGCTGCAATTAGAATAGAAATCATAGAGAAGCAAGAGTTTTAATTGGCCACAGAGAACATGGCACATTTAAATCTCTAGGGATAACACAGAGAACATGAGTAACCTTGATGATTTTTAAAACTAGTTTGTGGAGTTTTAATTTTGTTGTACAAAAACACCTAAAGTCATTTTAAATTGATGATAATGCTTTTTCACAATAGTCAGATGAGTGATAGTAAAATTGAAGTATTTAAGTGTTGATTTTTTGATAAAAAAAAATCTAAGTGTCATATTAGGTAATTTCTCATTATATGATTGATGTAGATGCAATTTGGCCAAAGAAAGGTGGCAGAGTTGTTCCAGAAGCAAAATGTACTATTATACAAAATCAAATGCAATATTTTTATGAGAAGTATTTAGTAAAAAGAATACAGAATCCCAGAGTGGCAAGTGGAGAAAAAAGAGACAGGATTAGTATTCAAACAGAGGAGACAAAGCTCAAATCTTCGCAAACGCTGTTTGAATAAACACATCAGAGATCTAAAAAAACATAGGACAACCAATGAGGCCAACACTAAGAGTGTACAGAAAAAAAAGGTTTAATCAAAGTAGTGAAGAACTAGAAGGCAGGATTGTGACTGTATTTTGAAAATTTGGTCACCTCATGGTGGGGATCTCAACTGGTCCATAGTTTAGGCTGGCTGGTGCTTTGTTCTTGCTAGAATCCATCTTCAGGAGGGTTCAGGCTAGGTTCATTGAAACACAGGGAGCTTACTTTGCTGACTAGGAATGGAAAACTTGCCTTAACTTGGTTTCGTGCAGTTGAGAATGGAAAGGGAGGAAAAAATGAGCAAATGGAATTGCAGTGAATGGGCCTGTGAGAAGAGGAGGAGCAGTCCCAGGGTAAGTAGGGAGCCCCCAGCTGGAGAAGGAGCACACAGGTGGATAGACTGGGGATCAAGGCACTCTTGAAGGATGCTCTAAAAAACTGGCTCGATCTGATCTGCCTTGTCTCCTTCCTTGAGGACCCTCAGCTGAGCTGAGATCCTAACACCTGAAATTATTCTCCAAAGTAATATTTATATACCTACCAAATGGCATATTGCACAGTTCCCCTATACAGTATACCTGGTTAAACCCTAGCTGTGTATCTGAGGATAGCATCAGAGATGATGGGGCTTTTTTTGGCAGCTCAGTGCACATATTCTGCTCTCGATCTTTGCCTGATAAACAGCATGGAGTAGGTTTTTCGACTAGAGGCAAACCTACTTAGCTAACAACTCCAAAATACACTACAAGAAAAATACTATCCTAAACTTTCTTACTCGTGTTTAACAGAAAAAGGAGCTGATGAGGTTTTGTAAACTCCTATATAGGTAGACACAGAAAGATTAAAACATCACCCCTGGATAGGTGTACCTCCATCCTCCTTGGGAATGGATAAGTAGCACTACTCACCCAGGACGTGGTCTTTTCCAAGGCTCTCTGCAGAGGGAATTGGCTAAGGAGGGTCAGCAAATATCAAACAAGGAGAAGAGAAGCTTTATTCATGGGCTTATTCCTGCTTGTCAAATTGCTGGCAGTCCCACATCTGTGGCCATAATGGATCCAGCAAAAGGCACAGCAGTGCTCAGAGGCTGCAAGCTGAAGTCAATTATGTGCCAGGTGCATACAAATCAGGTTTTGCTGATTTTCAGGATGCTTTGCAATCTGATCACATTTCCTAACCCCACCCCGCCTCCCCCCTGCCCCCTCAAATAGAGAGTTAAAAGGTTCCTTTTTGTAACAAAGAAGCCTAAAATACTTTCGTGTCCTCCTACAGGAGAAACTACGACTCAGAAAACAGATCACCATTTTTCAAATAATGGCAAAGCTGCCATTTTAAACAGCTATCTTCCCTGCTCATAGCCTAAATACCACTCATTTCAAGTCATCTTGTGATATCTAGCAGCAAATTGGTGTGGCAGGCTGGTTTCCTGGGAGACATCCACCTTCATCCTGCGGTTTGTGTAACCAGGAGATCGCTAAGCCTGGCACAGATCCCGTTGCTTCCCCTTGCAGTATGTTCACCAACTCCATCAGGAGGTACATCAGGCCTGGAGGAACAGTGCATTTGTGAAATCTCAATGAATCCTCACTGCGAAGATAGCAAAAATCTTTTTATTTTACTTGTGAGTAGTGAATATGCCAGAGAGGAGGCACAAGGCAACTGGAGGAGAAACAGTTCTTCTGGTTTTGCAAGACAGCATATTATCTAATAGGAATTACTAATGGGTTCATAGCTTTCTATCTTAACCTTTAAGGCAGGTTAAAGCTGGAAGTGTCACCAGTATTCTCAAGTCCATGGGAAATCACCGTCTGGATAGTCCTCATAGCTGGTGTTTTCTCAGCATGCTTGGTAAATGACAACACATTTTGCTATATTAGGGCCGGTGGTTGAGATAAGCATGTGACAAAAAGACCATCTTTCATATTTGGATTTGTCAAATATGTGAAGCAAAGTCTTTTCAGGAAAAACAGAGCTGCTGAGAAGAGTCACTGGCATCAACCTCACCCTGTGTGGAGACAGGAATGATGCAGTTGCTAACCCTGCCACATAAAGCTTTGAAGAAATAGCTTATTCTCCAGTTATAAACTATATGTGTTTTTATGATTCCCCCCCCCAATATAAGTAATTTTCTATCGCAGAGATGATGGATGACAATCTGACCCCTCCCAGCAATTACTGTTTTCCTTTAGAGAGGTTTTGCAGGCTGGAGCTTGATCCATTCACCATCAGCTACTGGATTTTACACTGTATTAAATGTTCTCTTTTGCAGAGCTGTTACTTACACAAGCTTCATTCGCACAGGGAAACTGTTGCCATAAATTTCAAACTAAAAACAATTTCCAGGAATCATCTCTTCAAGTAATTTTACTGCTAGAACAGTCTTGTATAGCTGTCTTCCTGCATGCCCCCTTACAAAACAGAGAGCCAAACTCATGTTAGTGTAAGCCATCCCAAAACATGATGCACTTCAGACCTGTCCAGTGGGTTTATCTCACAGTGCACATGATCTGCATTTGCTCCCTTCATAAAACCCCTTTCCATTCCTGGAATGGGGAAACAAACTCCACACTTTCCTGGACTACCTGTATTGGTAGGCTTATCCAACAAACTTTAAATAAATGCCGTCATTTTGGTTACTAAGCAACTTACTCCTCCCCAACAGAGCAAATTCCATCCCTTTTTCAGTTGTTTTTCTTCTTTAGGTGTACCTTGTCATAACTTGTTTAGTTACTGACAAGTAACCAGAGCAAAACTGTCATTCTCCTCTTGGGTATATGAATTTAAGCCAGGCTTTTGACCAGTGTTTTAGACAGAATGAACACTTAACAGCTTCTGCAGGCCAAGGGCCGGAGGATGCAGAGAGTGGGCAGTGGGAGAAGGACTGCTGCTGCAGCAGGGGCCTGAAATCCTCTTGCAGGTAAAACCTCTCCCAAACTCTATCTCATACTGCACTAGTAAACATAGCTACATTAAATAAAAATCCAAGTTAAAACAGTGTGAAGGCTTCTGCAATTCAGAACAGATTTTATTCTTAATGTTTAATTTCCAAGTTTGGCCGTACGCCTTCTAAATCAATAGAAAACACTGGTTCTGCATGACTCACTTTCTGCTCATTTATCTTCTTACCTGGATCATACAGATCCAGAATCCTGTGGCCCATATTTCTACCCTGAGCCTAAAGAGTTATTTTTAGGTGAATGCCTTGCCTTTGCTCCATTTCCACACCAGCCAGCAGCTGGTTTTGGATGTGCTGTAATTGTGGCCCTGCTAACATGGTGACAAGTTGTTCTCAAAGTCTGTACCAGACTTCAGGATTTCTTTTGGTGTTGCAGCAACAAAATTCTGCAAGAGGATTTCTATGAGCTCAAGATGGAAAAAAGAGTAAAATAATTTACAATCTACACCAGTGGTTCTGATACAAAGTTCAGTGACTTACTCTGCATACTCTCCTCCAGTTTCCCAGAAAGGTGGAGGGTTTTGCAGTATTGGCACCTGGATGTGCAGTCCAGGTGACTGACCAGGGACTGTTGGGACATGCAGCATGCAGTGAAGCCCAGGGCTTGTGTCACAAGCATGTTAGTTGGGTAAACCTGGTATTATTATTATCTCAGAATCATTAATGTTGGTATTACCATGGACTCCCAGTACTGCTGGGAGATGTGACATATGAGCACTTGGGCTGGTAGGATGTGGAGATCACTCAATGCCTAATGAGGAATAAACAAAACTGAAGGGATGCACCAGACGTTTTACAGGTTACATAGTTTGAACTGCTGGTTTTTCTTGCTAGCTTATAAGGTGGTGTTACACAGTGTCAATACCAACAGCAGAAACTTACATATCATAAAGACTTAGTTACTAGTTCTCAAACATTTCCTCTCCCTGCTTTCTTCTTCCCCCCATCTGCTGCTCATCTTGTTATCCAGCCTGGCTCCTATCTTGCAAATGGCATCTCATTTGGTGGGACACACACTTGGAGTGAATCCAGATGCACTTGCCCAGTCACACAGACTTTACAAAAGCATCCATGGTGATGCAATGATACAATAATTAAAAATAATAACATTTACAAGCTTAATCCAAAGCTTCTATGATGTGAGGGGGGCTGTATGAAGTTCAGCAGCACTTGCTGATGCCAGTAATCTGCATGTGATGATGCATAATTAAAGAATAAGAGGATGATGGTTGCAGCTGTGGAGTTGACAAGGCTGATGCAGTTCAGGCTCTTAGTTTTCTTTCCACAAACCTAGAAACCAGACTTTGGTGAAACTATCAAGTTTTGCGGGATTCTCTGATGGTTCTGCAGAAATATTCTCTATTAACTGCCACAAAAATGTCCCCTACAGCTCACCCCCTACAGATCACTGTTGCCCACCTGTGTGGGCTTTGAAGGACCTAAGCATGTCACCTGGCACATGGCTGGAATTGGTTAGAGAGCAATCAAAGTTGGTGTAAACTAGAGATCAAAGCCCAGCCTGAAGCGCAGCTGAAAATGGTGCCAAGTGGCATTTCTGTGCAATTTTACAGACTGTAGATGCTGTTTCGCTGCAGACATTGTCTGTAGTAAAATACACACAAATGGTATACTACAAATGCTGCGTGATTTAAAAGTTTCCTGGAGAAGGAATGCAAGTTTGCAAATCCAGAAGGAATATTACTGGGACTTGTTGAAGGGCTTAATATAAACTGTAACACATAAGCCATTAAAATGAGGATATTTGGCATTCAGAGTCACACATATGGGCCTTTCAAAACCATTCTTCTTGTTTGGCAGCTCCTACGGTCCTTGAATGATGCACAACCTCCTTTTATATATTCCTGTAAGATGCTTCTGCAAAGTTGGCATTTTTTAAAATAACTTGTGGAGGAGAAATCTGACTAAGAAACACAGATCTGGCCTAAGGGAAACTTTGGAAAACTACTTCATTTGCATGATTACTTTTGCAAATCCTAGCTGATATCTGTGCTTTTTGTTCGGTTTTTCGTTTGGCTGCTTCTAGATGTGCAAATCTGGAAGCCTACTTGTTCAAAGCAGCCCTGAGCCAGGCTTTGCAAACAAAATGTCAGTGCTGTCCAAGGCTGGGGACACTTTCTGTGCTGATAAGCAACTCCTCTGAGTGGCCAAACTGATCCATCTCCCGTTCTGACAGTGCCATTGTCTAACCTGACTGTTGAGCGAGGCTTTAAGGCTAAGCAAAGGATAAAACCCTACAATTGACCATGTCCAATGACTGCCTCCATCATGTGACATTTCCTCTACGTACATAAAGGCATAATTGACACTTTGGACCTTGCAGATGTTTTGCAATTCGTTTGGTTCCCACAAAGATACCAGAAAGTAAGTCTCGTGAACTGGCAATACTGTGTTTTCCTCTGAACACGTTCTTATCTCTAAAATGTATTTAGATGCAAATTACGTCATGTCTCATGGCCCTACTTGTTTTGCTTTGCTTTTTCCTCTAAACAGACTGTGCCATGATTTTTTTTTTAAAGTATGAAAGTATTCAGATGTTCCTAAAAAACTGAGTATCTCTGACTTCTTAAATCAAATGGAAATAACAGTATCTTCTTCTGCCCTCTGCTCATGGCAGTCTGCTTTATGGTTCCTAATTTAATTTCTTTTTCTGACTCTTCAGTGCTCCTTTCCACACAGAAACCTTTGCTAAGAAGCCATTTGCTGTGCTGTCCATGAAACAGATTATGTGAAAAACTGGTTGGCCTAACCCGGGCCTTGGAGCTCTCACCAAAGGCAGAGCAGCATGGTCAAGTGTGGGTCTCAAACAGTGCAAAGATACCTTAGTACAAACCTAGAAAAATTATCACCTCCTCATGTAATTGAGCAAAGTTTTATATTCTGTGGCTTGTCCATCCTCCATGTAAAATGGGAGAGATGGTAATTCCCTCCTGATTCAGCTAGGATTTTTTTCCTATAAGCAGCCTTTGCTTTCACAGATGGAGAACCCTTGGGCTTTCTTTTCACCCCTATTTGCTCCTAATTAGCTGCCCTGAAGTGACAGGATGGTAAAGGCAGCAATATTGCTACATGCAGTATCTGCCTGACTTACCTTCCTCACTCTGGATTTATCGGAGGCAAAAAAAAAGGCAGTTCCTCTTTTCCACAAAAAGAGAAATAAAAATAGCTACTTTGGACAAACCCTTCTAGGCTGAGTATGCAGGCAACAAATTCTTCTAGAAATGAAGTGAGTTCTGTCATCTGCTTCCATACTGCACATATCACTTGTGCCTCTGTGTGCCTTCACATTTCTTTAAATAGTGACCAAAAATTTATATATATATATATATATATAAAATGTAAATACATATATATATATATATATATATATATAAAATGTAAATACATATATATAATGTTTCCTTCTCTGGTGATGGATGCTACATGTGCACACATACATCCATATACACTCACTCTCCTCACTTTCTCAGGAACAGCTTGGATCAGCACAGGGCAGGGAACTGCCCACAGTATTATCCAGTAAAGAAAGCAGGACCAGTCTTGCCCATTAGGCAGCACTATGCTCTGGCTGGTGGGGAAAAAAAAAGTAAAAAAAGAAAGCACAGATGCCATTTCATCTTTTTTTTAAAAACATATAGGAGACCCATTCTCAATCAGGAGTATAACTCTGTGTCTTATTGTAATAATTTCCTATGCTAGAAGGCTTTTTAATTTGTCAGTGGAAAGCCTAATATGTAGATACTTGTGAACAAATTCAGACCAAATCAAGAAAAGTTGTCCATTACAATAGCAAGGGGATTAAGGCTGGGACAAACCTCAGGGAAACAAATGGATCTTGGTCTCTTCATGTCAAGACTGAATGAGGTTTTGTAAGATAATGCCTAAGTCAGACAAATTGCTGGGCTCAGCAAAGAGTAACGGGGTGAGATCTGCGGCCAGTGTTGTACAGAAGTTCAGACCAGATGATCTAATGGGCTCTTCTGTCCTTAAAACCAATGAAATACTGAAGCAGCAGGGATATTCTGAACCATGAGGACCAGTTCCCTGACTTTGCAGGCAATCACAGCCTATGATCTCTTTCAGAAATTGTTCAAGTGGTATCTTAAAGCTGGGAGTTTTGGCTCTCCATATTTACACTGGAATGCTGTTGCCAAAAGCCCCTTCTCTGATGTTTAGAAACCTTCAGGAATCAATTTGTGGAAAACTCATTATTTGTTCTTGTCCTTATTTCATTGTCCTTTGGGTGAAACAGCAATTCTCCTTCCTGTATATGTTTATGAAAACCAACCTTAGCCTTTTGCTTTGGTGGGTTAGACAGAAAAACTCCTAATATAGGCTCCTAATTCCTCTGACCACCCTTGTTACCCTCCTTCTGCTCTATACCAGTTTCAGGAAAGACTCATCCAGCTCAAGTAACCAGTCTACTACACAGCACTCCAGCTGAAGGCTCAGTACTATGTGCAGCTTCCACAATCCCCAGTGAAATACCTCACCTGGTACCATACTGAGAACAAGAGTACCTTTTGCAGGAAGGGACTGCCCTCTCTGGTTCACTTTCAGTTGTTTCATGCTCTGAAGCTGGAGAGATGCCGACGGACCTCAGGGCTGCAGCTCTCCATCTCTGATGCTGGGAGAGCGGAGGTAGGAGGGCTGTGAGAAATGGAGAAGGGCTGTGTGGCGGAGACCTATTTTCCAGTATATGGGATAGACCCTGGCATATGGACTTTCCTTCAGCACTCACAAACTCCTCAAGCTCAGGTGCTTTTCCTGTACCTTCCCAGCTGGCCCTGCTCAGTTGGCCAAGATGGAGGGTTTCACATCTGCAGAGATAATGTAGAGGCTCTGATGGAGCAAATTGCTGATAGCTTTCAATAGTTAGACAGAAAAATAGGAACTCCAGCCCCTCCTCCTCCCTACTGAAAGCTGCCAAGCAAAACACAGCTAAGCAAGCCTTGCCCATGATCAGCTCTTTCTTCTCTTGCATATGCGCCATAGTGTGGTCTCTACTTTTTGATCACATGCCATCTCAAGCATGTGATGAAGTAAATGCACTCACTACCATGGCACACCTAATGAACAGGTCAGGGGCAGAACATGCTGCAACAAAACTGAATTTCATTAGAATATTTAAACCAGTCTCAGGCTCAAGGTTGCATTTGATTGTTATTTTTTGCCACCAGCTCTGAGGTCTACAAAAAAGATGTTGTTTCATGCAGGGAAAACCCTAATTTTTTTTCCTCTCTTCCTCATAGTATATCTGAAACATTTTAGGCAAATATTTTAAAAAATTGCCTTTAGGTCATGTATCTGTATTTTACAAGTGTTACTTTGAAAGGAAAATCTCCTGCTATGTTAGTGAAAATAATGTATCAGATTTGATGTTACAGCAAACTTATCACAACATATATATATATATATATATATAGCTATTATTATTTGATACATAGATAGATACAGAACCTCTCTTAACTGTTATTGTTGATTCTCTAATACTTGACCTTAACCTGAGATACAGTATTTTAAAGGTACTCATACCTTGATGGAGGTCTTCAGTTCAGCACGTTTGCTTAGACATCTCTGCTACTTTCCTAGCTGTGTGTTTTTAATGCTTAAACCTCGTGCTTGAAGTTTTAAATTTTTAAATAGCTATTTTCAATTCCATTGAATGAAAAGTCTACTCCATGCAGATATAGAAGAGTTTGGTGGGACTTTGGCTTGCTGGGACAATTACAGATATGTGAGGAAGGTAACACCGCTAGTATAAATGTTCTGCAACAGAGTAAATGATTCAGTGGGGAATATGTCTTTTATTGGGGTAGAAAACATTTATCTACTACTTCTTTTTGCTAATTAAGCTTTCTGACTTAGGTTGCTGAAATTGAATGTCAGAGTATCACACATAGTGCCTATCCTTGGTCATGGTTTTAGGCTAGACCTTGGCTCTTTAAATAAGTGGAGAAAAAACAAAGTCACTTCAGAAGAAACCCCACAGAAAATTAAAAAGAAGGTGAACCCTCTTCTTTTTTTAATCCCAAATAGTTCCCCACAAGGAAACATCCAGAGACTTGCAATCAATGAGCAGAACTACTTCTTCAGAGCTGACTTCTCTGTGGAGGTTTTAAGCTTTTTTGGATCTGGATTAAAAGATGTGAGCACCTAAAAAAACTGAAGCAGACAAATAAATAAAGTCACCTCAGCGCTTCATGGGTACCCTGGCTTTTGCAAATGCTTGTTCAACCACAACCTAAATAATTTAAACCATCGTTGTCAGGCAGCAGCGCAGCCCTCCTCAATAGGCACTTGCCTTATCACTCTACAGCAGATGCTTCAGTCAACCATTGGATATTGAAAACATAAATAATGAAACAAAATTTGGAGACAATAGTTTCTGGGCTGGGGACAAAATACTGATGGATATTGTCAGTCTCGGTGTAACCAAGCAGCAAAAGCTCAAGTGACAACAATAGGGAGGAGAAGAATAGGGACAAGTGAGGAGCCCTGAATCTCAATAAGGCCTGGAGTTGCACATGCTGCTGTTACCCTAGAAACTAACCTCTCCCCTGAAGAGGTTTGCTGGGGCATTGTCCGGGGGACACAAGATGTGTCATACACCAGATGGTCGTGTGCTGTATAACTCAGTTATCTGAGCGGTGGAGTGGAGGAATGCACGCCGCAGAGCGCTCCGGAGGGCCGCCCAGGGCACCATCTGTTCTTTCAGACCCTAGGCACTGCTTCGGCGTTGGCTTTTTTTTTTTTCTTCTCCTTCCAAGAAAGGAGGGGAAAACAAAATTAAAATGATTCACCATTCAGCAGGGAAAAAAAAAAAGCAGCAGCTTAATACAGTTGCCATATCTTGCTTTCATTTAGCTAATTTTATCCCTGGGTTTTATGTCAGGTGAATTGCTTTTTTACGCCTGGGAGAGCAGCAATTATTTCTCTCTCAGGAGTCTATCATTTATAAATAAAACCCCTTTGAGACCTCATCGGTCATTTACCATCTGAAAACCCCCGAACGCTTTTAGCCATATGTTCTCCAAAGTCTCCTCTCTCCTCCCCAAAGCTCCCTGCAAAGGTTTCAGCAGTGCAGGGGAAAGAGCATTTTTCTTTTCCAGGAATTGTTCTCCCCTTTGGCTGGGAAGGGGGGAAGGAGGAAAACAAAAAGTCAGAGTCCAAGCGCCAGTGTGAAGGACTGGCGTAGGAAGGAAATGCTAATCACAGGCTGTGTGATGCCAAGGAGCAGTGACTAACGTGCCTGTGAGGTGTCGGCACCAGGAAACATCCCGGGGGGCCCAGCTCAAGTGCCACCAGAGCCAGCCAAAAGCCTCGCTGCCTTCTGCTGGCTTTGGGCTGAGACCTGAATCAACTTGTGAGAGTGGGAGAACCAAGGTTCAGGACACTTCAGGGTACTTTCATAAAGGTGTATTAAGGCACTTAATACACTCAGGTGCAAGAAGATCAAGTCAGGGTAGTAAAAGTGATCAGCAGGCTGCAAGAAACAGGGACTGAAACGTGTGTCCTTGCAGCAGTACGTTTTGCTTAATGACAAGACCTGTCTTCTGGTGAACCTTTCTGCTCCTCTGCTTTTGCATTCTGTCCTGTGGCTGCTGAGGATTCCCCCACCTCTCAGCACAGGAGAGAAAATAAATGGAAAATAAAGTACTGGCTTGATTGCTGGCTGAATTAACAGATAAACATTTGCAACCATTTAGGCAAAGGCATTAAGGCATTATTTTAAATCCATTCTATAATGGCTGCAAGTGAGCACATGTCATGGTGCCTGCAAGTCCGCAGCTCCTGTGGCGTGGGTAGAGGAGATTTGTGGTGGGGGAAGCACATCTTGTCATTAAAGCTTTAAACAACAAATTATTATTAAAAAGATGTTGTGGCTTGCAGAAGACTCCCTTGTGCAATTGCGATCAATCCTCAGGTGGGTAACTCTTACCTGATCATTTCCAAAAGTGATCAGAAGGGCAAGTATCCCTCCGCCAATCAAACCTGCATCCAGTGCTTCAATTAATAGAAGGAACTAGGAAAATGGACGTAATCAAAGCAAATTTACATGTAGAATAAGGGCCAAGGACACAAAATGGTCAAATCTGAATCACATTTACATTTAGGTTCCATATGTAGACAGCTCAGTTAAAAACCCCATGAGGCAATCATTAGGACTAACAAATTATTCAACAATGTTTAAACAACAGACGATAGCATCTCACAAGCTGTTTGCAATCCTAATACTTCATATGTGCTTATTGTTCTTACAGCACTGGTACTGCTTGTCTTTACAAATTAATGATCAGTATAGTCCTAAGGACATTATATGCAGCAAAGCTGAAAACTGAATTTATTTTCCTCCTTTTGTCATCTTATTTTTTACTTCGCTGTAAGATTGCCAGCACAGAAAGCAGCAGTGATGCATTTCAGCACAGCTGGCTTTAAAGGTTCTGTGAAATGTACAGGCACCAGGGGCTCGGCGCACGATGCTCCCAGACTTCGGAAATTATGGCAGGCAAATCTCTATAGATTTGTCTGCACACCCCCACTGGGAATTTGCCCCTCTCTGAACCAAGACAGTTCACTGAAGGCTGCCTAGCCCACTTTCTGCACCTGGCTGAGTGATTGACCAGAAGCTCGACGGGGTCATGGAAGCTTTATTCCCTTTGTTCCATGGGTGTCTGCCATGGAGAGCCAAGCTTGGATTAACTGAGCCTAAATCCCTGGGCAGCTTGCCAGAGCAATGCTAGCTCTGAAGCAAACGTAGCTCCAAGATGGTTTCAAGACTGGCTTTATAGATCAGTTCTTCTTAGGTGCAAATCCATGGGCATTGAGCATAATGCCTCATGTCAGGGCCCTGGGGAGTCTTTCCCCACAGGCAGCAGTTGCCAGCTCATGTGGGAGCAATGTGAGCGCTGACAGTGCCATTTCTTTTGGGCCAGCCCTTCCCCAGCAGTGTTCCCTGGCCAGTGATGCAGACATCCTTTCACTGGACACTGCCACATTCCAGCAACATGCGTGGACACGTTTCATAACATGCTGCCCACACAGCATCTGCGTGTTCCTTGTTGTGGCATCAAGTATTTTGATGTATTAGCTTTCAGGTCACTGTCATTTGGAGCAATATAAGAAAAAAGCTATTTTTCAACATCTTTCAATAGCTGATCCAAAGGCAAGGTGCATTAAGCCTTGCAGGAACCAACAACTCCCAAGAACACGTCTCCTGCAAGTCTCCTCCTTACCCCAGGAGTTAGAGGTTGTCTTCTGCTCCAAAGTGGGGTTACTTTTTTTCCAGCCCTCTTTTGGGCAGGGAGAGAAGAGGACTTTCAGCTTAGTTCCTGTGGAAACAAGGTTAATGTTCTCATGCTGTGTTTGTTTTGCCTCCCCCTAATAACTTTTGAACACATCGGCCTTGTTCAACTCATCTTGACAGAAGGATAGAGGTCTAGAAAATAATTAAAATCTTATAAATTTTGTGAAAATAGGCACTGATGTAGAAGAGAGAGGGGCCTGGTATCAACATCCTCACCAAAGAAAGGCTGTACATGAATGCACATCTCACTGGGCATCAGCAGAATGACACAGAAAACAAACCTGCAACCACAAAAGAAAATCTTCAGCTGAAATTTACACTTAGACTTCCTAGTCAGACCACAGACGCGACCAAAAAAGCCACAGTTCACAGAAGTCCTTGCTAGTTTCAAACTAAACTCAACACCTTTTGGCTATTCCATGGGATCGAAAATTTCTTGGGACATAGCTAAATGTCACCTCCACATCACACTGATGTAACAACTCGCTGCCTTCATTACAGCTGCCTCTGCTCAGGGAACCCAGGATGCAAAACATTACACAAGCTATTTCAAAAGAAATTGGAGGGCATTTCAAAGGCCTTTGCTCTGTGTGCAGGAACACTGTGTTGTGTGTGTGCAGCAGGTAAAGAGATTCATATCACTGAAGTGGAAAGAAATACCTCTAATTGTTGTGGCTTGAAAACACAAGTGGCAAGCGAGAGTATTTTAAGCCAATGATTCGAAAACAGAAATGGGAAGCAGAAACTTGTGAATTCAAATGGCTCCGTGGCTCTGTGATCATGAGGAAACCAATGCTGGACAACTGAGTTCAGCTTCCATTGCAAGACCATGGAAAGGCATCTTTACTATACATTTTTAACTTCCAAAGGCTTACATTGACCTGCATGGACTGAGCAGTTCCACTGCATGCAATAGCCCAACTCCTGTGCATAAATCAAGTGCACAAGTACATTTTCATGAGAGCTGCATCAAACTTTCAAATCACCACCCCAACAGTAAAATGAGAACAGTAAAACACATCAGCAGGGTACATGAGAATTATCTTAAAACTGTTTTTACCTTTTCTCATTTAAGCTCACAGAGAACAAAATCTTCCTGTATTTTACTTTTTCATTTTTCAAACAGTAGTTTGTTTCTTTCCCAGACCTTTTCAGCTCAGCATTCTGGACTATTTCCACCTTTCTCAGAACTGATGGGTGTTAAATCAGCCCAGAGGTGTCTGCTAGCAACAAACCCCCTTAACTTGCTGTACTAAAATGTCTGTTTAAACCACCAACATACAAAAATTTCCGCCTCAGCTAGTATTCTAGCATAGCACTGGCCCACTCTGTTATTTGAAATGAACCTGCTTTAAAATAGAAGAGTGAAAATGAGTGATGGCTGGGCTTCTGATCTTTTGTAAGGAATCTAAAAGTCAGCCTCCTCTAACTGTCAGTTTGGCAGAGGCACTTCCAATCTGAAACTCCTTGGGCTTGGAATAATAAAGGCTTTGCCTATAGCAGAGCTCTAGGGTGGGTAATTATTTATATGAGAGTGGTATCTCAAGTCCCCAGAGGGCAGGTCCCTTTGTGCTAGGCACTGAGCAAACACCGAGAGAGGGGCCAACCCTGTCCTAAGGAATTTGTGGTCTAAATAGACAAGCGGGCTGAGGGCTGAGCGCATGAGAGGGGGAAACAGATGTGGCCAAACAGGTGAAATTACTCGCCCTGAGGTCACACTGTAGATTAACACAGATGTCAGGCACAGTATCTTGAATCCCAACACAGTCCCCTAGCTAGGAGCCCATGCTCTTCCTCACCAACTAAACCTCCTCCCTTGCATATATCCTCCCCCACCTCCCATGAATCTTTCTTTTTGCAAACTTGCACAGTTGTCTGCCTCTGCTGTGGGCTGAGGCAGGGTGAGTTTTCATTACCACCTTCAGCTGGGCAGCCTCATGTTTTGCCTTGTCTCCTATTCATGGGCTTCCTTCCATATCTGGCATACCATTTGGCATTCCCCTGGTAGGCTGGGGGAGCTGAGTCAGCTACCATTTTTAGATGACTTTCTTTTTACCTGACCTTTATTTTTTTCAGGCAGGGATGAGAGTCCAGGTCTAACTTACACCAGCCTTGAAATACAAACTGCTATTGAGCTGCTCTAAGAAAGAGACTTCTTCTGCAGCCTCACATGCTTTTGTTTTAACACAGTTCTCAAAAATGGGGTAGAAAATTATTAAGTCAAGGCTTGGCCTGCCTTACAGCTTCCTTCCCCTTCAAGCTATTTACAAACACCTCCTATCCCAGCAGAAACAAACACTCACAGCATGCTGGTCCAGCGTTTAACTGTTCAGCTCATCTTCCTGCTGCTGCTGGTCCACAGTGCTCTGCAGAAGAAAGATGGTGAGACACCAGCTTCCAAGAGAAATCATTGAGGTATGAAGCCCCAGCAGGGAAGACAATTCCAAACCCGTCCTCCAAGCAGAGAGGTCTGACCTGTCTCTGGTGAGCACTTGAGGGTGGCTGGCTCCAGGCAGCTACGTGGCAAATTTGGATGGCTTATTTTATAACATCCTTTTCAACTGGGAAAATGGATGATCATCTTTTTCTTAGGGTGGGGCAGATTATCAGATTTGAAGTAGCAGGTCTTAGAGGTGTGTACTGAAGCGATCAGCTGGACCCAGGTGAGGAATCACTGACCTCACAACTTGCTTGAAAACAAGTTCACAACTAGCCTTGAAAACCTGTAAATCACCGTTATTCCAAGGATTCTGATAACAGTAACTTTCAGATGGTTACAGACCAACTGACAAGAAAGGGAAGTTGTTTCGCATTAAATGTTTGCTATGCCAGACTGTTATCACCAAGACTAGCTGCCAAATACAGAATGGAGGTATGGTCTTGGGAACAAACAGGTAGTAATGGACACATTTTTTGGCTAACACAATGATCCCAGAAATGAACAGACCTGGCTGCTTTTAGCCAGGCTGTATGACAACCTTTCTCTCCAAAGTCATCCCAGCTGATAAAGTTCTGATTTTTTATTTCTCTAGTAAAGAATCAGCAGAAGGTTTTACAGTCCTGCATTGCAAATAAAGCATCTGTACACTGTACAGTGGGCTGAGAGAAAGAAAGAAAAGTCAGCAGCTTTCTTGTGTGTATCAAGTGTCTGGATTTTAGAATAACCAGAAGACATGGTACTCTTGTCCTGTATTTTATTAGGAAATTAACAGGCTGATTGATAACCTGAAATTACATAGTGAATCTCATTTAAAAAAATGTTCAAAATCATGAGAATAATTTTGATTTCTATGAAAACATAATGCCCGGATACAATTCCTCTTTATGCCTGTAAATTTCCAAACCCTTAACATTTATCTACTGAACAACTGTGAGGCTGGATAACTGTAACAGAATCTGTAAAGTTAAATACAGGATACTTTCTCTGCAGTCCAAGTGAAAGAGATGAAATGTTGAAAAGAAAGCCCAGAATGTGAGCAGCACTATGAGAAGGTTCCCCGTGATCTCATTCATTATGTGTCAGTATTTCAGATTGCTCAAAGATATCACAGACTGGTAATGTTAACTGCTGTTCCAAGTTATGAGGCTTTAGGGCAGATGGAGAGGGGGAGAGACACCACTGTGGGGTACAGGCTCTACAGTGAGAGAAACAGGGTGCACTGGATGTGTATGATGCTCAAAGTATGAGAGCTGGTAAATCTGTCTACATTTCTCCCTTTTTGCCAGCAGTACAAGCTACCACCACCACCACATTGGACTAAACAGCTTTTCTTGACACTCTTGTCAGCTTTAAATGCTTCATGTTCAAAGAAGGGCTGATATGATTCAGGTGCTGACTATCTGCAAGGGCTGAATTTCAACCTTAGTAATCACAGACCAACTCCTGCTCACATTGTGTATGTGAAAAGTCACCCTGAGCCAACACTGTTGGTTTCACTGCAGCTAAATGAAATGTTGGTTTTGTTGCACATGGGCTAATGTGGTTCAGCCCCACGGGTTGGTTCTCTAAATAAAGAGCTGGCACTTTTCAATATCAAATGACTCTTGTGGGGAGTTGGATTTCTCAAGACATTATTCCAGAAACCATTCAAATTGTCATATATTTTGTGTGGAGGAGAGATGCTTCCCTGAACTGGGGCCTCGATTCCTGAGAGGATTATGGATGTTCTGTAAGTGGCCAGCTCAAGCACTTGACCAGCGAAGTCCAGTCACTTCAGCCTCTTGTATTATTCTTGGCCTCTGTAAGTTAAAAACCAGTAGATTTAAGAAGTAGCAGGCCTTCTTTTTAAAATGCTATGTCAGGACAAGTACATTCAGACCACGGTGTTCTTTTATTTATATATAAATTCTTTGGCAACAATTTTCTAGAAAGCAGAATAATTTTTTGCTATGTAATACTTTATTGTCTCCCCATGAAAAAATGATATCTTAGAAAATCTATATCACTTTCCACTATAAATAGTGTTGTTCCAGATTAAGGATTAGTTCCTCCCTGAAGAAAAACAGATTTTAAAAATCTGGTCATTATCTCATAACTGTTTATGTAGTAACATTAAAATAAAACAGAAAAAGAAAATCATTCAGTATGTGGTTTGTTATTGTCTAGAATGTTAGTGTATGTTTATACAATAAAAACAACATAAGTTATCCTAGTTTGTTTTAAAAACCTTAGTAGTAGAAATATATTGCTATCTGCAGATTCATAAACAGAATGCACTTTTTCCATCTAAGTTCAAGTATTATTAGAATATTATTATTACTATTATTATTATTATTATTGAAGGAGCTCTAAATCCTTGCCATTTTGCCTGTCTTGACATCATTTTGGTCTTTCTGAGAAATAAGAAGTTGTGATCATTTGTTCATGAACGAAATCAAGGTAGAGCTTCCAGAAATTTTGCCTGGTGGAAGACAGCCTGGCAATCCTTTGGCTACTATGAGCAACTTTAGAGGAGCATATTTGAGACTATTGGTAGAGATACAGTAGTCACGTGCTTTCTTGGTTGGCTGACAGACTTAATTTCTTCCAGGTTCTCAACAGTCAGTCCCATTTAAAGGAGAAAGGCAGGAAGAACCCAGCCCAGACTTATACCACATCAGGATATGTCATCTTCGTTTCTTCTTGGTACTGTCAGTTGCTCATAGGTCGGCAGAGTGTTGTTTGGGAGGAAAAGATCCGAGTTGACATTGTTGCCTCTCTGAGATGATCTGTTGTTCCCTTGATCCCCCTGCTGACGGGAAACCAGATGATGCAGCATATCCGTAATGAGGTTCAGTTTCTGGTCCATTTGTGTAACCTACAAAGGTAAAGGGGAGCTTTGTTTAGTAGCAGCATGTGAGAAAATTGCAACAAACCAGGTGATGCACATGCAATAATAAAATGAAAGTTTTCTTAATTAAGATCACAATAACCTCTAGGAAGATACCACAGATTCATAGTTCATCAGATAATTAGAAATTTAATGCAATAGGTCAGAGTTGGATGAGGACAGCCTTGTTAATACTCACCTCTGGTATGTGCTTTGACACTCATTTTATACCTGGATGAACACATGACAAATGGGCTTTAAAGAGATGTGCTGCAATAGAGAGAGCTAAGTCCCAGAACTGAGTTTCTGTGGGTTTTTTTGTTTGTTTTTGTTTTTGTTATTAGTGTCTATATTTTTTTTTGAAAACATGACAAACTTCTAAGCACGCTCATATGCCTTAATTTTATCAATATGCTCTAGTAAATAACTGCTTGACTTGCAGTGATGAAATCAACTCTAAGCTAGGACTGACTGATGCTCTTTGATACATTTGGGCCCAATTACCAGCTCAGGCCACAAGATGCCCATAGGTATTTTTGCTGCTGTGAGCATATGGCAGCTGCGGTCTCTGGCAAGGGCTGGGAGTGGGGCATGATTCAGTTTTATGCTCTCACTGTGTCATGATCAATGACATGATCCCCATCAAGACAGAAACTAAGAATTCTAAGATGGTGTAGTGGGTTGACCCTGGCCAGATACCAGGTACCCACTAAAGCCACTCTCTCACTCTCCCTGTGCAAGTGGACAGAGGAGAGGGAAAAAAACCAGCTAAGAATTCATGAGTAGAGTAAAGAGCTGGGAGAGGTCAGTGACTGATTACCTTCACAGGCAAAACAAGACTTAAAGTGGGGATAGTACATATATTTATTACTAACAGGATAAGAAGCAAAGAGTGAGAAATAAAACAGTCTTAAAAAACACCTTCCCCCCATCCCTCCTTCCTTCAGTGTTCTCCCTCCTCCCCCCAAGCAGTGCAGGGGGACGGGAATGGGGGTTACAGTCAGTTGTTGTTTCTGCCGCTGCTCAGGGAGAGGAGTCCTTCCCCTACTCCAGTGGGGTCCTTCCCACAGGAGACAGTCCTTGATGGACCTCTCCAGCGTGAGTCCATCCCTTGGGCAGCAGCTCTTCCCAAACTGCTGTCCCATGGGTCACTCCTCCATGGAGTGCAGTCCTTAATGAATGAGCTGTACTGACGTGGGTCCCCCACAGGGGCCACCAGTCCTACCCGGGAAAAACCTCCTCCAGCGTGGGCTTCCCTCTCCACGGGCTGCAGGTCTCCAGCAGGACCCCGCTCCATCCTGGGCCTCCCATGGGTTCACAGCTTCCTTCATGCATCCACCTGCCCCAGCATGGGCTTTTCCATGGGCTGCAAGTGGGTCTCTGCACCCCGATGATCCTCCATGGGCTGCAGGGGCACAGCTGCTCCATCATGGTCTGCACCACGGGCTGCAGGGGCCTCAGCTCCGGCACCTGGAGCACCTCCTGCCCCTCCTTCTGCACTGACCTTGGTGTCTACCTTGTTATTCCCATGTTCTCACTCAGCTCTTCCCTGGCTGCAATTTCTTCTGCGCAACAATCTTCTGTTTTTAAATATGTTATCACAGAGGCGTTACTATTGCTCCTAATTGGCTTGGCCTTGGCCAGCGGCAGGAAGTCTGTCCTGGAGCCGGCTGGCATTGGCTCCACGGGACAGAGGAAGCTTCTGGCAGCTTCTAACAGAAGCCACCCCTGTAGCCCCCTCCCGCTACCAAAATCCAGCCACAGAAACCCACTACAGATGGCTGAAAACTAATTTCTTAACTAGGTGACTCCAGGTGTTCAGCCTGAATCCATAATGCTCATTTTCTTCTGCCTTAGACAGAATCTCCTTAAATTATTTAATGCCTCTTTTTTTTTGTTTGTTTTTTCTGCTCTTTCTTCTAATCTTTAGAAGAAAATGTAATGAAAAATCAGATACCTAAGAGAAGTTAGGTTGTGGATGCTATTGGGCGTACATTTGTGTTATTCAGAGGAAAACCGAGAATTAAATATTTCTACACAGATTCAGTCTCTGGTTTCTTGCATCTTCCAGTCAAGAAGTAACCTGCATCATCCTTTTATCTGGCATGGGAAGCCTCCTCTCTGTGCAGACTCCAGGGTACTGAGCAAGATATCCCAAGGGGAAGATGGGCACTTCCAGCTTCAAAGTCCTGCTCACTCTCTGATCCTTGGCATGGCAAAAGCATTGAAACTGGGCAGTAAGATCCTGCCTTATGGCCTCCCACTCCCTTCTGCAAGCCTAATGAGAAAGCCTCGATTTTGCCATTGCAGTCTCTGACCCATTGATCCACAGGGATTCTAAAACTTAGAGTAAATTCTAGGTAAAAAGATTTAGTACATTTTAAAAAGGGAAAAGAACACAAACAGAAAAAAAAGTGATAGGAATAAATTGTTGCCTAAAATATCTGCTAGAAAGTAGTGAAAGGCACATAAAACCACCAGAGAGAGCACGAGTGGGAGCAATTTATATGTGCCTGGCTGTCATCCAAGTATCACACAGGATAACAAAAGACAGTAAGGCTGAGCAGAACATCAACAAACCTGTAGGATTTCAGCAGAGACTAAAATGTTTTTCTACCATAGAGAAAATGCTAGGGTTTTTTTGAGCACTTTGTACAACTGCTGGAGAAGCAGATCCAGTGATTTAGAAATATGAGGTGCCAGAGATTTATACTTTGCAGCTGGTTTTGAAAACATTAGGCAAAGCACCCTAGATGGTACATGAAACACTAGTAATTTTGGATGGAAATGGCTGTTGAAAGATGAGATTCTATGAAATGAGGAAGCTGAAGAACTCATAAGTTCAAGATTTCTAGAAGGAAATACAGATGGAAAACTGAGTAGATCATCAGGTTTTAATTTCAACACTATTTGTTTACTCCCTTAAAAAAAGAGACATTTTGCCCAAATGGTGCCCATCACAGACGGTAAACTCGTAATGGTCCAAGTGTGACAGTACAAATCAGTGGTAGTGAAGTTTGCAAAAATACCTCATCTCTGCATCCCCCACTGCCCAGGTATCATTTGTGATCTGAGACAGCTGTGCTGGAAGAACTGCAGTGAAAGCCTGCAGACAAACAGCTATCTTCAGAATCTGAAGGACAAGTTTTTCTTCTGCAAGGAATGTCTTTTTGCCAATTATTCTAAACAAACTAGGGGATTTTTATATGTATATATTTCTTAATTTGTGATTCCAGGCTGGGATTACCAGAGGAAACACTGGAGATATATCTGGAAAATGTGCATTTATGAAACTCTTGCAGTGATGAGCTATTGAACATGACAGTAGGTTGGACTGAGATCTGGATAGTCCTTCAACAGCTGTGCATCTTGGTGATGAAGTACTGGAGAGAAGTGAGAAGTGAAAATTCTTGCTGGGAAATAAATTCCCAGAGATTATTGTCTAATTTTTTCTAGGGAACAAGGTCTGGCTGCTGCAGCTGTGGAGTGCAGGAGGCTCACAGAAGCAGAGGCAGAAGCTAATTGCTCTTGAGCTGAGCCATATGAGACTAAAAGTAAAGACCTTCGTCTTCCATTTTCCTGCTTGTTGGGGTAGGGCTCTAAAGCCACAAGGCTTTTGTGGAGGGAGGTCCAGAAAGCTGGTTGTGTTTAATTGTTGTTTAATCAGTTTTTGCTTTCCAACAGAGCAAGTCATATCCCTGGGGGTTCTGTGCAGTGAAGGGCTTGCTCCAAGCCACGCTGAAGTCAGTGGTAGTTTTTGGCAATCACTGGGCTCTGTATCAGTCTTGGACCAATTCACCAGTCCAAAATAGTAACATATTCTTTGGATATTACAAGAGAAGGATCAGTCTGGATTTCTGTACATTGATCTCCTTATGCTTCTTTGGGCCGCATCAGAAAAGATGACATTTGCAAATGAGGCAGCAGTGGGATGACAGGCTCCCATCCTCGGTTCTGCCAAAGGAGCACCTGCTTAAAGTATGAGATATTTTAAAAAGAGAAGTAAAAGCCACCAGAAGGCAACTTCTACTGTCATCACAGGCCTCTGATGTACAAGAATAAGAGGCTTCCTGGTGAACAGCCTTGCTTATTAGCATGCCCAATCTGCCTGTAGTCATCCAAACACACATCCTGAAATGTATCATTCACTTGTTTGCTGCAGAGAGAATTATACCCACTAGAAAAATGTCAGTATGTGCAATACCCTTTTATTAAACTAGCTTTATGTACTTAGCACAAAGAAGTGTATCATCTCCCCTGAATCATGCTTTCAAACATATTTACTTGATTAGAAACTAGCTATAATGCCAGAACGAATAAAAGTAAAGAAAACAGAAAAACTGCTGATGTTGCTCTAATCTTAACTGCTTTGAACAACTCTGATCTCTGTACTTAAAACAGCAAACATTGTTAATTACATAGAAAAATGACTTAGACTGATTTGTTTCCTTTAGGAAAAACTAAGTAAGCTCTTTGTAGATGATTTATGTTTCATTAGAAGCATGATGTTTGGATGATCAAATTCTTTATATGCAAATAATTTCCTTTGTATTTCACAGTTGTTGGGGAGAGGAAGCAGTGTTTGAAACTTCAGAAATTACACACCACAGTTATTCCTAAGTCTTACCAAAATATTGTATGAATACAAGATTTTTCCATCCTCTGAGATAAGTAGTTTTGTTTTTTAAAAAAAAAGATCCAAGGATCATAGATTGAGCACAGATGGGGAGAAGCAGATTTAAACAAGTTTTGAATCTAGCTCTTGGAAACAAATAAAATCCCATCCATGCAGTGCACTGAGAAAAAAAACCAAACAAACCAACAACCAACTGAATCTGAATCAAATAGCTCTTCACAAAGACTGAAAGGTTAGCACTCAAATCTTAAATGACACATACTGAAGAAATGTAGCTTTGTCACAGATCAGATTTTTCCTCTCCCTGAAATGCCAGAGAGGCACGTGACTACTCTGACACCACGGACAATACATCAGCAGTGACGATGTAGTTGCTAAGAATCACAAAGTCCTCTTAGGTCATGTTTTCAGGAGCAGCAGTCCTCTACAACTGGGTATAAACCACAGAACCAGAGAATGTCCTGGATTGGAAGAGACCTTAAAGATCATCTACAATCCCCTGCCATGGGCAGAGACACCTTTCACTAGACCAGGTTGCTCAGAGCCCCATCCAACCTGGTCTCTAACACTGCCAGAGATGGAGCATCCACAGCTTCTCTGGGCAACCCGTTCCAGTGCCTCTCCACCAGCACAGTACAGAATTTCTTTCCTAATATCTAAACTAAATCTACTTTCATTTTGAAGCCATTCCCCCTTGTCCTGTTACTACATGTTGTTATAATAGTCTCTCTCCATCTTTCTTGTAGGCCCCTTCAGGTACTGGAAGGCCGTAATTAGGTCACCTCGAAGACTTCTCTTTTCCAGGCTGAACAATCCGAATTCTCTTATCCTTAGTGACATGCTTTTATAAAGGTATCAACTTTTATAAAGGTATCAAAGGCATTCGAGGAGGTACTACTGAACAAGACAGAGACTGTTCTTGTTGAGAAAACAAAATAATTTATCAATTATTATTATCTATTTATCTATTATATTTATCTGTTAAAGTTCCTCAGATCTTCACATTATATTAATTTGAAATGCCCTGTAATTTTAAGCACTTATAACAAGTTTGTCACATGATTCTGAACATAATATGTAACAATGAATTTATTTCCTTGCTTTTAAAAACAAAACAAAGCAAAGCAAAACAAAACAAAACAAAAACCCAAACCAAACCAAAACATAGAAGCTGAGTGGCTCCAGTGGCACCTGCAGAAGGGTTCCTTTGAAGCACCTCTGTAATTAGAACTAAAGATCAGCACTTTGGAGACCTATTCCCAAAACCAAATAGAGGAATTTATCAGGAATTAAGGAACCGAGCAGAACAGTACTTTCAGCCATGGTTATTCAGGATAGTGGGGAAGCCGAAGGATAACTTTGGAGTTTGGCATAATTTAGGCCACAAAGACCACAAATTATTAATAGGTTATTCCAAGTATTGCTCCATGATCTGGAGGGATCAAGGTTGATACATGATGCTGATTAAAGCTGTCTCATATGCCCTTCATTCTTATCCTCAGAGATTTTAAAAGTAAATATGAAGGGTAAAATTCAGAGTGCCTCTGGACAGAATGGTGGTTTCTATGTTCTTAACATGGTTGACTGATTAAACAGATTATTTGTCCTTAATCAAGAGAATTTTTATCAGCACATTGCTCACTCAAGGGATTCAGAGGGACTGTCTTTGTTCTCAGTAAAGAAAGCCAAGCATGGAGCTGCTAAAGGAGAAGAGGGAAACCAGAATGCAAGCAACACTTGGCCAAATGAAAATGTGATAAAGGAAAATTTCATCTGCTTTTCCAACATTAGGCTCCCAAGTCTGCTACCCTGACTTATCTTGAGTAGTATTCATTCCTGAGAGTGCTGCTTTTTAGCTCAAAGTAAACTAACATTTTAGGGTACTTTTTCAAAATAACTGAAGATGACTGGGGAGACCTCCATGTATTTATCACTCCTGGCGACATGTGGCCTGTTAAAAAGGACCCTATTGCTCTGCAGTGTAGAAAACTTCCTGTGAAAAAAGTGATGCTTTCTTCGTGCATCTTTCCGTGTTGTATCGAATCCCAAATGTGTTTGCTATTCATTACTACACTCAGTAATAAGCTAGCTTTATATTTCAGATGAACACACAAAAAAGTCCTTTCTGTTAACAAAATCTTCTGCAGGCACCCTAATGATTCAGCTGAAGAAAAGGCGAAAGGCAAAGAACATTTCAGAACTTATGATACCTGTTAATGGCAATGTTAGGAATGAAGGACTGTATCAGTATCCTGTACCTGTATCTTAAGTGGTACTCAAGAACAGTGAGCCTGTTCTGCAAGAAAAGGTATGGTTATAAGTCACATTTATCTTTGGTGGGATCCTTTCTATTTAAGTTCTCCAGAATATTTGAGGAAGCTTCACAGAGCAGCTTCCTTGGCTCCTCGTCTTGCTAAGTCCCTACGTATGTTGGTATCTCAGAATTTCTAAAAGTTAATGCTTTAGTTTTGAGGGGTCTGTGGACAGGAACAGGTACGATGTTAGGGGTGGTTTCTAGAGGAGCTCAGGGATAGGTAATGGAATCTTCACAGAGAAGTTATTTTAAATATTTCTCTATAATTATAATAGTGGCAGGAGAGACCAAAAATTTCAGTATTATTAAAGAAAGTTTCTTTCTTCAGGTGTATGATTCTTCAAAAATCATGGAATTTGTCTTCCTTCCATACCCAAGATCCCTGAATCTTGCAAAACCCCTTATCAGAACTTCTGGCTTCAAGGTGTTTTTTTTTGTTGCCGGAGAATAGGCAGCAGTTTTGCTGGAGGTTATATACCCGTCATTGAGGTGTTTGTAGGAGAATGTAATCTCCATGAAGGAAGATTTATTCTCCAGACTGTCTGTACTTTCTCTTGAGAGTTGGCCAAAGAAGAAACTATGTATGTGGTGTCACAGGGAAGGATAGAAGAAATGGAGCCAGTGAGAAAACACTCTACTACAAGATTGCTCATTGATAGGAAAACATAAAGGCAGAGCTGCTGAGCAACAGAATTAACAGGTTTTGAGGGTTGCATGGACAAGTTTCTTTCTAATCAATGAAAATATTATATGAACACTGTAACTGCTGTCTTAACTGACAAATAAAATGAACTATTTTCAGACAAAAAGCATTTTTGGAAAGAAAGGGACTTGCTACACCCTGAGTTCTAAAATCAGCTCTCTTGCATAAAGCTATCAGTGACAATCTCTGCTTTGAAATACTAAAAATTATTCTGTTTTTCCAATAAACTGACACTGTTGTTGCTCTCATCTTGCTCTGTATTTTTATAGTAAAATATTTCTTTTACACTTTTCAAAAGTGTAAAAAACCACTACTATAATACTGCCCTTTTTCCCTACAAAGAAACAAGTGGCAACAACAGATGTTATGCTTATGTAAGAGAACAATTCCATTAAGATCTTAAAAATTATGAGGAATAAGTAGAAATCAAAAGTTACAAACAAATTGATTTGGTTTTTACAGGTACCTTCATAAAAATTCTTTGTCTATAATTTGCTGCTTGACTAATGGAAGCAAGGTAAGATGAATACAAACCCCTCCTTCTAACAAGGAGGTTGGGAGGTTTCTGGCAAATGGGAGAATTAAGTTACAGAGAGTTAACTACATTTGCTCAGGGGCTGTTACAGAGTACAAGACCACAACAGGTGGAAAGCTTTTAGGACAGTGCTTCTTTTAAGTGCTTTTTGTCTTTTTCTTTTCTGGGTTCAAACTGAAAGAGGGGAAATTTAAGCAGGGTATAAGAAAGAAATTCCTGTGAGGGTGGTGAGGCACTGGAACTCTTAGGTCACCCACAGAAGCTGTGGATGCTCCATCCCTGGCAGTGTCCAAGACCAGGCTGGATGGGGCATTGAGCAACCTGGTTTAGCGAAAGGTTTTCCTGCCCATGGCAGAGTGTTTGGAACCAGAAGATCTTTAAGGTCCCTTCCAACCCAAGTCACTCTATGATTCTTTTAGAAGTGGAGAGGATTCAGAAAGACCTGAGGGTAAAACAAGTTGGAAAGGGATAACCTAAAATGCTACTAGTCAAATCAGAAACGAGGACCATGATGGATGTGGCTGGAGGAGATGGTAAGAAGCAGGGACTGGAAACAGATGTCACTTCAGAAGGGAGAGGAGAAAACTGGTCTTAGTTCAGCACTTCTGTTGCTGTTATTAGCAACTTGCAAAAATATTTGGTTTATTTAAAGCACCCAAACTGTTGGAAATCAGCTCTTTCTGAGAGCCTTTCTTTAGCTCTAGGTGTAGTTTTGGACGACGAAGCCCCTCTGCTTGCTTATCACTCCCAAGCTCCCAGGCCAGTCCTGCTGGCCCCACAGCACTCAGTGCATGCCCAGATGTGTGCAGTGCTCGCAGATCTATCTGGCATCCAGAAGGCCATAGCCAAGCAATTAAAATTTGTGGTTGACTCTTGTTTTAGATAAATGAGACGAGACTTAAAACACATGGAAATTTTCAAGTTAGAACAGTGTCCAAAATCTACAGTCTTTGGCCCAGCACTGCCTCAGGATACAGCATTTTTTTCTCTAAAATATTACAAAGGTCAGATATTTATTTTTTTAACACTTTCCTCCAAACTAACAGTGTATCAGTAGAGGAACAAGGGAGCTTGGAAGGCTTTTTACTCTTTGCATGAAGCCAGGAAGGTGAAGTTGAGGGCCTTGTCTCTAAATATAACTTTTATCAGAAATTACTAAAGATGATAAAATCCCCCTATCCTATTAACTGAATACTCTGATTTTTTCAAGAATTTGCTTATCTTCATTTACTGTAACCCCACCTTCAGGAAATAGTATCTCTTTGACCAGACACAACTGTCTTCCCTCTCTATTTAAAAATAACAAGTTGGCAAGAAGAAAGGGATTCTTTCCTCACAAGTGAATCAGTGATACCAAAAGTATTAGCTGTTAATGTATCTGCAAAAATCACTGGATATCCATCTCTCATCATCATCATAAACAGCTTCCAAAATTCTGCCTTAATTGAAATCCAGTCTTATGGAGCATGTGAAACAGGCTTGAGGGAACAAGAAATATAGGGGAAATACTGATCAAAGAAATCAGGGGGGAAAAGCCCCTTATCTTTGTGCAAGAGTTTGTTAGAGTTCCAGAATAAATGGCAGTCACATACAGGGCCAGGAGTTGGACTTTGATGATCCCTGTGGGTCCCTTTCAACTCAGGATATTCTATGATTCTGTGTTAGTGCATCATATCAAAGCACTGTGTGAACTTGGATGCTCCTATACAAAGGAACACTAAAGGAGATAAGTACTGTTATTGCCAGCACAACGTGGGGGAAACTGAGGCAGTAAAGTTAGTGGCCCACCTTCAGATACACTAAACATCCTTAACTTCAGCTTGGATGAGGGGCTCTAACAAAACCTTAAAAATATTTTCCCTTGCCCTGGGCACATCTTCCAATCTCAAAAAAAAACTTCACAGTGCTCTCCTGGTTTTTATTATTGAGACAGAAGGTTGGAAAACTGATTGCTTTCTCATTCTCGATCACATTCTTGTTCAGCAAAACATTCCTATGTTGGGTCCTTCTGGTTGAACACCGCACTATCTATATGCAAAGAAAAGACAGACCTTCTGTTTACTAACAGGCACTTATATTTCAGATGCTTCAGTTGCACAGATGTGAAGAAAACTCCCCGTGGTACTTGCCTCTGGAGGACTCTTTCTGCTGGCTTAATCGCAGCAGTACAGCCTCTGAAAATCACTCCATATTTTCGTTGTCAGAAGTTTGGCTGTCAGATAGCAGCTTTCTCCTAGCTGTAGATTCCTGTTCCCAGTGTGGAACAGTGGCATATTTACAACACTTTAGGGTTAAAAAAAAAAAGAGTGGAAGACCCAACTGGCATAAAAATATGTCCAGAACTCTTCTCCACAGCAAAATAAAGCCCAAATCCTCCAATCCCCCTTGTCTCACCTCTCCATTAAAGAAAACAAAAGTGACTAATCTTGACCTCTCTCCAAAGGGGAATGTTTTGCTTCTTGAATCCTTGGCTCTGGCTCTTGTATGATACTGGGACTATGACTAATAACCTCTTACCGGAGTACTGCTGATAATTTTGCCATTGAGTAGCTGTTCTCATTCTGGATCATCATACTATGCATTTAAGTTGCCAAGATTTTATTTAAAAAAAACACCAAAGTATAAGATATACACTCATAATCCCCCGTGTTAGAAATACATTTTTCAGCTTTAACTGTTAGGTTTTGCCTGACAATTTTTCCTCCTTCCTCCAAGCTGTTATTTTTCAGATGCCTGCTATGAAATGGTTCCCTTTTTCCTTTCTTTCTCTCAAACACTTTTACTAATTCAAAACAGATTTGAGACTGCTGCTCTTTTTTAAAGCAAATATGCCATGTATCATGTCGAGTTAGGTCAGCATTGCTTATGTTATGTTTCACACTTCACCCAAATGAGGCATCCATACTGCTTTTCAAAGGGAATAAAGCCAGACAAGGTGTGGTAGGCTTTATGGTTGGAATAAAAAGTGAGGCACATTCACAGGTTATGGATCTGACCTCGTGACATGGCACAGGGAAGGGCACTTATCTGCCTGTTTGCTTAAAAAGTTAAAAACTAGGAAAACTTCAATTATTTTTTAAAAAAAGTTCTTTGGGCAGTTTCTTTTTTAGCATCCATAATCTACTCATTATTTATGATTTGATGGTCACTATATTTGATGGACAAAAATGGACATAAACTCTTTTGTACCTAAAATGAGCTTAAAAAATTAATAACCATACGATGACTTCTGCAGCAATCAAAAATGGAAGGTAAAAAAAGTGAGGGAGAGAAAGGGAGAGAAGCAATTACAACAACAGTGAGTTTTGAGATTCCCTGAGGGCTGCTGGTAATTAAACTAACGGCAACATGAATCTCTGTTTGATGTGGTCATGAATTTGTTTTCAAAAGAAAAATGTTTAAAAAGATTCTTTCAAGAGAAATTTTTAGATAACAAGCTCAGCATGAATAATTAGACCAGAAATACTTTGATAAATATTATTATGGAGAAGTCATTTATGGGCCATGGCATTGGAAGGTTAGAAATCCTAGTGATAAATAAGGTGGCAAGTTTGCATCCATTTTGAACACACAAAACCAGGGCTGTGTTCTTGTATGCTTGAGTCTGCTCCTCAGAAAAGAGGTGGCCTCTTGTTTTGCCATTGCATTAAGCTTTACAAAGACACAGATGCAAGACAGAAAATTTCAGTGGGAAAGCTCAGTGGAACGAAAGAAAACCACACACAATTCCAAAGGCACTTTTCATTCCCAGGGGCTGCACAGAGATCAGAGGTGAAATTTAGTGGTGATAAAAAGTCTGCGAGCCTACTCTACTCCCCCAGCCTTTCCAACCGCCATTCAATTCTGCTGAAATCATATCCTTGGAAATATCTCCTTCAGAATACTCTAAAAATAAAACCACTTCCATTTTGTAGAAATGTAAGCTCCTAGCAAAACCCACTGAAATCCAGAGAACATGCAGGTGCTCTGCACCCTCTAAAATCAACTTGCCTTGGACATCCCCAAACCATATTTCATTCATTTACTGACCAATTCAAGAAGTGGAGGCACATACAATCAATCACAAGCCAGCAAATAACCAATGAGTGAACTAGAATGCAATATATTTACCAGTGGAAACCCATGTTTAAAAGGAAAAGAAACCACTTGTTGGCTGTCATGGTATTATTCATAAAGGCAAACTAGGAGATCTTATGGATACCAGGAGCAAAGCTATAACAAAGGCAACCAACTGCTAATGAAGAAGGGTTTTCAGTCAAATTTCATGGGTCATACAAAGTCATTACCATGCCTGCAGGAGTTCAACAGCTCTGCCAGTTGAATTCGGGTGAAATGAAGTGATTATTTTGTTATTCATTTTGTAGTTTTGGACATTTTTCTTTAAATTGCAATTTCTGAAGCCAACCTGCTATGCAAGAATATCAGGTTTAATTTCCAGAGTTAACTTCTATCTAACATTATTGCAGAGGAAACCTTGAAAACAGGTCTTCTGTGTACACCAAGGTCTCAGAAACTACAAGATTGATATCTGTTTTCTTTTTTTCTGCTTAAATACCACCTTATGGCTTTAAGCCAATTTCCTAACACTTTGGAGGCTTCATTCATTTTTGAACTAAGAGACAGATCGTTTGGCTGCTACTGGTAACAAGTTCTGCATGGGTTAACTTTCCAAATTGCTTCCATTGCAGGTTTCCCTCTGGTTTTGAGTTAGTTAAAACTCTTAAGGTTCTTTTCCATAACATTTTAAGCTATAATGTCTTCAAATGTAAGCAAATGTTTCTGATAAAATAATATGTTTGAAAAATTTAATGGATGACAAAGATAACAAAAAATTCTTAGTGCTTTTCTTTGTCAGTAACTTCTTCTAGGAATATAGCCAGGCTGGGCATTTGTTTGGACTGGTAAACCGTGACTCAAAAGTGGCTCTCTTGGCAGCATAAGCAACTGTTCAGTGGTGGAAGCAAAAGGCTCACAGTCTTTCCTAGCTGATTAATCATCATGACAGGCTTGAAGACTAAATGATCTGCCCAGCTCCAGATGTTAGCTGTGCATCCACCTCTTGTTCTTCTGGTTCATAGGCAGTAGCCTGAATTGCTCATTCTGAAGATAATGATGATCGTTACTGTTCAAAACAAAAAGGCTTCGGGCTTTGTAATATTATACTATGATAGAGGAGGCTACTACACAGGATCACACGGTATATATAGTCTAGACATGATGAAATGCTGCAAGATCCTTCAGGCAGAGGTGGTGACAGTCTTGCACATAAAGCTTTATGACGTTTCCCTTCTCCATTCCCACCTCCTACTAGAACTGTTATCAATTGAACAAAGGTGGAGCATGAATATGTAGCTGGCTCTCTCCCATTAAGTCCCTGCCACCACGGGCTGCACTAACCCCTGTTAAACCAATAACAAAAAAAAGCTTCTCTTTGATGGGAGGCAGCATCTGTTTCACAGCACAGGGTAACACTCCACAGGATTTACAGACAGGAACAAAGAGCAGTGATATAATAAAAGCAGAGGACAACATCAAGGTGGCAGAAAGAAGTTACTGAACCCTGTTTGAGACAGCCTAAGACTGCTACAGGATCTTCAATGGCTGCAAGTAATGAGAGACATCACTTAGATTGTCATCTAAAGGATGGTCCTCCACAGAGGAACCAAGTTTGTCTTGGGCATCAGTCAGAAAGGACTTCATTGACAGTGGCACTCCAGGAAGTGAACACCAGAGAATCAGCACTCTGTGTCTGAAGCAAGCTGCAGCCTGCTCCTCCTGGAGATTGATCATCTGTGTTCACGGAGGCCAGACCATGCCAGTATCACCACACAAAATGGTTTAGCTGCAGCCATTTCTTATTTTCCCTTTGCATATTTTCCTTGAATGAGTAAAACAGGTTACTATGGAGTTATTTATTTTCTTTCTTCTGCTAATCTCTTTTGTTAGTAGTACTGCTCCCCCAGTGCAACAGAGAGAGTAATCAGCTACTCTGGAGAAATTAATTCACCCCTAGTCATGCAACCTTTGGAAAAAGGTTGTCAGATAGTACCTACTAAGGACTTTACAGATTAAAATGCTAACATAATTCAGAATTAATTTAAGATTTTTTCATCCATTTTCATGGATGGCTTTATGTGATTTGACTAACAATTTTAGCTCTGACCCATCTGCCCTGAAATGTGAAAGGGATTTAACTCAGTCTCAAGCATCACAGCTCCTTTCAGGTATAGGTTGCTCCTGTTTATAATATCTGTATTGCTGATTTATATATTCATACACTCATAGAATGGTTTGGGTTGGAAGGGGCCTTAAAGATCATCTAATTCCAAACCCCCTGCCATTGGCAGGGGCACCTGTCATGAGGCCAGGTTGCTCAGAGCCCCATCAAGCCTGGCCTTGAACACTGCCAGTGATGGGGCATCCACACCTTCTCCGGGCAACCTGTTTCAGTGCCTCAGCACTCTCAGAGTGAAGAATTTCTTTCTAATATCTAATCCAAAGTTTAAGATTAATACAGAACAGCAGTGAGAACAACAAAAACTATAAAAATACCAAGTGCTTCTGTTTTCATGTTTGACCTCCAAGCTTCAAAATGCTTTATCATACCCACTACTCATGGCTGAGGAAATGGAAACAACAGAAAATGAAATTAATGTGCCTCAAGTCCTGCAGAAAATGATATCTGAGTCAGGAACTGCACCCACACCACCTGGAAACTCCACAATAACCACACCAATGCATCCTTCTAGATGGGACATGGACTGTCATGATGATACAAGTGTCTGACACTGGCTTTTAAAAGCTGATTTACAGAGAGGGCAAAGGAGGTCTGGTTGCACTTACTACTCTATGGCTCAGTTAGTACTCACAGTGTACATGTGCAAGTGAGTAGACCACGTGTGACCAGCTCTGATATGCATTATTTATATAACAGTTCTACAGACTTAAAAGCTAATAAATCCACAGCCTGCAGATGATGTGCAGACATACAGACACATCATCACAAATACAACTTTATCTTGATTCTTTGTCTTTTTTCCCCTGCTGCTGAACAACAGAGAATCTAGTACAATAGCAAAACAAGCCTCTAAAGCATAAGTTTGTTTAAATCACAGTGTTTCTCCAATACAACTGACACATAGAAAAAAGTGTCATTTTCCAGGGAACCATTTCTATATGAATACTTCACACAGATCAAACGTTGTCAAACTTTTTTGCAGCACCATGATGCAAGATGCTCAACACTTCTCTTACTCTCTGAGTGGTCTTGACCTCACTGAGGAGGATCCACGGATTTCCATTTGGATTGAAGTGTATCTGAAATACATAGTCTATAAATTTGCATAACAGTGAAAGCACAACACAAGAGGTCAAAATGAGGTTTCTCTCCTTACATATTGCAATTATAGTCTATTTATAATGATAAATAATGCTTATTATATTAATTAATAAGGCTTGTATAACCCTGCTGGACAAAGCAGCTTGCCCTGTGTAGAAAATGACATTAACTCAACCTCTGCAGACTGTCCCTGAGCCCAAAAATGCTTTCATTAGAAGAGTAAATCACCTGTACTAATTACACACTTCACTCACTCAGGGGTCATTGCTCATGGCAAAGGTTTTAAATCAGCCACCCCAGGAGACAGACATCATTATATTTCTAGAGCAGTCACCTAGTGCTGAAAAACTAGGCAACCCTGGAAAAAGATTCACACTCTGAAGTCTCTAAAGGTGAAAGACCATGATAGTCCATTGCTGGCCACAAGAAAAGAGACTAGAATATTCGAATGAATAGAGAAAATGAAGAGAGTAATCAGAAACTGTTGTTGAAATCTGAAGTTTAGCATTATTTTTAGCGATTCTGTGGTTCTTCTGACTTTCATGTAAATTACGTTTTTTCCCATCTCTTGTATATCAATACCTGGCCCAGCAAAGCTTGACAGAATGGGAGAAATGTGAAATAATTTAATTTTATTCCCTTTGTGTTTCATATGTGCTATTTATCCACCTAAATTTATCAGTTCTTCCCAGATGGTACCTGCTCACACTGTTGGTACTTCCCTTAGCTCAGTATGCAGAACTTGAAGAATCCATGGTATATAATCTGAAAACCAGCATCTAAGTGGTCATAGGGGGCAGAGATAACTGCATTTCACATTCCTCTTCTCCTAATCACTGCTTGTAAAACCTGTCAGCAGGTTTCTCTCTGGGAAATCACAGTGCAGAAAGTTACTTTAGGTAGGTGCTGCCTTCAACTAAGTACACTCCAAGGTGTCATGCTGCCCTCAGCATAAAAGTAACACCATCTGCCAAAGGCAAGAGGCAGTGATGGTGTGGGCAGGGTTCTCCATCCAGGCGTTTACGGCTGCTCTGCACCACAGTACCATACCTGGGGTAAGCAAAAGGGGAGTGGGAGCAGAATTTGTTCAGAAACAGCAAAGAACAGGAGCAAAGGCAGAAAACCAATGGAGCCAGGGTAGAGAAGGGATCCTTGAAGTATTTGGCATTTTCACAACTGCCTTCTATGTGAATGCTAAAAAGGTTTTCAAGGATGCAAATGACCAAGTACACAAATTCTTCCTAAGGTCCCTAGGAACTCGAAAAAGGCAATGAATCAATACATTTTCTATCAAATTATCTCTGAACTCTTTAATCTGTACTTCATTTTGTAATTTACAAGCACACGGTATAAATTTTCATTGACATCTAGATGCAAATTTTTTCTACCATTTGTGTGACCCTTTTCAGTCAGATTCATTAGGCAACATTAGAAAAACAATAATCCCTTGAGCTCTGTGTACTGCATGAACCTCTCTCTCCCTCCACTGTGACTTAGGAATGGGACATGTTTTGCAACAATGTCGCTTAAATATACAATAGTCCCAGTTTGCTTCTCTTTTACCCCAGAGTAAATGAGGAGTAAACTTATTGATGTCAATGCGATTAAGGTAATATAAATGGCCTGAAAACATGGATTGCTGTTAGCACTCAGAAGAGCACACTCCAGAGGCTTGTCCACTTGCACAAAACATATCCCCTATAGTAACAGAATATAATAAATGACACATATCACTGCAAAGAACTCCTATGACTAAATGGTGCATTGTATAAAGCAGACCTTTCATCAGTGCACGGAGACAGTCTTTACTTTTTAAAACCCGACACTGTCATGCAAATTCTTGCCAAGTCTTCACTATTCTGTTATTTAAACCTCTTAAAATTTCACAGCTTCACAGAAAACATACTATTAAAAAAAATAAAAAAAAATCCAACTTAAACAGAAAACATCAAATCTGGCAGGGTATATACAGAGAAACTATAGTTTTGGAAAAGAAATTGCAAGGCTTTTATACTGTAAAAGTAATGAAACCCAAAAGGTTATCTGAAGTATAATTTAAAGAAATGTGTTTGCATTGTTTTCAGATAAAACAATCCTTAGGCCATGTGTAAAAGTCCTGAACTGCAGGACAGTAATGAGTTCGTGAATCAGGACTGTAAATTCCCTTGCTGTGAATCTGGGAGCCATCAGGAGCACACCGGATGGAGTCAGCAGTTACCAAGGCACATACATACAGCACAGGCCACTCAAATCTCCAAACTGCCATTTATCATTTCCTGAGAGAAGTTTCTTGGCAAGCCTCCTTTAAAAACATTTTTTTTTCCAAAACAACCAACCATTCCAGCAGGCTATGAATACCACTATAATTTGGTCTATTTTTCATATCAAGTAGACTATAGGTTCTGGTTTTCAGTTAATTAAAGAAACCTTCTTTTCAGATTTCCAAATGTCGTTTGCAGCAGGGTAGAACCCACAGTGAGCCAGCTCTGAAACAGTGCCAGTCACAGACCAAACTCTATGGAAATGCAAGGAAAAACCCCCAAAACATAAATAAACCCACGGTTTGAAGTTGCAAAGCCCAGCTTACATAACACCAAATTTGGTCATCCTGCCAAACTGTTAACCTTTGTCTCTGATGAAAATAGCTGTCTTGGGCTTGGCTGTGTTTCATTCTTCTGAATGTGTAATGGCTCAGAGCTGTCTGTCAGAATTTGAACTCCATATGCTGTTGTTATTGTTATTATTATTATTATTATTATTATTATTACTACTACTACTATTATTATTATTATTATTATTGCTACTACTACTACTAAACACTAATAGCACTTAGGGGCCTTGTCTGAGATTCACACATAGAGAGAGAAATAGCCCTTGCCTTGAAAAACGCATGATCTAAAGAGATGAGATAAAAACAAGGGATGGAACAAAGATTGTATTTTCATTCCTGTTTTATACATATTCAACTGAGATATGGAGGGATTAAATGTCTTTCCTGTGCTCACACATAAAATATCTGGGGCAAAAGCTAGGAACTGAACCAATGTTTTCCAGTTCAAACCAACTTCATCTTCCTTCATTAACCCTTTATTTTCTAACTACAAGTCTGCTTAAATCTGTATTTAGAAGCTGAGATCTCACAGCTGTGTTCAGCTTTTGGGCACAGAGGTCTAAGCACAGGAGGGAGCAACACATCTCTAACCTCTTGCAAGAATACATATGCTCACATAGCAATAGTTACTTGTGAACTTGTTACTTGAAGCCTTAGAAAAATCCAATTTAGGAAATAAAGTCCCCTATTTTGATTTCCTATTTTGTGAAGGAAGTCTGGATTCTGCTATTTCTCTGCAGAGTCCTCTGTGCAAGCAGCCACAGAAACAACAAACTGTGCCATGCTTCAAGGAAAAAAGTAAATAATCACTTAAGGGATTTCTCTAAACATCTGACCTGCAGTTTGCACATTCTTACCAAAAAAGAAAATGAAAAAAAGAGAGTAGTTATACATGTTTAAGTAAAGAATTATTATACTACTTTGCCTTCAGAAGACTTTTGTCTTCTAAAAAAAACCAGTTTTCTACATCAGAAGTAGCTTCCTCCTGAAAATCAACTAGCTTTATTTTTTTTTTTAAATTGGTATTTAGAATAATTGAATTTCTCAAGTTGGAAGGGACCCATAAGAATCCTTAAGTCCAACTCCCTGTTTCTTGCAGGGCTGCCTAAAACTAAATCATATTGGAACGGGCTGCCTGGGGAAGTGGTGAATTCTTCGTCCCTGGAGGTTTTTAAGATGAGACTGGATATGGCACTCAGTGCCATGGTCTAGTAACCACAGCGGTGTTGGATCAAGGGTTGGACTTGATGATCTCAGAGGTCCTTTTCAACCCGGCTGTGATTCTACGATTCTTGGATGGGACTAAGAGCATCATCTAGATGCTCTTAAACTCTGTCAGGCTTGCTGCTGTGACCACTTAGCTGGGGAGCCTGTGCCAGTGCCCAACCACCCTCTGGGGGAAGAACCTTTTCCTAATGTCCCCCTTGAACTTCCCCTAAAGCAGCTTCATTCCACTTCCTCGTGTTCTGACACTGGTCACCAGAGACAGGCAGTCAGCACCTACCCATCTGCTATCCCCCCCCCTAATTTTAGATGTTGTGGTTTTAGAGGCTCTTACTTTGGTCAAATAAAAAGTCAAGGTTTTGTTTTGTTGTTGGTTGGTTGGTGTGTTTGGATATATACCTGAGATTAGGACAACTTCCAGGTGAATTTCAAGTGTTCATTCCAAAGCATGGATATAGGAGAGCACTACAAAACACTTACTAGGTTTAAAAATAATCACAATAATATGCACAAAATTACATGTGTCTTTCTGTCTTTTTTCTTGGAATGGCTGAAGCTTTTCAGCTAAAACATTCCCATAAATTTTTGTCTGAGATGCCCAAAATGGAAAACTTCAGGTCAGATGGTTAAATATGCACACAACTAAAACAGAGTCTTATAATGGGCAATGTTTTGGTAAGGCTTCAATGCATTCCCAATGCCCAACAACAACAGGTGTGTATGCTAACAAATCCCAAAATACATGAACATGGAAGACAAACTTTGCTTCACTACTTGGCTTCAATACCACAGTTTTGGTTACTTTTACAGAAAAAAAGGGCTGTCATTACATGCCTCAGTCAGAAAATAGAATTTCTGTTTTATGCGAAATTGTGGCATATCACAATTTTTTAACCTCTCAAAATATTGAGATATTGCAAGGAGTGGAAATTGCAAACTATTTTAAATTGGAAACACATAAATGGCTTTAGATTAATAACAAATGCTGACAGTACCAAAACATTTCATTTAAAAAGTAAAAACTCTATCACTATTTCAAAGGGCCTAAAAGTAATAAAAAGACAACAAAACAGACTAAGTACAGCATTTAAATGTTCTTGAATTGAAATGCTGATCACAATGAAAAAGTATAAATTGATTATTCCAAGAAGTTTGACAGAAAGTGTTATGAAAGTAGTCTTCACGTAAGACAACACAGAGGTTTCTATTGGAACTTCTACTTTTTTCCCAGAAAGGCTGATTTTTGCCAGCTCTATCTAAAATAAGGCACTTAGGACTTCACATTTTTTTAATAAAATCTCCTCTCCATGACAAAACCCATCCATTTCTCAGTCCTTACTTGCCATCAGCTTGCCCTCCTGAGATGTTGACCCAAGTGCCTGCACACTGGGGAAGCACTTTGGAGAGGCCTCAGAAGAACAGCCTGCCAGGAGGGCTGTCAATTTTAAAATAATTTACAAAACTGCAGAATTTCCTGTTTCTGTAAATGCCTCTAACTAGCTCTTTCCAGCAGAAATCCCTGGAGAGACAAACCGTTTTCCCCTGGTTTTTTGCCAAAAACTTAAGTATGTTTTTTGGGTGGTTGAAGTGCACTTTTCCATCTCTAGCTTTGCTCAAGGTGAAGAGGTAGCACGTTCTGCCTGGGAATCTTACCAAGCAGACTGTGTGTTGGGATCACTGTGTGAAAATACGATAGGATGGAGGTCCTCTAAAGCCCGTGAGACCTTTGCCATTGACTTTAAAACCAACAGAATAATAATGTAGTCAAGAATAATTGTTTTTTATCAACAACATACTTACTTTAGGATTAGCCCCAGGAGCATTCAGGTCAGGGCACCTGGAGGTGCTTCAATCTGAACAGTCAATTAGTGTCAATGCTAGTTCTACTTTTTCAAATTTTGATAAAAATAGTTATAGAAATGGATGGAAAATATAAATGCATCTAATGATTAGAGGTGAAAATTTTCCGTTAATCTCTGCTGTTACTCAGTTTTCACGATACAAGAAACCACCTCAATCCTACAGCCCAATTTGTTAAGCCAGCCTTGTACACATTGATCGGATTACCAGGGAAAATACAGAGGGGAAAGAAAACAGTAAGAGCTGGTCATGTGGTTTTATGAGACATGGATCAAAAATCTTAGCCCTGAATGTCTCTTGAGGACTGTAACAGACTTGGGTTCGTGAAGAATATCCCCGCTCAAGAAGAAAGGCAGTGAGATCTGCAAGCTGCACGGGAAAACACCACGCTCCGTGATGCAAATACCAATGGAGACTCACAACTCCTGACAAGACCAGAAACACTGTGTAGAGGGAATTTAACATAGAAAAGGAAGATACTGAGGATCACTGCTTGGAAAATCCAGTTGCACAGGGTAATTCTGGAAAACATGGAGGGGCATTGCCCTTTGAAGGAACCTTGCTTGGGGTCCAGTGTGTTCTGGCTGCTTCTGAGGAATGCTTGCACCTTGATTTGTAGTCAAGGAGTTAATAAGATAACACCTGATTTCCTGGAAATCAGGGTGTGCATGCTGTCTAAGATGCTTTCTTAGTGAAACATTAGCCTTTGCTTCCAACAGGACTCCTGTACCAGGCTGCTGACCTGGCTGCTGGAGATGCTCCTTGGCCATCCACAGGGATGTCCCTCTTTGGCTACAGAAACCTTTAAAGTTTCTATATAATTTTTAAAATCCTGTTTTCTAGGCTTGCTCTCTACTCTGTATAATTATGATATTGTTTCTGATATGAAGGGTTCTCCTTGCCACCAACCTCCTCCCTGCTTTTCCCCCAAAATAAGAAATCCTGGTTGAAAACCAAAACAAATAGTAGATTTTTATCACACAGAATTTGTTAATAATACTTTCCCTGAAATAGTTCCCAGGCCTTTTTTAATGCTCAAATAAAGGCTCAAACATTTACAGCCAGCACTCTAAGCCAACTAATAATTTATTTGAGCCATACTGAAAAGCTCAAGAGGGATTTTGAATGAAAAATCTAGTGAATAAACTGATAGCCAAATACTGCCTTGGAGTCCTGCCACTGTAATACATAGGATGCATGGAGCTCTGTCAGTGACCACAACATACACTGAAAAACAATCAATGAGATGATAGTTAAGTTTTGTCAATTTAAAGCAGAAAAGATAATGTCTTTGAGTAAACCACGAGCCTTAATATTTCTCAACTTCAGTGGCACACAGATGACTGGGTGTTAAACTCCCACTGCTTTAAAAACTTTAAAAAAAGTACAAAAAGGTATTCAATCATTTGACAGTAAGATAAGAAAGGCAACTCTGCTTTCAGAACTTCATGGGAAACTTAGTACAGGGAGAATTCCCAAAGATTCTACTGAGTGTTACAGAATCTGAATGTACAGACCAGGATTAAAGCTCATAGTGTTAGAAAAAAAAAACTTTTTTTTTTTTTTAAAGTCACTTCAGAACTTTAAAATGGCGTTGAGGTATCTAAACCAAGATGATTGTCAGGACTCAGCTGCCGTCTTGCCAAATGTAAAATAAAACACATATCAAGAAGTAAAGAATGTTAGAGCATGCAAATAAACCATCATCTCAATTTAGTAGTTTAAAATTTCTTTAAATTCACTATTCTGCAGTGTTGTCAACTTCAGACCATGAAAAAGTTTATTCTGTAACTGAAAAGATTTTTTCTCCCTCCTTTTGTTTTGTCTCAGATTTTTCACCCCATTTTGTATTTGAAAGAAAATTAATTCATATAAGAGTAGCAACATGAAAAAATAGTCTTTACAATTTACTGCACAGTAGTTTGCTTCCAATATTGCAATAGATTGGAGTTGCAAGCACCCTGTGGCTTTGGCTGGAGCGAGAGGACTGGTTTAGCCTTGATTTGAACCTGCTGTTTACAACACACTGTAAGCCCTTCCCATATGGCTGACTTTTAGTGAGGGCCATGTGAAAAAAAAAAAAAAAACCACTGCCAACCAAACACAGGAAAAAGGAAAATACTTTGCATGTGTATAATTATTTGTGCAATTACTTTGGAGTGCAAAATGAAAAAAATTTATATTATAGAAAATGTACATTTTATGCTGACAAAATAATTGTGCTGCTCTCTTGCTTGTTATTTGGCTTGCATTTAAGATACAAAAGATGTGGGAAGTTCCAGTTGTAGCCTCTAAAGAAATTGGATGCCCAAACTGCTGTGGTCTTTGCAGCTTTACTAAATGGGGGTCCTGATGTCTTTTAAACATTTTGCCCCACTAACCACCTTGGGGATATTCTGTGCATGTGCATATGCATATAAGTGTATTTAACTGATTGTTTCACCTTCTGAACTACTCAGAGATCTGGAAATTACTTCCAACAAGCAAACAAACCATTGGAATAATCTCTGGAACTTATCTCAACCTCTGGAGACTCCAACGTTGAGCTAAACACACCAGGAAGCCTGGATTTGTATTTCAGCACTTCTGTTTCTAGCTACAACCCAGAATCAGAGATGAAATTTAGCAGGAAAAACAATTTATAGCTAGAAACAATTCAAAGCTAATTTAGCAAGGCTAACCTATATAGAATTTCATGTGTCCCAACTGTCCCTTTGCTGCATACGCTTAAGCCCTAACCAAGACTTATGGCTGCGAGCAACTATGTACACTGAGAATATTCTTCATCCACTTCAATGGTATTTCTCAGTGTGCCGAGGGATAAGCACAAAGATATGTCTTGGTGATGTCTGGGCTCTAGAGCACACTCGGTCTCAGAGCTGCAAAACAATCCAAAGAAGAAAGATGTGGTCATAATTAAAAGTATACAGCATGGGCTAATGAGATTTGGGTCTTGAGTGGATTGTTTTAGAGAGAGATCTCTGAAGTATGTAAAGAATTTAACTACTAGTCCCATGGTTATGCTTCAATTTTTCATCCTCAACTGTGCACTCTTTTCCCTGTTGCCACAGTTCCCAAAGTGTAACACACATCTCTGACTCATAATGTTGTGGACATAAATGCATCTTGTCTGTTGACTGTTCACATTAGGCCAACAGACGCCTACCAGCTACAGAGGTGGGAGGAGAACAGATTTACAATTGCAGAGGTGGAGTTGAGCCTCCCAAATAGAAACGAACGGGATGCAAACTTCTGAACTTTGGGAAAGTTTAAATCTGTCTTTTCTCAACTCACAGCACTCTGACTCAATACTCATCTCAATGCCTCACTGCAGTTTGGGGAGACAGGGAATAATATTTTTATTATTTCCATTCTACAGATGGTCAAACTGAAGCACTGCAAGGTTTATTGACTTACTCAGAGTTGCACAGCATGCCTGAATGGAAGCAGAACTCCAGCTGGCCTGATTCCCACTCCTGGGCTTTTAGCCGTTACACTGTATTTGCTCCTTTTAACATCTGATTATTTTACTGTTCTAATCAGCTCCCCATTTTATACTCAAATTATTTCCTTAGGTTACATTAAACCCTTTTTGTCACGATACACGGATTGCTTTTTCAGCAACACATGGGCAGAAATTTAGTTTCTTTTGTTTAAATGCAAACATGCACAGGGTCAGTGAGAGGATCCAGCCACTGAGAAATTATTCCTCTGCTCATTTTCATGTCCACAACATGAATTACATTAAAAGCAGAAAATTAGTCACTAGTATCTTCCCTGTATTTACTGAAAAACTAACAAAACATCACATTTTAAATGCTTGTTACTGCATACTTTCGTTAGCATATCACCTCTCCCAGTACCAATGACTAAACGACTGACATAGCTGGATCTTGGCTGAGGCTGTTACAGAACAGCAGGAACACTGGTGAAGCATCTTCCAAAAGTGAATTATTTATCTGGCCAGGGAGCTCTTTTTTCCCCCTCTTCTCTCTTTCTTTCTGCGCGCTCATGAACCTGACCCAACATGTTTCCAGAAGAGACTCTGCGGTTGTTGTTGCCAGACAATGCCTGCAATCATTTTTCTCCAGCCGTAGATCCAAACTAGGGGGAGGACGAAGGGGGAGGAAAAGAGAAAAGCTCTTTTGTTTGGAAGTGTGAAGAGTTCTGTCGAAACACGTCTCTTCAGGGTAGTTTTAAGTTGCAGAACTGATAAGAAAAAAACCAACATAATGATTTCCTTCTGCTTGCTGTGCCTACCCTCCGAGCACTCCCCTCTGCTTCTGGTGCCCATTAGGAATGAGATAACTCTTCAAAAAAAGACCCTCCCATACCCTCAGCAGAGAGGAATAAATTCACTACATGTTTGGGTTTTTTTTAGGTTTTCATAGAATCATAAAATCATGTGGGTTGGAAGATGATCTCTAAGATCATCAAGTCCAGCAAAAATCTGGTCTCTATAATTCTCCCCCACACCAGCACCAGGTACTTCCCAAAGGGGATTTTGTCTCCACATTAAATTGATGGAGTGTCCCAATGTATCTGACAATCTCTGCTGATCAGGCTGTTCTGTTCAAAACTGATGGACTGTGGGGCTCCCAGAGGGGAGGGCCAGTGCTTATTTGAAGGCTCTCTTCCATGCAGAGTATGAAACTTATGGGCTGGGGAAACTGCTGCTGGCCAGAACCCAGTCCAGAGCAGTTTTAAGTGAAAAAAAAAGTCTCTTAATGGCTTAGCAATAAAACCATGGGACCTGCTTAGAGCATCTGAGAGTCAGAGAGAGTTAGTTTGCTCATGATTTAACTTGGTTCACAAAATTGAAGGAAAAGCATTATGCATTAGCTTAAATGAGTAGGTTGCAAAAGTGGTATGTAAAAAGTGATGGAGCATCCGATAGAGAAAAGGTCTTGATTCTAAGGAGAGTGGGAAAACAAGCCAAACAGTTCTTTTCACACTAATTAATTAAATAAATAATATTCCTGCCAAAAAGTTGCCAACTACGTTCAAACTGAAGAGTAACATGTTCACACTGGATCAGCCTAGGAACATAGCAGTTCCTGTCCATTCCTGTTTACAATTTTTAAATTTTTTTTTATTGAAAAAAAAGGCTCCTTTGCTTTGGAAAGAATTTTCTAGTGTGTGACTACTGTAATACATAATAAAGCAGCATGCTTAATCTTTTTATGAAAGATGAACAAAATAGATTGGTCTTTGTTCAAGTTTGTTCTAGAAAAAAGCTGGTCATAATCCTTTCAATAACAAGCCCTGAATCTGTTCATACACTACTTTAGCCATTTTTCAGAGGAAAAAATACCTACTTAATTTCCAAGGTACCCATGCTGCTAATCTGGATCCTGCTATGCTAGGCTAATCTGTTAGACCATGTTTCTTTTCTCTTTAAGAACATGCCAGAATTAAAAAACAGGAATAAACAACCAGAAAAAAAACCTACAGTTAGCTTGGGGGGAAAAAGGGAATTTTCCAGTTTAAATGAATGTGCAGCCAATATAAGATGTTTATGCAAAGAGCTTCATTATTTTACCGTGCCTCTGCCAGGCTGCACTGTCTCACTGTCTAAAATTAAAATTCACTGCATGTGTGTTACTCTGTCTCTGGTGAGGTGAATGATGCCCTTCAGAAAGGCAGGATGGCTTGTTTCCTAAAGGCTGTGGAAACCTCCTCACCTTTGGAGTGCTCATCTGAACCCAGTGCCAGGCAGTGTTGACCAAAGTATTCTTGCCTGACAAGCCTTAACACACACAAGAGTGGTAGGGAGGAAAATATGCTTGGAGAATATATCTCACCAATCCTAATCAAATTAATCAGTTACTTCTGTGGATTAGTAATTTAAGGAGAAATAGGCAGGCTGAGATAGGGGGTCATGTAAACAAAAGTATCTACCACATAATGAAGAAACTTCACACATTTTTCCTTTACAAAGTATGTCTGGAGACATCTGGAAACTCTCAGATTGCTTTTGAAAAGTTTTTACTTCCATTTTCTTTAAAATTACTAACAATTCTTATGTGTCTTTTTCTTCCAACTCAAAAAAACCCCCATCCAAACCCCAGGAAAATATTCATAGCTTTAAGGGACAGTGACATACAACTTCAGGGGCTCCTTTTGGACATCTGATGCACACAGACCTTTCTCCACAAAGAGAGACAGAGATGGTAACAAGAACTTTCGGAAGTGATCATACAATCATAGAATGGCTTGGGTTAGAAGGGACCTTAAAGATCATCTAATTCCAACCTCTCTGCCATGGGCAGGGAAACCTTCCACTAGACCAGGTTGCTCAATGCCCCATCCAGTCTTGAACACTGCCGGGGCATCCACGTCTCCGGGCAACCTGTGCCAGTGTCCCACCACCCTCACAGTAAAGAATTTCTTCCTAATATCTAATCTAAATCTACTATCAGTTTGAAGCCATTACCCCTTGTCCTGTCACTATATGAACAACCAATTTTCTCATACTTTCTTCATAGGAGAGGTGCTCCATTCCTCTAATCATCTTGGAGACCCTCCTCTGGACTTGGTCTAAGAGGCTGATGTCCTTCCTGTGCTGGAGACCTCAGAGCTGGATGCAGCACTCCAGGTGGAGTCTCAGGAGAGCTGAGCAGAAGGGGCAGAAACACCTCCTTTGACCTGCTGGCCACACTGCTTTTGATGCAGCCCAAGATATGGTTGGCTTTCTGGGCGGCAAGCACACAGTGCCGGCTCACATCCAGTTGGAGCCAAAGGAATGCATCAGTTTGTACTGCTGCTGATAGAAGCTTCCTCCTCACAACTTCTGTAAAGAACATGGGAAAGGATTAATGTCCTTATCCCTTTATGCTGATCCAATGAGCAGATTAGATAGTTTGCAGCTGACAAACATTTCTTGAGGGCAGGGAAGATTGCTTTTGTTTCCACACACAGCCCAGGGTCCTGGCTTCTGACCAGACCTCCCTCTTGTGACATCTCTTGGGCCAGCAGACTCCTTGCTTACCTAGACGTAATTCAGAGGCCAGCAGAACTCAACTAGAGATCAATATTTTTTTATGCTTAAGTTTTCTGGGACAAATTGTTCAACAGCTTCATATATCGGGCTCTGCAGATGTATCAGCATGCTGCTGTTTTTACACAACATGCAATGATAAATCACTGATCCCAAACTAGCTTCTGTCCTTCACAGAAGTTTCCTGTTCTGAAAGCCCTCCTGTGCCTGATAGGTTCATCAGCTGCTGGAGAGATTGTGAATAACCGGTTCTTTATTTATGATGTGCTGTTCACTTCTCTGGACATGTGTTCTGCTTAGTTTTACAGCTGTAGAAATCCTTCAGTAAACAGATTCCTGTTTAATCATAGCATAGGACAAGAGAGTCAGAAAATGCCGTGATTCCAGGAGCAGAGAAGTGAGTGATACAGGGGCTGAGCCCTGAGGCTTATGTATTGTACACTACCCCAAACAACGCTCGTGTATTTCACACCAAATACTCCCGTCAACATACTTTCATGTCATGAACAAGCCACTTTGCAAATTTTTGCATTAACTAAATACAACAGCAGGAAACAACATTGTAAGTTCCCTGCTCACACAGCTCATGGATAGACATTATAAAGGTAGTTATTCAGATAAGTAATAGCTTTCAGATAATCTTTTCCTGAAACCGCAGAGAAGACAATAACCTCGTACAAGCCTGAGCGTGTTGTCCCTTCCACCTACATCTTCAGCTTGCCTGACAGTAAATTTATTTTTCCTTTAATCAAAGAAACCTTAACTGACCAATTCATAGGGTCTGATCCAGCTTTCAGTGAAGTAAATGGAAATCAAATTGTGGCTCCAAAACGCTTGGAGAAGAAAACTGAAATCCCCATGCAGGCAGAAAACACTGCAGTGAGTATTTACATTAAGCACAGTAACAGGCACATACAACAACATATATAATTTCTAAAGGGCAGAGAGGCAAGTTCAGAAATTGTTCTGGTTCCACATGATAGCTCAAACCAAAGGTACATTTACTTTCATCTTAGTTAAAAAACAGAGAGGAAAATCCCTTCTTAATCAAAAGTGAATAATTACAAGATGCTGTCAGTGACAAATATTTAAATGTCAAATACTTTCTTAAAAGTTAATTTCACAAGTATGAATATGTGTCAATGTCTAGCCTAGCTAGCTTTTGAACTTAGTTTCTTATGAGTGCAATGACCCCTAATCTTCCTTAGGAGTTGGCAGGTGTCTTCCCAACAACAGCAAACCTGGAGAAGCTGAAGAAGCCACAGTAAAAAGTGCTGTGTGGAAATGCAGAGTGAATGTACCCTGAAGGAGTCCTTTACCACATGCATGAGGAACAACAACCATTATGACCATTTGTATTATGTATTTATTTTCATACTTTCAGGAAAGACGAATTTTATGAGGACTCCAGCTGTGCTAGACTCCATATTAAAAAGAGAAAGAGAACAAGGGAGAAGACAATTCCTGCTTCATGTGTCTTCTAGTCCAAGTGTCATAGAGTGACAACAAATAGATGGGGGACAAGAAGGACACAACTGGCAGTATGATTATACTGGCATGAGTTTTACAAAAGGATCTGAAAAAGTGGAATACCTTTAAGGTACTTATGGAGACTGAGCAGATACATACATACAGATATATATATATATCTGTATGTATGTACGTGGGATGAAGTACAAACAGGCTTCTCCAAAGATCTAAGAAGTAGCTGATGCAAGCTGGTGTGAGCAATGAACCAAAGGCAAGGTGACAGACAAGAAAGACCCTCAAAATTAATCCTAGTGCCATATGCTCAGTATGATGGTGAAAGAGTTAGAGGTATGCAAGGAGAATGATGAAACATCAAAGCTGTGGGCTTGGAAACAGCAACAGGTACTTCAGTGAATTAAGACAGTGTGAAATTGTTGCATTTAAGATCAGATAAAATAATGTTGTAATAACTGAAATTTTGATGGCAACAGCCTAAACAAGTCTTAATATTAATTAAGAAAAATAATTAATATGGTTTGACTGAAGTGAAAACAAAATACAGAGATTTTAGGCTGGATTTTCATCTGTGATAAATCGCTATTTCCACTGAGTAAATGGTGTAACAGCAGTTTATATCAGGTCTATATCTATGTCTTCACAATTTAACAAAATAAAAACATTTCAAAAAAAGGTATAATGTTTTTGAATAAGTTACTCCATCTTGCTTGGAAATGGACAGGCTGAGTATGCTTTTAAGATCATGGAAGAGAAGTCATGGAAGAGTTTCTATGCTGTTACTCAGTTTTGTAGAATTATGTTCCATACTATAAAAACATACTCTTTAAAGATTAAAAATTCTGGCATTCCATGTCCATAACTCATGTTACAAATGTTTACAATTACAGCTGTATTTACTTTTCCTCTTCTTTTTCCCCCTTTACAGTGAAACTGATTTATGTTAGCACTGACAATAAGAAGTAGAAAGAAAAATAAAATTTTCATAGTCTTTTGTTTATCCAGTTTGTGATGGCTATTACTGAGACAGATGAAAGCATGAAAGAATCACCCATGGATTGTTCATAATGAATTGGATTTTAATACGAAATGGCACAGGTACTCTCCAGTAACCTGGAAGCTCAGCTGTAAAAGATTTGGAGCTCTGATGAAGATTTCACCATCTTCTTCATGGCTTGTGCTTTGCCTCAGGTTAACTACAGTCTTTAAAATCATCTGTACTCTACTGTCTCAGGACAATATCTTCCATGAGAAAGACTGGATTTAATGTATGACAATGAATTAGTATTAGCTTTTAAAGGCATGCTTTAACAAATATTTGTGTCTGCATGCAAGTATATGTTTTAAGAAATATCTATTTTACATTAAAGATGACAAAATGTATAATTTTTATACTTAGAAAACCTTAATAATCAAATCAAACTAATTGAGAGAGCTCCACAATGAAATAGCTATTAAAAAACTCCAAACATGATGCTTTTGAAATGTAGAACAAATTTCATCCATCCAACTTTACAAACTAGCAAATAAGTTAGGGAGACTCACACATCCCATAATTCTGCTTTTAATTCTAAGAAACACTTCTTGTTCCACATACTCAAATGCTTAACAAAAACATCCAGAGATGTTGTGTATCCTAATTTTATAAATATTAATATTACATATTTACAAACCTACACTTCCAAATATTTCACAGCTCATGCTTTTGGGAAATTATTTTTTCTTCACACTTCTGAGGACACTGAAAGATTCATCCATCAAATAAAAATGTGGTGGATTCTACTTGGTACAGTATGAATTTTTTCTGAATCTAACACAATTCAGCACCTCTGGAGCAGTACTATATGAGTTACCTAGATTACTGGCAAAGGTGGATGAAAAAGAGTGAATGATTTGCCAAGACCAAACTGGAGAATAACCTACTTCTGAATGATCCGGCTTTCAAGAGTGTAAAGCTGCGCCATCAGTAACCCCAAATTTAACTAAAAAAAAAAAGTTAAAATTATCACTTACAATACTAGCTATGCAAATTCTTGTGGCACGGAACTTGTTTTAAAAAAGAGAGTACCTGTACCTTTTACGAGATCATATTTCCAGCCACTATTGTTCATATGGAAAATTAGCACTAGAACAGTAAGTGAAGCTTTGAAACCCTGCATGACTACTTACATGGTAAGACCAGCAGTGGGAAACACATCATAGTTTGAATAGGCTATTTTCTATGCCATAAGTAACAATAGTTGGCCATTCATATGGACAATTCACATAGTTATATACCACGTTACTCAAGAAATCCAACCTACTGCCAGTTTGTTTCTATCCCTTTTCCACCTGAAAGAAATTGTGATGCATCATTCAAATTCCTACCGTAAAATTACGAGTTCGCACTATAAAATCTCACAGATCTCTCCACCTGAGTCTCTAAAGCAAACTCTGGAGCTCAGCAACACAGAGATTTCTTGAATTTAGGGCTCAAGAGTCAAACTTTACTCATAGCTCTTAACTACATCGTATCTCAATTGTTTCCCAAATGCTGAGAGAGTTCAAATTCAAGTTTGGCTTGTCAGCAATTCACACTTTAAAAGAAGCATTTATTAAAATTGAAGAGATCATTGAAGATCTCTCCTTTGACTTCAATGAATGTTGAGCCAGATCCACAAGCCATCAATCTCTGGTCTTCTCCCTAGTGACAAAATTACCTGCAGGAATACATTTTTTCATTACAGATCTCTGTTTAGCAGAACACTGGCATGGCTCCACAAAGCTCACCTCAGAGATGATACAAGTTCTTACCTCTTTCCATCCTTTTATGTTAGAAGAGAAACACTGAGTTCATGGCCCCCAGATGAAGAGCTATGACATGCACAAACCAACAGCATACTTGCTGCTTTAGGTATTGTAGACACTTTGAATTTTAGACTGTGAGAGAGACTGGGGGTGGGGGAGGGGAAGGGAAACAAAAACCTTCAGTGCCTGAAATACATGAAGAAATAGTTTTAAGAGTGGACTCAAAGTTAGTGTCTGGTCATTATGTAAAGGGATTTTTTAAAAACGGGTTCCCTTTTCATGCCTTGTTTTATTTTTGGAATCTGCAGAAAGCTGAATTTGGCAATCCATCAGTCAATACGAGTAAATTGAGTTTCTGATGTCAAATAGCTTGTGTCAGTACTGCATCATCTCCATGTAACAAATCACTACCAAATCCATCACATTAGATGCCACAAACCAAAAGCCAAAGCAAACTCTTGCATAAAACTGTCTTTCCTTCAGTCATGATTTGTGCTAAACTTCTCCTCCTTTCTTGGAATGTCAGTTAAGCCTTATAAACTACTAGAGCAGAAAGAGTTGCAATTAATTACTGGGAAATTGGGATCTGCATCATTAATTATTTTCATGGCAAAAACATACATAACGCTTTCCTATGCCTCATACAAACATATAACAACAGTTAATTACACCACAACAGATAGGCACTATAACACTTTGGAGGATTTAATTCCTGTTTATCTGTCTCTCAAGATTCCTGTTTTGGGGCTGGAAAACAGTGCTCTGTTAACTTTACATTACTTGACAATTTACTTTTCATTTCACCTATTTTTTCCTGGAGTTACAGTTGCAGGCTCACAAAATTGCCTGAGCATGGAGAGACAAAAATCAAAATAACTCCCCAAACAAAAAACTCCCTCATATTTGCCTCATCCTGAAATATTATTTGATAATAATGCAAAAAAATGGAGCTAAATCTCTCCCATTAATTCATTTTTTCTTTCCTCTCCATGCAAATATTGGCAGTAGTGGCAGGTTTTATTAAACCGTGTCTTGCAAGATTCAGTGACCAAAACGAATCATCATTGGAGCTCAAGGTTTTGAGTCTTTTCATAGAATCATGGAATCATTAATTTTGGAAAAGGTCTCCAAGATCACAGTATCCAACCTTTGACTGAACATCACTGTATCAACTAAACCACAGCACTAAGAGCCATGCCCAGTAATTTCCCTGAACATTTCCAGGGTTGGTGACTCCACCTCTCTGGGCAGCCTGTTCCAATGCTTGACAACCCTTTCTGCAAAGAAATACAGTTAATAAGCATGCTTCCCTCTAAGCAAGAAGGAACAGATGCAAAATCCTCTTCCTGAAAAAATGACAGATCCAAGCTAGGAAATGAGCTCAGTTCTGCACTGGCATGCTCCACGTCACTTCAGACACTGGCCTCCTTTGTGAGTGCAACCCCTGAAGTCAAAAAGTTTAATTTCAACCATAGTAGCCATTCCAGTTGTCATAAAATTCGGGGCACTGACTCATTCAAGCAACCGATGGCAGTTCCATGTGGCAACATATGGCTCTCAGCTTTGGAAAGGAAATTTTAACATTATGACCCTCATGAGGGAAATCAGTCTGGCAGTCAGGAGTACCATTTCCTATCATTATGGGGTTAAGGACATACTAAGTGGGTCTCATGATCTATAGAAATCTCATTAAGTGGATGTAGACATGAACATAGTAGTAATGAAATACTTTTGGTGGAAATGTGACAGCTCCAAGCTACCCTATGCTTATGCACTGATTATGATCTTGGAGAGAAACACCTGCTTGTCAAAGAAATCTCTTCCAAGAAAAGTTAAAACCATAGAAATTATTTAGTAATTCATTGGCTTGATTAACACACCAAGCATCATCACCAGTCATTGCCTCATCCAGTATGTCAGACAAAAGCTCAAACATGGTAGTTTTATAACTAAATGTAGACTTCCCACAATCAATTTGTTTCAGTCCTTTGGATGACATAATTTCCAATAAATAATGGAGAATTACTAAAGAGAAGCCAAGAACAATTTGACATATAGTAGGGTATATTTTAAAATTTCCGGTGTAAAGAATTAATCAAATTCATAGGATTTCAGAATACTTCATCCTGACAGAGTTAAATCCTGGAGCAGCAGTGAATACTTGCTTGCTGCTTGCATTCCCTGTCCAGCTGTAGGAATTCCTTTCTCCAGGAGAGTCCTGGGTGGCGCAGAAAGTCACCATAGCTGATTATATCACTATAGGGAAGTGCTTGTGGAGGAAACACAACCAAAAGCTAATGATTATTTGTGGAGCGAACATCTCCTTAGCTGCTGCCGCAGCTGAGGTTAGATGAGGTTAGCTGCTTGACACCTGCTCCACATGATGCCCAATCTCTGGGGCACAAAGCATATGTATACAGCTGCCTTTCCACATCTCCAGCCAGATCACATGAAGTACCAGACCCAAAGGAGAAGTAATAATGCAGGTTAAACATCACAAAGCATGTTAGAGAATTTATTTAAAAGCACTACTATACCACTTACTAGAGGACACACAAAGACAATAAGAAATTGAGTTGTTTTCACAAGGAGCTGGGCAGCAAACAGCTTCCCTCTCTGTTCAGAACATAAAATATTTTTTATTTTTTCCTTTCTGTTGAGGACAATCTCAAAACCTTGCAGATCTGTGAGCGTAAAGCCACAGGGAAAATCTGAATCCCTTTCTCCCTGGGACAGCACAGTGTAGTGGTGAAGAAGTTATCAAGAAGTGGGGAAGCCAGGCGCTCATCTGTGCTCTGTGCAGTTCCAACAAAGAACCAACCTTTTTGTGTGACGTTACCAAGTACCACAACCACAACCTTCTCTTCACGCAAAACTTTTGCCAGAGCAGAGATTTTAACGGCAGCCTCCTCTAGTGCATGTGAACACTATCGGCTCCTCTAGAAGAGGTGAGGAGGTCACTTGCTTTCTGTTTTTCCAGGAATTCCAACCAGGGCCTCTGAATCATCTTCCCAGTAAAGCTTTGTTAAAACTGGCATGGTCTTGATTATTTTTTTTTTCCTCCTTATTTTCAGTTTTTACTAATTCGACACTCTCTAAGGAAGAAAAACCAACAGCATGTTGCTGGAAAATTTTTAAATGGCTCTTGTTACAAAGCACAGCAATGCCAAACCCAGGAGCAGAACTTAGGGAGTCTAGCGAACGGTCACAGCTCTAATCACTCAGCTGTGTGCTTTCATACTACTAATTTGTCACAGGAAAACAGATGGTGATGATGGTGAGCGGGGCCAGATTCTTACACCTCTTTAACATTTACAACTTGTGTTGCAACAGCATCTTTGGGACTTCAGGAAGCCTGGGGCCCTGTTATGTTAGGACTGTACAAACAGAGAGTAAGATACAGTCTCTGCTCTTAGGAGCTTCCTGAGAGACTAAGTAGACAAGACAGATAGAGGGAGGAAAAGCAGAGAAGTGTTTTGCCCAAGGTCACATAGGAAGAGTTTCCAGAGCTTGGATTAGGTCTCAAATCACAGGTCAGTGTATTTCCACTTCTCCAAATCCTGTCTGCAAACAAACAGCTGCGACCATTAAATCACTTGCTCAGCCTCCAAGAACTTTAACACAACTCACCTCTCCACAACTACCCTTTGTATTTTCTTCTACAGAGATAGCACAAGTTCACCAGCATGGCACAGATGGATGTCATCCTTGCTGTACTTCCCAAGGACACAATGAATCCCAGAACACTGGGTGGGGAGCAGCAAAGTGCTGTGCAAAGTGTTTTTTCAGAGCGGTTTTATACGGAAAGTGACATTAAAATACACTGACACTGAGGACTAGAGAAAATGCCTGCTCTCAGTAGATCCCAAATACCATATAAATGCACTTGGCCAAAGGCTGAGATACCCTTTGCCTTTCAGTATTTTGCTGTTTATACCAGGTTCACTGGAGAGGCCAAGTGCATTTTAACCTCTTTTGTACCATGCATTCACAAAAATACTCAGCAGATGTAGAAGCATAAAGTTTCCATCTTTTAAAGGTTAAAAGAACTGTTTTACAATTAAGGCATTATTTTTCATGTGGAATAACTGAACTGTAATCTAATGGGAAGCCACATATACCAAACTGTAAGGATGTTCACTGTATTCCATGATACATGTGTTCTACTCAGGCTCACAAAAATGATTATTCTACATCAGAATTTTTGTAGAGGTCAATTAACAACTGCTCTTCCAGAACCTCATGAAAAATTACATATATTCTAATGAGTTCAAATGCTTCTCTGAAGGCTTGCTCTGCTCCATGTTGCTCACTGCTGTGGGCAGGACAGTCAGCTGGATGGATTTCCTTTCTGATCAATACATCCTCTGTCGTATGTCAGGATAAATAGGGACCTGAGGCATGATGGCATCACGGCCTGGACTCGCCCTACTCAGACGAGCTTTATGTCAGAAGTGGAATTGGTTTAGATTTCCAGTGTGGTCAATGACCTGACAAAACAAGAAACAGATACCCACACCCTCTCACTCTTTCACTTCAGAGTAAGCATTCCCATTTGCTGCAGAATAAAAGGTAAGAGGAGAGAGTTTTCTGAGTTTGGGAAACAGTGGCTTTATCTGCATCAGCGAGGCAGTGCAGGTGGGGGAGATCTCTGCAGCAGAACAGCTGGTGTGGCAGAGCCACCATCACCATCATGTGCCTCTGGAGGTGAGTTTGCTCCAGACTAGCTGTACTCTGGACTCCGGGAGGGAATGCCACTTAGGAGCAGGAGTGTACTAAGTGTACTCCCGTAGCATATATGTATGGTTTGATTTCATTCATAATTCTCTCATGTTCTGAGCCTGCTCTCAACAAAAACAAAACCGTAATAAATGAGGATTGTCAGATGATTTTTTCAAAAGTGCATTCCTGCTCTGAGCTAAAGCACCAAGGCAATCAGCGAGACCTACACTGCAGTACTACCATTCATTTTTAAAAACCAAACAATATCAAGTAATTTAGCACTCAAATTGACAGTAGGTTTTTGTTAAAAGCAAAAAGCAAACAAAATCCAAATTCTTAATATCCTTGGGAGTGTTTTCATCACTCATTTAATTGACTTTCTCCCTAGAGCTTTTGCAATTCCACTGCAGTAAGTTGTGAAGCAAGAAAGAGGATCTTCAAAATTATAAAGTCTGACAAGCTAAATTCTCCCAAATTGAGCAAGCAGAACTAAGTTAAACAAGATTTAGAACAACTGTATTAACCCAGGATATGATAAGCAAAAAAAAAAAATCCCAGTTATGGGTTCTGGTAGCATGACTTGTTGGGAAGTTTAGGTCTCTGTATCACTATACACTGGACTGCCCACCCTAATGTTCCACTGAGCGTGGCAAAAGCAACAGTAGGAGTTTACAAAAGATCTTTGGCTCCCAGTTAACAGTATTTTATTTCTTCTAGTCTTTGCCAGTTAGTGTTGCAATTCTTGCAGTGTATTAGCTATCACTAGACATTCCTGAATTCTTTTAAAAAGGACTGTACTTGGCACTTGCTAGAAGGCAGTAAGACCCTTCTCTTCATGTGAGGACATTGCCACACCTATAGTGAAATTGCTGCACTTTTATACTGGGCATTCACCCTGTGCTCCACTTCAGAGGTACTTTTAAAGTACCTGGATACCCCAGTAATGCAGAAAATGAGCTGCACGTTGAGCAGTATTTCACAGAGTGAACAATAAAGATACAGATTTTAATCTATACATGGCTATGCAGGAGAAAAAGGGGAGGAACAACCATACTCTGTAATTGCCTGCAGCCCAAAAGGCAGCTGGGATCTCAGTCCTAGCAAGAAATGTTGAGCTGATTGTGGGTGCTGGCTATGGGGAGAATTTTCTGCCTGGCATGGGAGCTGGGTGTTGATTCAGTGCTGGCAAAAGCTTTCCTCTGCACCCACAGAAGTTAAATCCTCTATCACCTCTCAACAAGTACATTATGATGGCAGAAGGCTTTTGTTTTCCTAGCCGATGACAAGGAAGCCTGTGAGGCTTTTTGAGGATCAGAGTTAAAAAAACACAACCTGAAAATGCCTTCTGTTTCTCTAAGGTGATCCTCAACTTCACTTAATCTTGTTTGGGGAGTGGCTGAGATACCATGGTGAGCTGGCAGGGAGCTGTGCAGAGCTCCTCTGAGTGGAAGCAGGGAGAGGATGGGTGGGCAGGATGTCAGATGGGAGGCACCACTCACAGACCATGTCCGAATGACTCTACTTCCATCCTGTGCCACTGAAACAAGGAAAGTGCCAGTACGGATTTTATATTTTCAGAATTCATGACATGCAGTTTAAATTTAAGGAGGCAACAGAGAGATAAAGGACAACCATCCTCTGTGATAAAGCATGGCAAGTCTCTCCAACAGCAGCCACCTATTGCTGTCTTAGGGAATACCTGACAGACAAGCTGATGTTTACATTAGAGCATATAAAAAGCGACTGCAGGGTTGTATTTGTTACATGCACACATTCCACTCCAGGAGCTGTGCTTCTGTGTCCACTCCTGTTGGGACCCAGTGAAACTTTCTGCAGTTTGTGGTTAAACTCAATGATCAGAAAGACAGACCTCGCAAGGGCAGAGCTGGGCCCAAGAGAAAGATCATGTGGCAAAATGCTGCCTGAAGGAACAAATTAGCCATCAGAAGATGAGATTAGTTTTAGTTTCTTCTACTACAGTTTAACGTTTTTACCATATGTCTTTGGATGATGTAAGAGATTAACAGTATTTTGGGTGCAAAATTTTAGCATAATTTTCTGACAAAAAAATTTAATAATCAGATTTTTTAATTAAAAATTGAGGTTTACAGGGAAAAAATAGTGATCTGTCAAACTCAGCACTGTGGGACACAACCTTTGTGTAAATCTTCTGCTTTGGTTGGGTTTGTGTGCTCAGGTTGGGTGTCCCTTGGTTTCAGTTTGAGGTTTTGACCCACAAACCCTGTGGGAGCTGGATTTTCCTCATGTTGCCATGTGACTCCAGAAATCAGCTGCAGTCTGAGTGCAGGAGGGCCCAGTTTTGCTGAGCAGTCTGGAGAATAGTCAGAAAATTTTCCACACACCTGGACTGAGCTTTGAGTCTGTAACAAAGCTGAAAGCTGGCCAAGTTTCTCCTGGCTTTGTTACCCGTCTTTTTGCACAGATCTATTATTCACTGCATTATTTTTTTTTCTTTTAAAACTGAACCATTGGGGGGAAAAAGGTTTGTGGAGGGGGAGGAGAGAATGTAAAAGAAACAAGAGCATGTGTTTGCCTGCAACAGGGAGATGCAGTGCTGCAGCAACTGGCATCACTGCACGCACCAGCAGCTACAAAGAGGCTGAGAGCTTCAAATGTAGGACAATTCAGGGGAAGGGAAAAAAAAAAAGAAAAGAAAAAAAGGATAGAAGACAGCATGAGCACTGTTTTTCTTGGCTAGTTAGCATTCAATCCCCACCTGCATTTGATTCTGCTCAGTCTCCGGACTCCTCCCTCACTTTGGAGTCATGGCAATACAGGAAGGCAGGAGGGGAAGGGAGACAGAACACTTTGTACTAGCAGCCAGACCACTGTTTAACTTCTTCAGCCAAAAAACAAATATGAATATGGAAAGACTTTATGGTGAGATACATCAACAGACCGAAGCAGTCCTGAAAATCCTTCTACAGTTGCTCATTCAAGGTTTTCAACCTGCAGACTTTCCTGCTGATTAATCCCAGTGTTTGTTTTGTAGTAGTAGTACTAAGTATTTACCAAGTGATGTGAACCATTGGTTCTGCCACACAGAGCTCTGTCTGCTAGGAGTATTTTCTGGTCTCCATAATTTTCACTCATATCCAGCCCTCATTGCTTTTTCAGTTTCACTATGGTTTGAAAATGAAACCCAGAAAATAATCCCTGTGCTTACCAGCAAAGCCTGGGTGCTGAGCAGTAGGAATACGGCAGCCTTGAGCACTTCAAAATGCACAGACCAAGCAGATATTCTGTTGCAAACTATACTTCCATATGCATGGTAAAAATTAAATCATTCCTTTATTTACTTTAAAAAATTCTTTTATGTCAGACTGCTTTTGCAGATATTCTCCCTCTAAAAGCAGAGCAGATTTTAGCAGCACAAATGCTGTGCACAGGGCTTAAGTGTGCTGAATCTGGCAATATCCCCCCAAATGATGCTGTGCACAGCAGAAAGAACAACAGACATCTTCCTCCCTTATGCCATAAGAGATCTCAGAAATAAAAGTTCATATTTTTTTAATTGGAGATGCCTCACATAAAGAGATAAAAGAGAAATTGGAAGTAAAACTTGAAGGGCACCTGATGGTGCTGTGGCAAGCACTTCATGTGAACCAGAAAGTCTCAGAAACTGACAGCTAGACAATAACAGGTAAATAATAACAAAGTGTCTCTGCATCCACAGTCATCACATCACTGAAATATCCCAATCTCTTCTAAAGCCTTGGGGATGGTAAACTAGTATCAACTTTTCATCTCACACAAAAGAAAGAGTTTCTAAAAGCTTGAGCAAAGAAGAATTAGAAGTGTAAAAATCACTATTTTCATTTTTGTACAAAACCCTGTCACTGTAAAACCATGACACCCTAGAGCAATTGCTTAAAAACTGTTAAAAGTGAATATCCAAATATATATTCTAGTACAACTTTACACCTATACTGCTCATTATATGTACATTATTAATTTTTTTTCATATGTTTATTTAGAATTGAGGGAGGGAATGACACTCTTCACTGGAAGCTGCAATGTTAAATTCTTAACATTTGAAAATGGGGAAACATAACATTAAGATAAGAATTAAATGAAAGCAAAGATTTGGAAACAAAGGAAGAAGCATAAAGACCAATTTAACATGCCTTTTCCCTTCCCATCCCCTCCCGCTTACCAGCACAGGGGAACGTGCAAACAGAGGGGTTAGGAACCACAAACAAACAATCCTGATCTCTGAGTCACTCCTGAGTCTCACACAGAGGAATGCTGCAGAATATCACTATACGTACTGTATTATTGTCCGTAAGGTAACACTGATAAGGTGACTTTCCACCCAAATACTACAGTGGGATTTTTTTTCCATGTCATTTCAGTCCTCTTCAGCAAATGATCTTTCTGTAAGTGTCAACACAGATGAGAGTTTTAGAGCTAGTCATACTGATGCTTTTTATAGTCAGCAGAAAGAAATGAGCAGCTAGATGGTAGTGCACATAATTTATTTTAGATGTCTATTTTAGGATGAGATGCATCATGCTCTAGATATGCCTTTTTCCCTCCCCTGACCATTGAGTCTAGACTTACAGATCAGAGATCAACACTTGGGGTAAAATACCCAGAGTCAAGACGAATCACCTTCCCTCTGGGTTGAATCCTTTGCCCCGCTGAAGTGAATAAGATTCTGCCACTGACTCTGATGAAACCAGTATTGCACTTATCATTGCTCTGTCTTCATTTCAGCTACACTGCCACACCATGCCATATCACAGTCAACAGGACAAGAGTCAACAACCTTTTGAGGCTGTGCTTTTCCAGTTTAGAAGCTAAGTATGTTGTCCAAACCCTGATGGGAACAGGGATAAGCTGCTAGCAATAGTAACTTGCCTCGGCTAAGGCAGTGGTTCCTACAGACCTGGAGCTCAAAGAGAGACAAGAACAGGGAGTCAATGCCAAGGTTAAAACATCACAGCTCTCAAAAACAATAATCCAAACCTTTACATCTCAGCTGAAACTGCACACCCAAGAAGCTTGCAGTGCTCATCCTTTTTCTTCCCCATTACAGGAACATTCACCAACACAACTTTCTAATATCTCCAAGAATCTGGCTTTCAGTAATTTTTTAGCTGGAGCAGCTTAAATGCAGCAGTTAAGAAAACAAATGTGGACTTTCAAAGGAGAGTAATTTTTGTGACAGCCTTCCAAAAAACTATGAAGACATACTCATTTTTCTCAAATCAAACATACCTATTCTTATTCTCCCTAAAATTCATTATCGAAGCTTATGTGGATGGGGTTGAACAGAAGAAATTTCTGAAGACTGATGTCTATGGAAAAATCCTAAAGAGTTAGAAGAAGAAAAAATGGCTTTCTAATGAAAAAGTTTGACATACTATTTAGGAAAGAAAAGCTATGGGATCACAGTAACAACATTTTCAGTCAAAATTTCATTGCCTTTCACTGTTAATTATGCTTCAAATTGCCCAAGATAGTGCCGGAAACAGTCTTAGAAGTACAAGAAAGGATGATAATAATACCAGTTTGGTTTTGTGGAGCCTCCATAGCTGGGTGGCACCTAAATAAAAGCATCTAAAGTGCCAGAAGCCAATTTGCGGTTTGGTTTTGGATTCATTTACAATTTGGTTTGGCTTTCAAACAGATCTAAGTATGACTGGGGTAGGGTATGAGAACACAGAATCCTCCTATTTCTGTGAGGTGGGCAAGGTTTAGATTTCACCATCACTGATTTGTGGTTAGCCTCTTCTTTTGGCTATTAAATTTAATCAAGATTATAGAACTGCTGTTTGCTGAAGGCACTGCTAGAGTCAAAGATGCTCTGCATATGTATACATCCAGGCTTGTGCTCATGTCAGAGCAGAGTCAGGCCCAGAATTTGGGTAGCCTTTAAGTACGTACAGAACAGAACATAGTGACATTTACTAAAATACAAGACTGGTATCTTAAGTAAGTGCCGACTGCCTTAACAAGGCGACCCAGGAGAAGTCATCCAAAATACGCTTTAAGTCTTTCACAACACTGTAGTTTCAGTGCATGGCTTTCTAACAAGAGTGTGCAGGTAATGAAATGAAAGTACTGACAGCTATATGAGCATTTAAGCTGTATCCATTTATAATAGGCTTAAATAAGGAAAATTAAAATTAGAATGGTGTAACAGAATTAAGTGGTTTTGACAATGTTTAAAATATGAAAAAGATCCTTCTGATTTATGAAATCCCTTAAGATGATTGGAGTATGAAAAGTGACATGATAACAACACGCCTGGTTCTAGGGTTTCTTTATGCTGGAAGCCATACACGTAGGGGCACATACCAACTTTCTAAAAATGTAACTAGGTCAGGTTACACAATTCTCAGAAGAGAAGAGGAGGTAGCTATTGTTTATTGTATTTAGATCTGCTTTGATTGTCTTTGTGCTGCACCTTCCACCTTGCTACTTAAAACTGAGAAGGGCTCCAAGAGGTCTGTCCAGCCGAAGCACAAGGGTAGGAGCTCGGAAAGATCCTGAACCTTGATACTTCTCTTTTGTTTTAAAATACACATGTAGAGATACATGTGAGAGTGTATCATTTATATGTTTTAACACATGCACACAGACAACTTACTGAATGTTCATGTCTCAGGATTCCCAGATACCCTTTTCCTAAATATCTTAAGGACAACTAACATTTTAGAAGAAACCATGTTTCAAAGAAAGATCACAGAGATTATTAAGGAAGAGAGGAGGCATCTTGTGACAGGAAAATAGGAGAAGTTGACTTGTTCAGGCTCATAAAGCAAAGGCAGAGAAAAGATACCATGGCCCAGTATAACTGTGACCATAGAAAATAAGATCAAATTGCCATAAACTGGTCATGAATAAATATAGTTAAAAGCTGGAAAAAGGTTTTTAGCTGTCTGAAGAGTGAAATTCTGTAAGCTGCTTACACATGAGGCTCATGGTGACAGGTTGCCTAAATGGCTTTCAGATGGATTTTGAGGGGATTAGGGAAAGGAATTATTAATTTATAGAGAGAAATTCACAGAAAGTATGTTCCTGATGCACATCTGTAGGTGTCCAGTGTATTAGTGCATACAAGGGAGTCTGAAAGCAGAACGTAACTGTTTGTGGTGTAGTTATAACAAATTAACTTCAAACTTTCATGCCTTGTGAAGAATGAATCACCCTGCTACCCTTGTTTCTGGTATTTTCCTCCCTCTGCTGAACAACTGGATACTGGCAGTAAGATGCAGATAAACTCACACTTCACGACATTACATTCCCGTCAGCATCCAGTTGGCACATCCCACTGGCACTTACAAAACAGCACAGACTTTTCCTTCAGGTCACACTGGCAGGTACCTTACTGGATTTCCCTCTTTCCTCAGAAGCAAAGGTTATTAGTCAGGTTTTTTTTTCACCTGTGAGTTGTATTTCGCACACAATCTCATTTTGCAACACTCTTGATCTCTCCTGTTATGCTCCTATGGCACACTATAGCATGGCTTTTGATCTTCCACTATAAATCTATATTTTTTAAGGCTAATAAGTAGTCTTTTGTTTGCTGTGATTACAGGAACAGAAGGTCTGTCTCATGGTTGCAACTGCAACTGAGATCAGCCTCAAAAGCAGAAGATGGTTCCTTCTAGCCCAATATTTCTGAATACAAACTACTATAAAAGACCTGTATATCCATGAACACAGGGACTGGAAAAAAAAAAGTCAACAGACAAGTCTTTTTGGCTTGGGTAGCATTTGATAATTGCATTTGAGAAAACATTTGAAAACAGGTTTAGCATGGATTCATCTCAATTAAGTAGAACATTCAGTTCCTTCCTCACTTTGGCCCCTTTGAGGACAATTTTCATCCCAGACATTTCAGAGCCTCAAATGCACATAATGGGAGATAAAACAGACAGATATCTGGCAGGCAAGAAATACAAGTGGAACACTGATAGGAAGCAGAAGAGGGGGAGAGAGGTCTGGTTTGAGAAGAGAAGACAATGAGGTTGGAACAACAGTACCCCGAGGAATAGAAAGGCCAGGAAGGCCCTGGCATTTTGTGACATGTCTCTATACCAAAAATACACTTTTTGTATCTTCCAAGAACCAGAGAAGCTGCAGTTAGTTTATATTCAGAGATACGCTTTGAAACAGGTACATTTCATTTTAGTGTTAGGAGAGAGCAACAGAGAGATTTTCCTACCAACACATGAAAAATCACCTAAAGCAAAGACCAGAACTCAGGACCTTTTTCTCTCCATCTCCTATTTACTCCTCTAGTGGACACTGTTGAATAAGAGTAGATGCACAGTAAATGCTAAAACCCACCTTTTCTCTTTTTGATTTTTTTTTTTTTTTTAAGAGGTAAGACCTGTGAACATCTGGTATTCCAGGAAAGTATCACGCCTGAACATTTTCTGCAGCATACATTTATGTTTCTCAGAATGAGAACTTGCTGAGGCTCTGGGTAGGCACTACGAGGGTTTCCCTCCCTGTGACAGGACACTGCCATTGCCATCACTAAACCATGGAGCTGCCTTATATACAGCAGTGCCTTCTACCTTCAGAGCACCACCTTGCCACTCCTGCTGTTTGTTTGAGGGGGACTGCGTTGGGTGCAATGGTCAGTCCTTTTTCCATGCTTACCTTTCTAACTTTAAAACCAGCACAATGACCACCTGACTGCACCATGGAAAGATATGTGTACAACTTATTAATGGGGAAAAAAAAATGAAAGAAAAAGCCTGCACCTTCCTAAGGTATTAGGGTGGAAATGGTGTAGATACTAACTTGGGTACAGTTCTTTAATGACTGAATAAATGGCAGTAACAAGGCAGTTCCAAAGTTTATCAGATGACTGTATTCATTTGCTCTAAATATCATATTTAGTGATTTGTGCTGATTCTTCAGTTTTTGGGATTAGTTACAGTTCATTGTAAGTTCTAACTGTATTTCCATGTATTGTGTTAAGACCTGATTCAAGAGTAGTTTTATTTGATAAAAACCAGATGTTCTTAAAAGAGACTCTCTCCTTTACAGTACAAAACATTATTCTTAGCAATTGTATGTACCTTACAAAATTAATAAGCACAGCATCTCCCTGCGTGACATATGACATTATTATATTTTTCCCTGTTGAGGGACTTTTAAGCCGCTGGGGTCATGACCTCTGTGCCTTATGAGAAATGGAGAAGCACATGGTTCCAATTTTATCTTCAACCCTGCCCTGCTGCTGACATGTATGTTTACAATACGGTTCATCTGTTGACCCTTCACTCACATTTAAAATATTAGCTAACATTTTTTGGTCCCAATCTCAACGGTGCATGGCGATTAGCTTTTAAGACCAGTTGTTTTCTTTATTGCCTTTTGACATGCACATCTTATCTGAAAGCCCTTGACTGTTTTTCTAATTTGAAAACAGCACTAGCCACAAAACCAACTCCAGTTTGTCTGGATGCTTCTGCTCTCGTTATGACGCCGGGCACTTCAGATCTTTAAATACACAGTATCGCCCCACTTGCAGAGGAGACGGGAAACATCCTGCAGTGGTTACAGATAGCCCTGAGGAGCCGCCTGGCTAATCCCGCTCTTGGCTGCCCTTCAGTCCTGAGCTGAGGTGGGTCAGGGTGAGCTCAGTCTGACGCATGTCCTGAGGGACACAGTCTGTCCCCCAAGTCCCCCTGCACAGGAGTCCCTGAAGGAAGCAGCTGGATCACACTACAGGCAAGTCAAGGAGAAAACTGTTGTAGAGAAACCAGCCCTTTTCCCAGTCAGGGCTGGGTGCTGAAAGAACACACGCTCACTTCTTGGCACGAAGCAAAAGAAAGTGCGACCAGCTTAGGCTGACTTTTTGAAGGTGAGGCCCTAAAAACTGAGAGAGGTGCTTATTCTCCAGTCCCATTTTCCCTTACATCAGAAGGAAGGTGAAGGAAAAAGGAAAGAAGAGGGGGGAGATATCTAATTTTTCCTTTTAAGTTAAAATAACATAGACAATTTGGGAAGATACCTTTAGCACCTGAATTTTTAAATTATACTTTTAAATTTTAATCAACAACATACGCTGTGCTCTGATAGCATGGTTGTGAAAAGAAAAAAGAACACCTTCACTTATATAAAGGAAAGTTATTTACTTGCTTATTTTCAGCATACTGTATTAAATGATACCACATTAAATGAGCTCATATAAATGTGTGTCTTAGCTTAAACTGCATAATAGGGCATCACATTGATCATTTGCTCAGTTCAAATATTCTCATAATTCTGAAGCTCAGCACTCTCAGTTTCCCTACAATCCACTGTGCCAGTAGTTATTTTCAATGTGCTTATTGATGTATTTGGCTTCCCATAAAAATTCTGTAAATAACTTCCAGGCCTGAAATGTACCAAGCTTATTACACTGCTAAAGAGACCTTCAGAAGTGTTAATGCCTTATTTTCAGGACTTGAGAGCAAGGTCTCTTTTCAGTGGTTGCTATGGGAAGATATTTCAATGAAAATCAGGCAGGTTAAGGATCACCCTGTTTCTTGGAGCTGTAAGTCAGGCTCCGAAAACACTTACTTCCTGCAGGTTTCAACCATCACATATATGTCCTCAAAAACCTTGAGAAGGTTGAATAAGGACAGAGAGAAAAATAGGTTTCTGACAGCTGCAGACTAGAGCCATTGCTTTATACAGTGGAAAGAACTGGCAGAGAAAGCTGAAGAGAGATGCCATCTTTCCCTAGTGAGCACAGAATTACACCTAGACACTACAGAGACATTGTTGTGTACAGCTATAATCTCATGATAACTGCAGAGAGATTTCCTACGTTATATATTTGGGTAATCCCACGCACCTCCAGGTAATTTGGCTACATATACATACAAATATCAACACGCATATTTGTTTAATAGCAAACAAATGTATTCCCAAGCTGTCTTGTAAGAGTCCAATCCATAAATAATCCTGTTGAAGTGCTGAAGTTTTTGCTGTTCACAGGGAGTTGATATTAGCTGGAGAACCAGACTCTAAAATTGTCTTCCTTTGTCTCTCCTATAATTTCTTGAATTTTTTTTTTCCTTTTCATTTTTCTTGATGGCTTCAGTTGCCAGAACAGCAGATATTGGCCGAGAGACTTGGCAATCCTGTGTTTCAGGAGCTGATGCCAATGGCAGTTGGGGGAGCAGCAGTGGTGTTGAGCACAATTGGCTTCTTTCCTCTAGGTAATGAAGACATCATACTGCTTCTGCCCTCCCATACCCGTAACCTCTGATCCTGGATGTGGAGTCTCTGGGCATGAAACATGGAGCCCCTCACTGCTGCATAAAATCAATCAAAGCCAATGCCACCAGGGAGGCTGTTACTTGCCATGTGGGCAATTCACTAATCGCTTCCATTATCACTCCGGCAAGGAGGACAGATGGACATAGCACTCCTGAGTCAGCTGCAAACTGTGATCCATTTCCACACACAACTATTTCAAAAAACTTCTAACAAAACCCATCTTTACGTGTTTGCACCTTTGACTTATGCAGAATTTAAAACTGTATCATTAGCACGTTGGATCTGTGCCAGTTAGGCATGACAAAACAGCATTTTCTCCTTCAATAGTTCGGTGCAACTCAGCTTTTGAAGAGGAAAAAACCAATCCATAAATTCACCAGCTCACAATTATACTGTAATTTATTAATATGCCATTATAAGAGATTTAGGCTTTCCTGCCTTCATTTCCACCAATACACAGCAGTGCAAGTATCGTACTTGAAGCTTTCTTAAAGCCTGCTTACTCACGATTCCTATAATCTTGTGACAATGAAGAGCAGATAGATTTGTTTCATAATACTAACAGTAATGGTCAAATAATTAAAACATGGCCATACAAGTATTTTTTATGTGCTTAAAGAAGATGCTCAGCAGTAGTAAGGCATAGTGATAAAACAGCACTTTGCCTCAAAGCCTTTCATATTGTACCTTTTCCACAACTTCTGACCTCACCATGGAAATTCTCCTATTTTATCAACAAGGAAAAAGACACAGAATTTTTTTCCAATGTGACAACTTTTGCAACATGACAATGAATGACTTAGTACAGAAAAGAAAATCTATTATGCCTCAGCTCTCAGTTTTTTGCTATTTGCTTTCCACTCTGTCACTCCACTCATGTAATCATAATTTAATGGATCTTTTACTCTTCACACAACAGTTTACAATGTTGACACGGCTTCCTAGAATAGTTGATGGGATAACACAACTTTAAGGTATGGAAAACAGACAGAAAAACTACACCACCAGCTACTTCTCCTAAGGCCTTTCTTCGTGCTAGAAGAGGTCTTTGTTCCTGTTCTGATACAAATTTTATTTTTGGTGCTTGGAAGAAGAATAGGTTTTTAAACCTTCTCATAACAACATGAGCATCAAGCCACCACACAGACCCTGCAAGATGATCGAGGGCCTTCATGGGTGACAAAGGCATAGAAGGAGAGGCTGATGTATATGAAAACAATCACCTACCCTCTGTGAACAAGGCTACCACTACACCTGGTAGCTCGAGGTAGTTTGCAAAATGACAATGAGAATTGTCTGCATAAACTGAGTAAAAACATTACACAACATAAGTCCTCATAAAGTCAACATATAAAGGGTTAAACCCGTCCTTCTGTTTTTCATGCACTCTTGACAACTTCTCATTGCTACAAACCTTCTCTCTGCTCCCACTGCCAGTGAAGAAGAGGATGCACATGACTCCTAAAAGGTGCTGACCTACTGAATTGGTTCTTGGTCATGGCTGAAAAGTACCTCAGCCTGAGGTACTGAGCTGAGATCAGTACAAGTACCAGAGGTTCAACCACATTGCTCTAACATGTGTAAGAGCATTGAAATGTATTTGACCATCCAAATCAATTAAACTTCATATTTCCGATTCCTCTGACATGTGGCATCATCACCATCACTTCACCTCTTCTTCTGACCTGCTGCAGCTCACTGTTCTTCCTCTCCATGCCTGATTTCTAACTGATCTTTTGTCTGGGAAGGGACCCTCTCTTTACTCTATTTTGTAAAAACTTAGGGGGCTGGGCCTTGAGGTACTACCATAACTCAAATATTATGATTACTACTAATAATAACAAGAGCAACAAGAATAGGCATATATGTCACATTAATACCAGAAGCGCTGTGTTGACAGCTTCACTTAGGCAGAGGTAAACACTGATGTTTAAAACCATAAAAAGCAAGCGAACACTGACTTAAAAGAAGCTTGCTTTAACTGTTACAACACTGTGGAAGACATAACAAGAAATGTTTCAGATACTACATACACACAGATTTATGCATACATACACTTTATCCATTTTTGTGTGATGGATTCTGACATAAATCCTTTGTTGAGATTCAGAAACACATCAAGTTTTCTATTTACTCAGATGAAACAGTTACAAAACATTAACTCTACTGAGGGTGATTTGAGCAGAGAAAGGAACTCTACAAAGTAAAAAAGCACTTTCAAATTCTAACTGTAGCAGATGTTGTTTTGGTCATTTCTAGCTGGCTGTGAAGTTAGAGCCTCAGAACTGTGGTTTCGTTTGTGGTTCAAGCATTGGCTGCATTAATGCTGGGGAAAAAAAAGGATTGTTGCATGCAGGATCTGGCATGCATTGTTTAAAAAAAAACAAAACAAAACCCCAAACCGTGTCTGTCTTCAATTATTTTCCATTACAGCATTGTCTGCATATAATTGCTCCATGTTTTCCACTAAAGAGTGCCAAATGAATGAGTATATTACAGTATAGGATGTACAAATTCCACTGCTGATGCTGCCCTGTATCAGTAAATAACACGAAACACAATCTCCCTTGACCTGCATGACATTTTCATATGATTAATCTGTGTTTTTCAAGTGTCCAACATTATTTACTGTATCTTCCATCACCAGCTGAGACTGGGGACTGAGAGAAAATCCAGGCAATGCAAAGTTAGACAGAGATTTCAAAGAGGTCCTAACTGAGGCTAAATGTTCAAATACCTTGTAAATGGGCTGTTGCCAGAACACGCAGACAGGGTTTTGGGGATTTGTCTTTCTGGTCTTGTTTTTAAAATTTGAGACAAGTATACATCACACAGGTATTTTTTGTGTATGAAAGTAAAGGATTTTCATGGGTTTCCAAAGATTTGAAGATCAGGGCCCATGTGGCATTTTGGTTGCTCTGCCAAATCATCCTTTTTACTATCAGTCTTTCTGCAACAGGCTTTGTCTGCTTCTATATCCCGGCTACGTGGATCAGACTCATTAGTCTGGGGACAAGCGGAGCCCTCAGGAGTTGGCACCTACAGATCCCTAGCAGCCTCCCATGTGAGCAGGGCTTGGGCATCCCTTCCCAAAAGCAGAAGGCATGCCGGTAGCAGTGCACACTTAGGAAGTATATTGTGCCAAACAAGACACAGGGTAATTTCTATGATGTAAGAATCCAGGAGACTCATTTGCCAGCTGTTGTTCTCCAGCATAGAGCTGATCCCGGGCTCAGCTAAGCTACAGTGAAATTTTGTGTTTTAATATCAATACTTATTAACACCTATAATCAGAAAAAATAGTATGGGGCCCAGAATACTTACATTGTACAGCAGAAGTTAATATACCTGACCTATAACACGCTTGTGACTACTTCTGCCAAAGGGGTCTCAGTAAGCAAATTGTTTAGGTTTGGCAGTTCATAAATAAGCTGTAATTATCCACTGAAAACAGCATAATTACACCTTAACTGCAACATAGCAATACCCTTCCCTTATTAGTCTGACCAAGCTATTGAGATATCTACATCTCAACAAAATAAATCCATGATCTTCACATTGTTAAGATTGTACTACTGCATCCCTTCCATTTTCCTCATTGGTCCACTCCTTCCTTCAGCAGTGCTGGCTGCAAACTCGAGACTGCACACCCTTGGGTATAGCCAGCTGTGCTGCAAGATGGGAAATCTGAGCATATACACACTCCAAAATGAAACTCAAATAACAGCAGAGAAAACAAAACAAAGCTGCTTGTGTAAAAGAAGACACAGTCACACTCTTTTACATTAATGAGGGAATGATGCCCAAGTGGAGTCTGACACTGTCACAGGAACATCTGCAGAAGAAGTTTTGAAAAGGTCAAGAAGTTATGATTTGCAATGGAAAAATACTCAACCTCTATCTGAGCTATTCTTAATTGAACTTGACAGAAGACGTGTGCACTGACACTCCTAGGATATTCAGAAACTGGAGCTGGATCAGCTTCCTAGTGGAACAAGAGAGAAATATATCAACTGTTAAAGAGACTGAACTTTCACTAGAATGGTTGTTTTTTCTTAAAAAAAAAAAACTTGATGAGATGAGGAACAAAAGCAATTACAGCACACATTGAACAGAATACATGCTAAGTACAGCTGCTAATTCTTGCTTATTTTGAGGGGAAAAACTAGTTGTTTTGAGGGGACAATAATAAAAATACAAAATAAACAGAGTTTTTAACCTTGTTGTATTATTGTTGCTGAGTATTTGGTTAAAAAAAGTTATTTGTTCAAACTACATCTAAAAATAAGGTGAAAAAGAAAGAAAAAGGCCATTGTGTTAAGATAGCAGACTTTTTCTCTTACCAGTAGAATAGCTTTCTGTGTGCTATGGGCTTTGAGCTTCTTCAGGCAAGATAACTGCCTTCTATGCCTTTAAGTAACTCCTAATACAATGGGCTCCTGATGCTGACTGGATCCTCAAAAATAGAAACTACACATCCTCCTGCCCTTCCCCGCAAAATAATAATAATAAAAAAAAATCATAGATCTGAATCTATTTGATTACGAGGATCGACACAAAAAAACACACTCACCCTGCAAAATGGAACCAAGTCCTGTTCTCATGCCCATTTCACATACAAGCTTGCCTCCAGCTAGCAGCTCACACTACATTCCTTAAATATTTTCCTTTCTGGAAGGAAGACAAATCCAGCACCAACGTTCCCTAGCCCATACCACTGTGAAGTAGCCTTTCCCAGAGTTTTTAATTCTACCTCTACTATATTCTGTTAGCAATCTTGCCCACTACAGAGGAAAACTGCTAGTACTGCTCAGCATGTTGGGATGCATGCAAGGATACAGTTTTAGACAGCTAGCTCTGAAACAGGCAAGCTAGCCCTATTTTTTGAGATGGGAATCATCAGATTCTCTCCTCAGATGTGCATGCATAAAATCAGAACTTTTCCCACGGAAGGCAACAGTGAGGGTTGTTATATGGTGAGACACTGGAACCAGTGATGAGGCCCTGGAACAGGCTGTCCAGAGAAGTTGTGGATGCCCCATCCCTGAAGTGTTCAAGGTCATGATGGATGGGACTTTTAGCAATCTGGTCTACTGGATGGTGTCCCTGCCCATGGCAGAGGGGTTGGAACTAGATAATCTTTAAGGTCCCTTCCAACCCAAAGCATTCTATGATTCCATGTGCTTACTTTGGTGGTGACCAGCAGACCCATTGTAACTCTTTGGGAATATGTCACTGTCTGCCAAGTGCTTTGTAGCACTGGGCCTTTGGTGGTAGGTGCTTACACTTGCACAATCTTGTCATAATTTCTTTTGAGAAAGGGGTAAGAGTAAAATCCTCGTCTACCTGAAGTTAAAGGAATTTTCTTCTGTAATTTAATTTACTTACATTTGGATCTCCCAATCACAAAATGGGAGTAACAGAAATCAAAGGGTGGAAGTGTGACTGGCACATTTTGCAAAACAGCACATGGAAATGAGTCCGACTGAAATGCAGAAGTGGTTCCTCAAGCAGCATTCCCTGACATGTCTGAGCTCACAGATCATACCTGATCACACCTAATCTTCAGAATATGGGACTGGAAAACAAGAAGTAAGGAACTATGTAATCTATAGTAACATAAAGAGGAATAAGAGCCCTAAGTTTCCCACAGTAGGTGGGAAAGAAATGAAACATGTGCTTCCTTTTACCCCTAACTCTACTAGTGCCTTTCTATGTCTTTTCTACATGTAGGAACTACATGTGTAACTAGGAAGTAATCATTTTCTACTGCACGCCTTTTCAGCAGCTGCTAGGACATCTGGATAGAAATCCATCTGGTGCTTAGGATAGCAAACACCACCATAAACTCTCAGAGTCCCCTTGCTTTTGCACAGTTACATGAATATGAAACAACACCAGGGCTCTGAAGTAAGTTTTGCTTCCCGTATGGGAGGCAGAGAGCTGTGAAAAGAAGGAAGATTTTTCAACATGGAGCTTCAGTTACTAATAGAAAAAATCCTGAATCCTTTCAGAGTCTCAGGGACAAACTTCTGACTAGGCACCCCCTCCACCTCAGGTCCTCCCCAAAGGCAGCAACACCTCCAAAGAACTGTAGTGAGTTTGATTTAATCTCATCCCATCCTTTCCTGGGTATTTTTCCATTAGCATTTTGCACAGAGCCTGCAGGATTAGGGAAGAGCCAGATCTGAGTCTGTCAAGTTGTGGTTCTGCTTTCAGTGCTTATATATATGGTGCTCTGTGTTGAATTAAATCTACAATAAAAGTCCTCTCACTTGTTACTGTATTTGTGTAACGCTTGAATTAGATGGGAACAGTTTTTTGAGAAAAACTAATCCAGTGCACATCCAAAACCACATCAGGTTTTAATAGAGCAGCTATCTACTAACACACTGCATGGTCAAGTGGGGAAATTCAACCAGATCTGTATTACTCAAAGACTGGCAGAACTGACGCTTCTGACTTACCAGCTCCTGCACTGCCCAGGACAACAACATAAACTCATAAAAATGCACAGTGTTAAATCTTCTTGGCGGGATGATAGCTTAAAATGATTTTGTGCTTCAAATGACCCGTTTGCTGCTTTCACGTTCATAATAGAAGTCCTGGCACCCAAGAATGAAGTGTTAGGAGGTGGCTGGGCTATGCAAGAGGTACAGATGTGTGTTACCAGAAGAAGGAGGATGCCATTTCAGGTTCCTGAGTTGTGAAAGAGGCATGGTTACAAGATATACAGAGGAGTTTATAGGCTCCTTGAAATATTCTGGCCCTTCATTTTCCATATATGTGTAGCCCGGCCTATATAATTTGGCTGGGGTGCAGAGTCCCACATAGCTGGTTGCTACAATGGATGCTTCTAACACATGATCTGTTAATCAACTAACTATTTTAAGATAAAAAAAAGATTTGCTACTTTTTTCCAAGAGCAAAGTGGATTGCCTTGTGTATACACACTGGATTTGCACTGCACTCGCAGAAGTCAGGTATGTGGTGTTAAAAAATTATCCTTTATATTTACATAATATCTATTACAACAGTTTTTGATGTTTCAATTGGTACTAAATCATCTTTCATCTTTCATCATTCATGAGGAAGTGGAATGGAAAATCTACCTCGACCCTAGAGGCATGGATACATGAATTGCAAGGAAAAACAATCACAAAAGGGAAAATTGCAATCAGCAGTGGGCGTTTTCCCTAGAACGGCTGCTCTTACTCCTGATCTTGATGAAGGGACTTCTGATTTGTATTTACAAGAAGCGAGTAGTGACTGGAACTAGAGGGACTCTGCCTCCAGCCAGGCAGTGGAGAGGGACAACTGGGTTAGTGGACTGTGTGGATTCAATAACCTGGCATATCAGACTCATAAGGAGTACAACGCTTGAGCAGATGCTTGCGCACAGTGTACCCTAATGCCATCAAGTTATGCAGGGGCAGAACCTATCTGTATTTCTGGAGTGGTGAGGGATCCAAACAGCTAGCTATATTGGAGGCCAAAGTGGACCTGACTGGGAATGAGTGGCAAAAGCACCCCATTGTGACTGGCCCAGTTTGCTCTTGCATCCTTGTCACAGACTACCTAAGGAGAGGGTTATTTCCAGGACCCAAAAGGCCCACTGGGTGGGTGGGTATATTGCATTCCCTACCAGCCTCTGGGAAAATCAAATGACATAATAGGCTGTTAAAGACTACACTGAGAGCAATGGGTGCTGGGATTCAAACACGGGGATAGATATTTTGCAAATGCCACCTGGTTAGTCTACACTAACCTACACTAACCTACACTAGTCTACATACTAAAGAAAGGGATAAAGGTCCTGTACTGCATATAAATAATATGCTGGGGAGGACAGGATGGGTTATTCCTGCTTCAGGCAAAGGCAAACCCATCCACAGGATTGCTTTTGCTCAGGGACCTGGATGCACATTTTGGGTAATGTGTGAGGGTGGGGAAGTCTGATATGTACCTCAAGGATTTGATTCTGGGTGAGAACAGCCAATGATTTGAATTGTATGATGTTAATTCATATAATACTGTATACCATCACTACTATGCTTGCTAACATGCAATATCAACAGCATTACAGTAACAATTGCCCTGATTAATAAAGAATGAAACTTGATGACATTGGGAAAGTCCAGCAATGACAGAACCAGACAAACACAATGGTGATGGAACCAGAACTGGCTTTGGTGTGCAACAATCCAACACCACAGATCATCTCTCCTGCCCTTTGGACTGCTATTAGGGATGGATACTGTCTTGGTTTCAGTTGGGATAGAGTTAATTTTCTTCCTAGTAGTAGTTAGAGTGCTGTGTTTTGGATTTAGGACCAGAATGATGTTGACACACTAATGTTTTAGTTGTTGCTAAGCAGTGTTTACACTAAGTCAAGCACTTTTCAGCTTCCCACACCACTCCACCAGCCAGTAGGCTGGGAGGCACAAGAAGCTGAGAGAAGACATAGCCAGGACAGCTAACCCAACTGGCTAAAGGAATATTCCATACCACAGAATGTCACGTCCAGTATATAAACTGGGAGAAGCTGGATGGGAGGAGCCAATCACTGATTGGGAACTGGCTGGACAGCTGTTGGCAGGTGGTGAGCAATTGCATTGTGCATCACTTTTTCTGTATATTCTATTTTTATTATTATTATTTCCCCTTTCATTTCAACTGCCTCTATCTCAATTCAGGAATTTTACTTTTTTTACCCAATGCTCTCCCCCAATCCACTGGGGGCAGAGGGTGAGTTGTGAGCAAGTGACTGTATGGTGTTTAGATACCTGATGGAATAAACCATAACACTAGCCTATAGAATTTGTGGGAGGGAGGGTCCAGAGTCCCAGATACCTGGTTGCTACAAGGGATGCTTCTAACATGGGATCTGTTAATCTGGTTTTGAGTTCAGCTATGTTAAACAACTTACTATTTTAAGCTAAAAAATATTTGCTGGTTTTTGTCAAGAGTAACATGGATTGCTTTGTGTATACACACTGGATTTGCACTGTACTCGCAGAAGTCAGGTATGAAATTAAAAAAAATTATCCTTCATATTTACATAATATCTATTTCAACAGTTTTGTATGTTCAAATTGGTACAAAATCACCTTACATTAACAAGCTGTTCACTACAAGCTGTAAAGAACAGAAATATTAATTGCAATTGGAACTTACAGATGATATGGGAAAAGTCCATAAAGTTTAAAACTGAAACTGAAGCTTTGCTTCAACTGGAAGATCGATAAAGACCCAGGGGTGTTTGCATTGGCTATTATGACTTGAGGATTTCTGGAGACTGCTACACTTGTAAAGTTGGATCAGCACTTCAGTACATTACTTACATAAATATATATATATATAAACACATACACACACATATATATTCAGTCTAAATAGTTACATCTCCAACCTGAACAAGCCTTTTGGCAGATCAGGAATGGGAGGGTTTTGTTTTTAGAATGAGACAATTAAAACATGGGCTGCCCTGAAGCTCCAACTGAATTAATTTCTCATGTTATGTAGTTTATCAGGATCTCATCCATGGAATAGTTTGCTAAATTAACAGCTCAAATATGGAATAGATTGCATTAAATGTTGCAGGTCAGGGGGAAATTAATTCCAAAGTATTAAACTCCCAAGCCCAAATCCTGCACTTACAATACTGTGGATTTACGCCAGTGTAAATGAGAGAAGAATTTGGCCCCTGACCTTTTCCAAGCAGGTCATTATAGTTGAAATAGTAACTGATCTTAGAAAAACATTTTTGCTGCGAGGTATTTATTTCTGTATAAAGGTTTATGGAACATCATATTCTTTGCCCTTTAAGACTGATACTCACATATGTAAACACCACTGGGCCATAGCTTAATCCAGCCCCTCTAAATCTGGCTAAAACAATGGAAATATCTTCTGAAACCATTGTGGGTTATATCCAATATAGTTAAAAACATCTGACTGAAACCGCAAATATGCTGGTATTTGGTTGTGCTATAAAAACATTTTTATGTCAAATACAACTGGGACTAATACAGTAAACTACAAGTATAGTTAACCCTTGGAATGAACCACTTTTAGACACTTGAAGTTTAAGGTAGTCTGCATTGATTACATTTTCTTATGAAGAGCATAAAATGAATGTAGGGTATAAAAATGTAGGGTATAATTACTAGTACTAATAGAGTAATTGGTATTTATATAGGACCTTCCATGCTATACTATAAACATACCAGCAATGCAATAAACTCCTGTAGCTACTAGCTATGGACCTGATCATGTCCTGAGTGCTTGAGGAAAAATTGAGCCCAAATGCTGCTTCTTTTAAGGGAATAAATTTGTGCTCCCTTTCCCCTCCACATCTACCTGTACTCAAGTGCCCACACACAAGGACCATTTCAACGCTCACCAAACCTGGTGTTGCCAGAGGCTTGATTGATGCTTAGAAGAGCACAAACAAGGAGAGAAAGGGAAAGCAGAGTTAGGCAGGGTTGCAAGGGGGGGGGGGTTAGCTGGCAGAATGGTATTGAGAAAAAGGTTTTCCAAGTAAGAGGTGTCCCAGGACAAGATGGGACAGTACTGAGTACAGAGCAGGGTCTCAGTTTGCTGCCCTTCTGTCTATGGTTCTGGGCAGCACCATGCTGGGCACTGGCTCAGCAAAATCATTTCTTGTGACAGTTCAGTCCCCCATCATCTGCTCAATACATAAATAATGGAAATGTGTGTGGTCCATGTGTAAAAAGTATTTTTAAAATAATGTATATTTTTAAATAAAACTGGTATCTGAGAGTTAAACTTATAGAAATGCATAATGTAAAATAGCAAGTTAAGACATTCTCAAGAACCCATGTACCACTAACTTAATGGACTCAAGCACAGCAAATCCTACAGTTCATGAAAATGTTTTTGGACAGAGTTTGCTGACAAGTCTTGCTATGGTGATTAAAGAAGATACTATTCCTAACTGCCCCACTGGTGAAGTTGCTGGACTTACAGCAAAGTAGGCAGAAGGGAGCACTGTGCCATTCCAGGGACATTTTCCTGTCAGTACATGCATCATGGCTCAAAGCCCTGATTTGTCTGCAGGGGAGATACTCAAACACTTGATAAAGCTGGGCTTCCACCCTTGCACTATGTCACTGCTTTGGAAATCTACATTTGTTCTGTATTATATTAACAAAATATTTATTTTGTATGAAATGCTTGTTTCATTCTTTGTTCCATTCCTAATTTTTCTCTATACAACATCTGGGGAATAAATGGAAGCTTTCATCTACAGGGAGTCCTCATGTCTTCCCTGAGTGGTAACAGCTAATTCAGTGCAACCCTTGTATAGGGTAAGAATGTTTCTCTCTGTATTCATTGCTTTGTATCTACTTACACTGAATTTCATCTGCCAGTCATTCTAGTATCATGCATACAATTAATTTTAAATGCCATTAGCTACAATAATCTTGGATCACTAGCAAATACTGTCAGCTCACCGTTGTGCAGATCACTTATGAATACATTGAACAGCTCAAGCTCCAGGCCAGATCCCTGTGGAAATACACCACTACCTCCCTAGTCATTTATTCACAGTCATTGCTTCCCATCTTTCAAAATCTGTGGAGAATCCATGAGACCATTCTGAGATGATTTAAGAGTCCTTTAGCAGAGATCTTGTCAAACTTCTCTGGCAATCCATACACAGCATTTCAAATAGGTCACTCTTGTCCATGTGAGTGGTGGCTTCTGTACGCCCAATAATTACACTATTCCCTGACCAGGAATTCATTACAATATTGTTTCCTACTATAATATAAATGTCAGTTTTACACTTGTAAAATAAATAAACAGGGCTGCTATGGATTTCACCAGTAGTCATTTTACAGTTTTGTGTAGGAACAGTGCAAATAAGATAACCTTCTCCAGCTGCTGGATAATCCAAACCTGACTAAGTTTCCTTGACCTTCACTACTAAGTCATCAGCAACTTATTTCAATTAACTTACAAATATTAGTGCCATCTGTTTTTGTAGGAAGCAGACAGTGTTTTTTATTTATACATACAGTGCAAACCTCTTTATCCTCACAGTCTAACTACTTGCATAATTTTAATAAGACCATATATACGTGGCTGAATACACTAAATACTGACAGCAGTTCATCAAAACAGGTACATAAGCAGGTTCCTCACTTAACTGCTTTCCCCATCCAGCCACACACTGAGTCTCACTGATCTTCTTATACATTTCTGCCTATGAAAAATGTGAGCAACACCCAAACCTGGACCTGATCCTATTCCATTCAAGTCAAGGGTAGTTTTTTCAGAAACACTATGGAATTATAAATGTAGTACTCTGAACACCATCAGCTGCTCAGCTAAAGCTCTCAGCACCTTCCAGAGTTAAGCCAACATCTTAACAGTCATGCAATGAACCCGGATGCTAATAATTCAAACTGCCATATCTGAAAAGATTAAAAGGAAACTCTGTTAATTGCTACGAAGCTTAACCCAACATTCAGCCTTTTTCTTCCCTAACAACATTGTAATCAGATGGTGAGCGCTGAGCTCCTGTCTTAGATTGATGGTCAATATCCACTATAGCAGGATAACAAATAGCAGCCCTTAATGTTCTTCATAATTAAGCATCCTTTTAAAATGAGCTGCCAGCATTGTTAAACTCTTCAACTCTTTGATACCAGATTGGTTGATCCTTATTTTCCAGGTGGATAAAGCTGAACAAGACCCAAATAACAAAGGTTCCGTTATCAGTTCACATTTTGGTTTATCAATATCTTCAACTGCATTTTGTTAACCAACAATATGAACCTCTGGTTTAATATCCAATACTGAAGAACCAAGGTTATCCTCTACAAAATGAACAACAAAGTTTTAGTAGCTTATCACAGTGATGCATTTGCTTGCTTCATATTTTGATTTGAGTATTTAAACTTACATTTATATATTTCAGTATAGAAAACCTTTGTGAACTAGGTATGAAAGCATAACATGTTGTTTACTTTTAGATATCAATGAAATAGAGAAGCAGGCTTAATTGTGTAACTCCTCTGATCTTCATAATTGAGACCATCCCATTTGTACCATATCTCACATGTAACTGATGAAAGAAAATGTGTGGGAGCAAATGTGTGGGAGATGAATTTATTTGATTTTCAGAGCTACAACAGCAGCTGGTCAGCAGGTTCACTCCAGTCCTCCCTAGTCAAAGTAGCTCAGGACCAGTGAGGTTTAGATCTTTTATTAGAAGAGGTTTGGCAGGAAATGCAAATTATTATTCAAAAGCAGACAGCTGGAGGGCAGGAAAAGTGGGGAGCAGCCATGAACCATTAATATGTACTTGCTAGTCTGATTAGTTTACCAACGAGAAAAGAGTGGAATATCTTGTGCCTTTCACTCTCTGCCTACATATATTTTAATAGAGTATTTACGTATACAGTACTATATCTATATACACCTTGTTTGCTCAAAGCAAGGGCCAAATTATACCAAAATAAAAATCCTGCCAAGTTCTGATGAGAAGTTCACCCCTTTCCTGCTTCTCATCCTTCCCTCGAATGGATACTGCCAGCACATTAGTGCTGAGCAACAGCTGAGAGATGGACAAAGAAAGCACAAAACAACCTTAGTGTAACAGCAGTCAAACACTCGGACAGCGGAGTGACCTCCTCCCCCACCCCACTAAATATCCTTCTGGCTCCCATAGAAGAAATTAGGAGGATGAGTTAGCACAGCTGAGCTTACATATATGGAGGACACCACCATGTATCTCTGTAAGAAAGGAAAGAGCACAGTACATAGCCCTTTCTGCATTCATCTGATTGTCAAATGTCTTAGTTGTATGGGGGCGCCTTCAGTTTGTCCCCAGGTAGGGAGCAGGAAGCCTACAGCCTTCTGCTGCACCTGAAGAGAACTTAAAAGCACACTGCAATTTTCAAAGTTGAAGGTAGTTTATCCTGTATTATCTGTAGGCTGCCTTCTTGGAGAACATGTACAGAAAATAAACTGCACAGTAGAGGAATACTTTTCATGCCTTCCATACTGGAGCACACAAAGACTCCAAAGATTTTATTAATTCAGTACATCCACACGCTTAAACCTTTAGGCAGTGGGGAGTAAGCTATTTATCTTTTGGTTTCTTGTAAGGAATTCACACTAGACTTGCTGTTAAATCATTTTCCCTGTACTACTAGTTCAGGAAATTAACTATAAATGAACTATGAAAACAAATCATTCTGCTGCAATTTTCCACTGATATTACTTTACAGTTTTAGTACATTTAGGAAAAGCAATATAGACTGAAAAAAAGAGTTACAACTTATTTATATACTGATCCTTAAATTATGCCCTTTCCTCTTTTAACAGGCCCTATTTATAAGGTATTTCTTGCTTATTCTGCAGTGCTGTATTGAAGCTGGAATCATCCTTATGGCTACAGCATCATACATGGTTTCACAGTTAAAACGGAAGATAATTTCACTCCAAGGCTACTATTTACTGAAATCTGTGGGGGAGGAGATAAAAGTCAGTTTCTTGTATTCTTTACTATAAAGCAAAGAGCTTCTGATGTTTATATAAATGGCGATATTGAGATATTCTGTGTTTTTTCAGTAGTTACTGATTTTTTTTCATAATTTCCTCCCTGCACAAACACTACTGCATTTCTTTAGAAAGATTAAACATCAAAGATTTATGCCTTCATTAAGGTCCATGCTTTTCATCTGTTTGAAGAAATAAGAGATGGTGTGCTTTAAATATGGAATATGCAGTTTGCTCTGAAAATGTTTTTTAAGCAACACACAGGGGTAATTGTGGAGAAGTTCTACAGTTCTGGGGAGATCTAATCCATACTGTTCAAAACTCCGTCAATAAAGTCTTACACCATCAGACTGTCAAATTATTTAACAAAGAAAATCTGATGAGAGATATTTATTGAAATGTAATGTTAACTAAGGGTATGTATGCTGCAAGTTGGGTTTTTTTAAATACATATTTACAGAACAAAGAAATAAGAAATGACAATGCTGTGAGCTGAACACAAACAGCAAAACATAAATTCTGCTCCACTGTAATGTGGTTATTTTAAGAAATATAAATCATTTAGCTAACATATTTGTACATTCACATCAGGGCTGTGCTCTGAAGCACTAAGTGCTAGCTGAAGTGGGCAGCAAACAGCGCCTTTGAGTTGATGGCAAGGGTAAGTCTCCTGTGCTGCAAAAAGCAGGCAGTAAACATCTTTTTCTCAACACTTTAGATGAGCCACGTGGAAATGAAGTTTTCCACCACTACGGATTGCAGTCTAGTGGCTACAGTAGTGCCCATTCTAAAATGAATGCACTTTACCATTTGAGTAGTTAGGGTCAATTCTACAGTAAGGATTTGAAGTCTTTATAGGTTAAGTGGGAGTAAAATGTGCTCCTGGGTTTTTTTGTAGCAGTATAGTGGTAGCTGTTAGAAGTGGTGGAGAAACCAATTCTTTTCTCATGACAAAAATATAAATCCACAAATTGAAATCTGCAATTCAAAAGAAGTTATCTGTGAGAAATCCTGAATCAGATATTTTTGTGTGAAATCCCAGCTTCACTGAACTCAGTGGATAAAACCTCACTTCCTTCACTAGAGGCACCATTTCACTTTTTGTTGGAATTTCTTTCAAATTAACATTTCCCTACTGAAAATGTTTAAACCAACTTTTTTTTTTTTCTCCTATTTTTTTTTTTTAAATTTTCCCCCTCCTATCCCCAGTAGGAACCCCTTTTTTACCAGAAGCATTTTGGTCAGACCTACAAAGGAGCTGCAGACAGAAGCCATGAACAGATGTCCTCTTCAGGACCCTGCTGTGAGTTGGAAGGGGTTACTACTCTCAGCTGCTTAGCACCACTCCCTGCTCTCCTCATTAAGGATCACCCCCACTGGTGCGCTCATTGAACAGTTTGTATGAACACTTCCTACATGGCACAGCTTCAGGCTCAGCCTGTTATCTTGGTACAGACCAACGATGAGCAAAACAAATGGAGCTGATTTTGCTAAAAAAAAAAAAATGAGGGAGCTTCTACACAAGTCATTGTGGGAGCAGATGGAAAGGGCAGCAGCCTTTGACAGGGCGGGTAGAGCGAGTAGCTAAGACTGTAACTTATTGTGGTGAGGTGGCTGGATTTGGAGAAGTCAGTCCATCACTCAGAAACCAGAAGTTCCTCCAGTATGTAATGCATGTAGAGTTACCCGGACATCAGGAGGAATCTGGCTCCAAGTCTTAAAGAGCATTTGTCCTCAAAGTGGTAGCACAGACATTGAAAGCTACTAAAGAATTACAGAAAACAGCTACCCAACCTATAGTTCAACAAGAATCAGAAGTAAACTAAATGACGGTGTAACTTCCCTCCAAAAGACACGTTCTTGTAGATTCCTGAACATCAGCATCCTCTGATGACTTTACAACTCGGGGGTGTATTTTGGCCCATGAAATCTGCTGCATGTAAACCCTGTGCTGGAACCCAACTGCCCTCACCAGACAAGCAAACAAGCAATCCTCCATGGCCACACAATTCTTTCAGGAATTAAGAAGCATTCATAGGGGTTCTCACATCTTCCTAACCACAACAAACAGTTAGTCAAGTTACCTTTGTTAAGCAAACCAATTTTCATTGCTTTCATTCAAACGGCCTTAAAATAGAATTCTTGCCTGCTTTATTTTGTCAGATGCAAAGAAAACTGAGAAACTGTATCCATTGTTCCTTAAAAGAGCTTATTAGTGAAACAAAGACCTTTTTTCTCCAGTGAGTGCTGTTTGTGCAGTTACTTCATGACATTTATTTGGATTCCGTCCCAGGGGAAAAAGGCCAAATTCAGTTTCAGCATTTGCCTACTACAGCATAAACAGTCATTAGTTAACAGATCTTTTTTGGCGGTCTCTATGTAGCCTCCAACATCAAAGCACGTGATATCCATGAAATAATCAAAGCAACATATGTACACTGAAGCACTGTACATACATTATTTTTCAGTAGCCTAGCAATCCTCAGAAATTTGAAGAGGTTCTCCTAGGCCTTGAGCCAAAGCCCTTGGAAGTTGATGCCTTTTTTTTTTTTTTTTCCTTTGACTTCAATAGATGCTGAGTCTGGTTGTCAGATAATCACTGCCATGTTAATGGCAACCTACTTTCCATTTTTGTATTAACTTCCCGCTCAAGGAAGATACGGGGCCGAAAGCACTGGAGAATGAAATAATTTGCCCTGTTTCTACACAGGGTAGAGAATGCCTGGGTAACGGCAGCCAGATTCCCCCTTAGGGCTTCACTGATTCATCCTAACCACGGCATGGAAGAGTGAGTGGGTACTTCCTTTGCCACAGCTTTTTTTTTTTTTTTTTTTTTTAATGAAGGACAGCATTAGCAGTAGAAAACCTACGAAAATTGTGGTTTTTGTGTTGTGTCCACTGGAATTGGGAACAAGGCCAATTTATTTTCTCCTCTAATGCCAAGCTGCTGGCAGTCATTTCTCCTCTAGGTGTAAGTTCTTAGGGAAATACTGGTTATCTAATATCTGACTTTGCCTCCCATTTTTCTACATGCTGCCACAGTACTGGCACTGTCTGTACTTTCAGGTCTTGTATAACATCACAGCTCTTCTCCAAGTCCTTCAAAGCCAAAAAAAAAAAAAATCCAAACAAAACTAACAAAGTAATGCCTTTGCTAATCCCTCCTAACATGAAAAAGTGACATTATTTGAAATGAGTCACATAAGAGGAATAACCTTTCCCTGCTGTTAGCATCAGAGAGTGCATCTGTCCCCCTGCTCTTGCTCTGCATCTGGTCTTGTGCACTGCTGAGGTCTGGCTTTTGAAGAACACAGAACTAGATCTATAAAGCAGTGTGGCCAGCAGGTCAAAGGAGGTGATCCTGCTCCTGTCCTCCTCCCTGGTGAAACTCCACCTGGAATGCTGCATCCAGCTCTGGGGTCCCCAGCACAGCAAGGACATCAGCCCATTGGGGTGAGTCCAGAGGAAGGCCACCAAAATGATTAGAGGGATGGAGCACCTCTTCTATGAAGAAAGGCTGAGAGAATTGGGATTGCTTAGCCTGGAGAAGAGAAGGCTTTGGGGTGACCTAATTGTGGCCTTTCAGTACCTGGAGGAAGCCTACAAGAAATATGGAGAGAGACTTTCTACAAGAGCATGTAGTGGCAGGACAAGCAGGAATGGCTTCAAACCAAGAGCAGGTTTCGATTAGATATTAGGAAGAAATTCTTTACTGTGAGGGTAGTGAGACACTGGAACAGGTTGCTCAGCGAAGTTATGAATGCCCCATCCCTGGAAGTGTTCAAGGCCAGGTTGGATAGAGCTCTGAGCAACCTGGTCTAGTGGAAGGTGTCCCTGCCCACAGCAGGGAGATGGAACTAGATGATCTTTAAGGTCCCTTCCAACCCAGGCCATTCTATCATTCTATGAAAAGGTCACTGTCTGAAATGGTTGTGAATACTTGACCTGATTTGATTAAATGAAATCTATTTTAATGAAAGAAATTTCCAATGTTTACTGGCAAAGAGGCACAGCAGACAAGTTTTGCTGAAGTTGAAAGAGGTGGTAGAGTTGGCTTGGGAGGAACATATACACTCCTGGAGAGTGAAACCTAAAACTAAATCCCTGTAAGAACTGATGATAAGTAGTTTATTTTTAGTTGAGTAAAAACAGAGTTCTGAAAAAGAGCATGAGAGAGTAGGAGAGTAAGTGCATGGGTAAAGGACTGCAATAAGGTTTAAATTTTACAAGAAGCAACTAATGGAATATAAAGATACTATTCAAAAATATATAAAATCCATGAAGGTCAAAGAGCAAAACATAATCACTTTTAAAATAAAATAAATTTGAGACATACTTGAAGGTTGCAAACAAAATGAGTTTAGTGGAACTATTAAAGGCAAGATCCAAATCCCATTGAAGTTGGTGGAAAGACAATCACTGACTCTTACAGTCTTGGACTAGGACCAAAGAGAACAACAAAGAAATTTCCAATGACTGAAAATGTATCAAGAAAATCTCAGTGGTTTCTTCACATCTGTGTTTGATAACAAAGAACACTGGCAATGCTCATGAAGGATGCATTTGTGGGTACTAATGAAGACAAAGTAAAGGAATCTGTGAAGTAACCAAGTACAGGAAAAAAATAAAGACAGATAATAAGTAGTAATGGATTATACCCACAGATGAAGCATAGCATTTTGTGTGTTTACCTGAGCACTGTAATATTTGTCCTGCCATGTTCAGGAAAGTCTTAGAAATAGGTACTATAGAGCATCTCTGAGCACACTGGGCAACTAATAATTGAATGTCAGTTGCTAAAAATCAAATAGAAGGTTAATATTTTTAATTACCTTCTGTTTTTTAAAAGATTTTTATATACTTTGGCCAAATATTAGTAAATTAAATTGACATTTTCAGCTATTACTTTCAGAAACACTTATTTCACATGAAAACAAGCCATGACACGATTTGCGATGAGATAGAAAGTATTTGGACTCTTCCTTGTTTCCGGTTATTTTTATAAACAAAAAAAATCATACCAACAATGAGCAAGCTAAAACATTTCTGAATATGAAATACCATGTCTGATATGGACATAGACCACACTCACTAGATTTAAATATGTCATTATTGGTGTGAGTTTAGTCACGTTGGAAAAAAATATGCTGTATCTTTGTGTATGAACATGCCCACTGGCAATCCACAGTTCTTTGTCTCAACACATCTCCAGGAATTGCACTGAATTGGAGAGTGTAATTTCCTAGGCTATCACCTTAATCATTCTTTACTGCATGCTAGGGTATTCCTTTGTTACACAGGACATTACTTTGTTGTGCTTTGCTGTTGATCATCCTTTACCTGCTACACCTGTTCCAGCTGTGGAAATTGGGAAGATAGGAAAGACACTAGTAAAGCATGCAGTGGAAGAAATGAAGTGGCATTTGCAAAGCCAGATGCTAAGACTATTCAAGATAAAACCTAAGTATGTTCTTCTTTTGGGTGAAACAGAAAAGAACAGATCATAAACATGCAGTGCTATTCCATGAGCCCAAACTGGCAGCAATTATTCCACCAGTCAGTCCCCGTGAAACTGTTATAATCTCATGACCCAGCTGTGAACTGTTCCCTTAAAAAGCAACTCCCCTATGCATTGAGTTTCTGATTATCCAAGAGTCAGATGCAAACAGAAGACTTGCAACACATATTTCAGGTGCTACTGAAATGGAAATACACATAAGGTATAGTCTTTCTACTTCTCCTGAGACACATATTTCAAGTAGTTTCATTTGCAATGCAAATTTATTATGGGCAAATATTGTGTTATAAAGTTAGGAAGAGGTAACTTACTCTTAAAGGTCTACAGACTATCCTGATTTTTGCCCTTCAAGAATCAGGAAGACTTTAGACCTCTGTGGTTGCATAGATAGGATTGCAAAAATGCCCTGCAGTACAAGCTCCTACGCTTCCGCCTGAGTTGTTTTAAATGTCCAAAAAGATGTAGCCTCTGGCTCTCCATCATTTCCTCTGGGAGACAAGTTCTATTATGTCATAGCTTTTCTCCCTGTTCTGTAATACATAGCCCCTACTGATACTTAATGACACAAACCACAACAGATGGCTGGCAGAGCACTGTGGTAAATTAATAGCAACTCTTTTAGGCATTCAGAAGCTTGGAAAATCTTGGAAGAATCCTCCAGTATGGATTGTAACTAACATAAAAGGAAGCCACAGAGATAACATTAGAGATATTTTTGTCCCACTTGAAATGTAGGACGTGTCACTGTTACCAAAAAACTAAGAAAGATTTTATTAATAAACTGAAAGAGATTCAAGGAAAAACCCTCCCTATACATAAACTTTTGGCCTACTTTCACAAAAAACCTCCCACAACCCACAATATTTTGTACATACTCCTCTTTCAAGGAAAGGCAAAATAGCAGGTGATGGTATTTCATGGTGTCACATGTCCCATCTACAAATTCCTGAGGGAACCTCCCACTTTGGCATTCCAAAAGGGAACACCAGCTCAGTGTCCGTTGCCGACTAGCTGACTGCAGATTTGGCAGGTTCCAGGTGCAGGTGTGGAGCTGGATACTTGAGTAAAGAGGTATATCACTCAATCTGACCTCGAGACAAAAGCTTCCAACACATTTGCTCTAAAAAGATGAAGTTCAATGTCTCTGAAATCCTCCTTTTGAACTCTGACACTAACCTCTGAAAGGTATTTAAGTGTTCCACTCCCACTGACTTCAACAGCATTTGGGTACCTAAATACCTCTCAGTAGCTGTCTGACAAGAAAAAGAGCTACTTGCTTGAATAACTTAAAACCTGATCCCAAGTGTCATTTATGCCTCTTTTCCTCCCAGTCATTCCAAAATCCAGGTGTTTCACTTTCTTTAGATCAGAGCTACCAGAAATCAAGTACAGCTTTTGAAAACCCTCCCCTTTTGCTCCTCACGTTCCGCTGGCTGTGGAAAAGGACAGTGATGTATGACGTGCTTTGGCTGACGATGCTCCAGCCCGCGCTGCTGCGGCGCTGCACAGCTCTGCCAACAACCCGCCACCGCCGCCCCGGCTCAACCTGTTTGATGAAATGCTACTGTATTTTCTTACATGGAAAACAAACAATGCCCTGAGCTGTGCCCTGATCCCCAGCAGTGATGCTGGGGAAACTCATAATGCCAAAGCTCAACCTACAGGAGCTTGAGGCTGAGTTTTTATCATAACTTGCATAGTATAACGGGGTCTGGAGAGCTGCTGATGTCTGGGCAAGAGTGTATTAAATACACTTTTATAGCTTAAGGGCCAGGGGACAATGACTTCTGTGAGATTTTAATGAATAGACATTAAGGCTCAGACTATAAATAAGTCGGTTGGAGGGCTGGCATATAGACACACTCGTGTAACATTCCTGTTCATTTTATTTCCTGCAATTATGGCCTCTGAGTGAACTGACAGCTCCCAGTTATGGGTCAGGACCTGGCTTGGCCAAGCACCCTCTTCAAGGTGGCAGCTCTCCTCCACGCAGGCTCACCATGCAGAAAAGAATGGGCTAAACTCAAGCACACAGAAGTTTAAAAAAATAAACACTTTGATATTTCAGTACTTTCAAAACTTCACAGGGTTTGTAAAAGGGAATATGAAATGCTTGCCTATATTTAGGTCACTTATGTAGGGCTACATTTACTTTGTAAATCTATCACCTCTCTTTTTTTCCCCCCAATACTCTCCATTCAAGCCAGGTGCCTTTCATTTTTCCTTTATAAACTTAAAAGCACTGGTTTGGTGTCTGCAATAGCCTTCTGGCACTTCATCCTACCTTAAATATTTGGTAGAGGAAGCTGGAAGGATTTCCAGGTAAAAAGTGAGAAGGTTCCTTTCTACAAAAACCACCTTTAAAATTAAAAATTTTAGAAAAGTAGCAAAACTTGTTACATAAGAGTTAGATGCAAGGTCCACACCAGAGGCTGGAGGACCACTGGGTCTGAGCCTTGTCCTTGAAATCTTTTCTTTCCCAAGTTACCAGCTGGGCTGGAAGAATGTTCCAGAGATGAGTGGGTAAAGCTGGTGTTATACTTCGATAGAGTTTTCCTCTTTTTTAGCATTTGCTGAACCAGAAAATCTAGGTCATGTAGGAATATCCAAATCAAATAGCAAACTGCTTTGGCAAGGGAATGCAGAAATGACCATGCCAGGGAAAAAAAAAGTGCAACTTTAACATATTTGTCAGTTGCTATTATGACTTTTCTTATTCCTGGGGACACCAAAGTGTGGACAAAACAGGAAGGGAAAGATTTGAAAAAGTCATAGATCAGTGAATACATAGAACTTAAATATTAAGTACATTACAGTGCTTTTCCAAAATATGCCTGAATTTTTATGTGTTCAGCTTTGAGATCTATTTTACATAGTTGAATTAAACAGGAATTTTGCTAGTGATGTCCAATCAACTAGGACTTGATCATAGCTTTGTCACACATTATTAAAGTCCACGTTTCTAAAGCATGGTTCTTTATGCATTTCAACATTCATGTAGCCTAGAGGAGTTTCCTTGTACTGTCACTGTATTTCTTTTTGCCACTCCTAAAACTTATCTGTTTATCTAAAATTTTTTGGAGAACACGTACTAAGTATCTCTGAATTTTCCTGGAGCTCTGACTAATGAATCTTCAGAGAAGTCTAAAACCAACCAGGACTCCATGAAAGTTACACACCAGCTGGGAAGTTTCTTTGTGGCTTATTTGGCTATTGCCAAATGTAGGTGCAGTGCTACAAAATATTTAGTCTCTTTCATTTTTATGTTCTCAGTAGAACTAATACATGTCAGCACCCTTAATCTAAAAATAAAACTCATTCACACAAAAATACTCTTCACTATTACCATGACATAAACCGCCCTTACCTTCAGAAACCCTGAACCGCTGACGGATGTAGTGGTATAGTTTTAAAGCTAGATTAAAAAGTGAACAGAAGCAAGTGCTTAGCTTTACATTAGCTTTAGCAAGCAGAGTGTCATGTCCTTGGTTGGAGACAAGCAAAACGAAGAAAAGGGAGGTCATCCTCCCAGAGAGTCCCCTCGCAAATCCATCACTGGAATACAAGTTCATGGACATCACCCAGACTGATGCCCTGCCCAGGTCAAGCAAGCCTCAGGGTGGTAAATGGTACCTCACCTGCCTGCTAACACAACAAACATTTGCATCAGTCTGTGCCTCCTTTGAGTATTCTGTGAAAACCTACACCGACTATTCATGATCCCAAGCTAAGATGGGACTAACTCTTCTTGCTCCTGCTGATTTCTGTAGAACCTGAAGACCCTTCAGAAGACATGCTTGGCATGCTGCACAGCAGGGCTTTTCTTTAAGAAGATGAAACAACAATGCTAAAAGTACAGAGTAATGTTCATTTTTTCCCTTTTAAATAAGAAAGTGAACTGTGTCAAGCTAGGATATCAGTGAATAAAAGTAACTTCTTTCAGTAACATGCAAAAATCACTGAGGAAAACAAAAAATCTTCCAGAACTCCAAAAATCCAGAAGATTATTCTGGTCAGAGAAATTGTGAGCTGAGGTAGCCTCACTGGAGCAAACTCAGCATTGGCACCTGAAGCTAAATTTAACAGAAACACAACCTCTCCATGGGGTAGGTAGGGCTAGCCTTAGTTTCTTGAATGGCGTCTTTGATGATACAGATTTTGTGCTATATTTAAGAACTCAAAATGGTGGCCAGCTGGCTCTTTGATGAGGTATTATTCATAAGCAAATGGGGAGGTTATTGTGAGGACATGCTGCATGTGGCTGAGGTTAAACACACCAAAACAACTGTTCTGGTTTCTAATTTGAGCAACACAGCAATTACCTCTCTCTGACCTACCTGGAAACCAAACAGAAGAGTTCATCCCCTTCTTTTATTGACCAGACAAGTTTAGTCACACATTTTACTTATCCTATCATCACCACATAATTGCTTACAAATCTTCAAAATTAGCCTGATGCTCTGACAGACTTAATATGGAAATGGTAACAAAAATATGTTTTAGAGTTGCTGTCTTCATCCAAACTAAACAAAACATAACCTCACTTTAGGGTCTTCATATTCCTTCATATTCTCTTCATATTAATGCAAAATTGCTTTTCAAATCATATTTTTACTCAATTGACTGCTATATTGTTTGAGTGCAGGATAAGCAGGAACAGTTCAAGAGGCACGTGATCCTACACTCAGAACCTGATCTAGGAGTTCGTAACTATATGCTGCAGATAGGCAGGATGCCAAAGAAACTACAGGCTGTAAAATTCACTTATTCCAGAGCCCTGAAAAATCATATTTTCTAATGAAAGGCAAGACTGTGAAAACTAGAAGCTAGTATGGAGGGCAAAGAGCCCAGAAATCAAAGAACCAAAGCATACCCTTGGGTGAGAAGATCACAACAACCTCTACCTGTTCACTGGGTCTTGCTCATTTATTTAGTGGTATTTGGGTCAGTGAACCCCTACTACCTCTGGTCTTTGCTGCTGCTGTTATGATAAACACCGAGCCCATTACTGCGAATGACAGACATATGATGACAATGCATTCACAAAAACCTATACTTGTTTTTGGGAATGCATTGCCCACAGGCACATGCATAGGTTTTGGCCCACTTTACAGCACTGCTAAATGCAGTGCTGCTAAACGCAGAAAAGGTGTCAGTTTTAGGGCAGTTTCTAGCATACACATTACTTGTCTACTCCTGAAGTAAACAATGCTGATGTCAAGGTATGCAACTCAGATGTCCCAAGCCTGGAGCTTCAAAAGGACTCATAGATACTGAAGAGTCCATAGATCTCTTCTTGAGATACTCTTCCCTCAGAAAGTAAGCTGACATTGTTTCGAGCATTCCTACTCACTAGTCGTTTCAAATTCTAACCCTTCTACAAGCAACATCACTCCAGAAAGAAAACAGCAGGCTGACCTGATATACCACTGGCACTGGAACAAATGTGACCCCTTCAAGATGCAGTTATCAGCTTGCTGGGGTCCACCTGAGCAAACAGAGCTTGCTCTTCTGCAACCTGCCCAGGCTTGCCCAATGGGGATATGTGCCAGAGGCTTTCTGCTGAGTGCTAGTGGAGGCTGAAATTTGTGGAGGCCAGTGCTTCATTATGAATTTAGAGGTGGCACTTTCTATGCAAAGAAGAGATCTCAACATAGCCTGTGAGGTGGTGCTCAGATCCCCATCTCTCCTACACACTTCTTTCAGTGGCCTTAAGAAACTTGGCACTTTAGACTTGTTTGGAAATACAAAACATAATGCACAGGAATGACATTTATTGCCTATTTCTGACCTGACAAACTTTCTGCCATTGCATGACATTGTATGCCATTCCAGCCTAACTATACCTGTCCACCCCAGAGTTCACACACTGTACATGTGTGGCTATTGTCCAAAGGTCTTCCCATAAAATGCACTCACTGCAGCATGTCACACTGGTAAAAACACTGAACTGTGTTACCATGTGACCAGCTGCTGATGTGCATACTTGATTTTCCTGTCATTAAGTGAATTTAAGCATTCTGGGCACAGCATTAATATTCTGGCAATTTTCTTATACTTTGGCTTTCCCAAGGACAAAAGCAGAAGAATACAGAAACTGTTTCAAGGGCAGAGTCACTTTATATTCAGTTCTACAGGTTCAGTTGGTATTAAAACAACCAGTAAAACAGGAAACCTTTTCATACCAGTATTTCAATATATGCTTTTCTTTTTTGTAATGTTATTTTCATCCTGTGTCAGACAAAAACTTACCGCAATTCTGAAATGCTAAAAATGTTTCCAGAGGATGTGATTAAACAGAAAAAAAGCACCCCAACAAACTGAAAGTAAAATATACAGCATTCCTCATGGTGGACTTGGCAGTACTGGGTTAATAATTGGACTTGATGATCTTAAAGGTCTTTCCAACCTAAATGATCCTTTGATTCTATGAAGCAAAAGCCCTGTTTACCTAGACATGCAGAACTGAAGCTTTACAAACTAAAGGAATGTCTGCATCTTTTAAGGCCTGTCTTATAAACATCCTTGTCTAATACTGTCAAAACACAAAACAGACTCTAATTTTTAATTTAATTTGTCAGCGTTTGTGAGACGCTAAGCTAAAGAGAAAAATACAGAAGCTGTATGTGGCCACATACACAGATTTTATATATTCATGATGTTTTCTTTTGCTATGTTGACGACCTCAGTCCTTCACTCTCAGTAACCACAAGAGAAATGCACCTGTAGCAACTCAGAGCCTGAAAATTAAGCCTTTAAAAATCAACTTCAATTAGTGTGCATCCACGTCACCTGATGTACCTCAGAGGTGAAAAAAGTGGATATGAAAGTGTGTTTGTTTTCCTTTGCCATGCCTTGCAATAAGAAATTTCATTCAATATTTATCTAAGGATTTCAGTAGTAAGTAGAGAGTTTGTGGCAGTTCAGTGAATGTTTTCACAGCGTTGTTGTTACTGCAGTTGTAAAGTTTCACTTATGATTGAATGTTCAGGGCTGGTAAAACCCTGTGTCTCTTTACTGCTCACAGATGTGTCAGAAAAAAATTTACTAAATGCCTGTTTTTTATTACTGCTCTGCTGGTCCTTTTTCTGTGGACATTCCAAAATGCAAGTTAAATCTGATGGTGAATGTATCTTCCAGATATTCACATTAAAGGACGTAATTCATGTAACATAAAACATACTACCATAACAAAGCTATAAGATTTAAAAACAGATTTTTTGGAGGCAAGATCTAATTTCATCCCTCACAAATGTTCTCAATTCAATTATTGAAATAAATATATATGTGTATACATATATATGCTTTTAATATATTTACTTTATAAAAATATATGCAGATAAATGCAGCTATCTGCAAAAGGTACCCATAGGTTCTGCCAGTTGGATTCAGATGTAGCTCCCTGACTCTGAAGGAGTGTGTTACATAGACATTGAAGTCTACTTTGGCATTTTGTTCATTTATTTAATCTGAATCATTTACATAGTAACTCCTGATATTTCTTAGTATCACAGCTGAACCTCAGAATGTATCGTACATCCAGCGTAAACACTCCTTTGGTTGTACAAAACTGCCAGGAATTCTCTGCAAGTCAAAGGTCAAACACACACTGACTGTTCAAGGTCCTATTTTTATAAACATTAATGACCAGTGAATACTGTGAATTTTTTGTCCTCTTTTAGGCTGGTAACACACCTTTTTAGATAGTAAGTTTTAGAAGGATGTCAGCAGCCTGCCATCCCCTCCTGAATGATATCAGACTCTATTCCACCAGTGACACAGGGCTATCACATTGGTTCACATGTGTTGGGTATTTTAATACCATTACAACTTCTGTGGGCAACTGCACAGAACAGATACAAATGGATATTCTTTTCTGTAAACAGATTAGGCAGGAAAGAAAAAAAAAATTTGATAATTGCAGAACGAAAACTCACTGGCATCTTGCAAGACCAATTAATCTAAGGTACCATACTCACCTATCCCACATATACTGGTAGAAAAATTATTTAAACAGACAATACAACTCTATGGGCTCTTAATCTTTTATGTAATTGAGACAATGTAACTTTGCCCAAAAAATTGCAATATGTTTCATCTAATTAAGTGCAGATAAGACTGAAACTAAAAAATGCCAGTACCTCTATTCAGACTAGAATGCATGTTACATGTACCACAAAGCAATGCTACAACCAACATCTTGATTTTATAACTTTACTCTTCCTTTGTGAACATGCAATCAGTTATTTAAGTTACCAAAATGGATTTTTCCTGTGATATATGACTAATAAACACTGACGCTCAAGCACCTGCAAAAGAAACATTGCTGCTTTGTAGTCTCTGCCATGAACATTTCACCTTCTATCATCTGAAATGATCTCAAATTCTTCTCATCAAAGTAGATGTAACTGAGGCAAGGAGCCTACTTTAGTACATCAAACACATGTAACATTCACTCTATTTAATCTTCCTGCCTTTTCCCTCTGAAAAGGATGCTGTCATGCATGAATATACTGTTCCTTTATGCAGCTTCTGCCACGAAGCCAACCCTGTGTTCCACTCAAGCTTTTGCCTTTGTTGTGGTTCATTGTCTTTTAAAATTATCTTTTCAGCTGCATTGGAATTAGTCGCCATTCATCATGCCACTAATAATAGATTTAATGAAAACAAAGTCTAATTTTATAGATTCTGTAAGATGGAAACAAATCTCTTTTATGCCCATGCTGTTACTAATCAGACGACAATGCAGATACTAAACATCTACTGAGGTGCCAGAGGGAGAGAGAAGTACCATCTCCTTCCAGCTCTCAAGATGACGATCTATGTTGAGATTACAGTAAGAAAGTAATGCTAACTATACTGAGGTAAATGCCATTTGTGTAGTGATAGAATAAGACAGAGTTGTCTTATCATATTGAGTCTCCTTGATGGACTACCTGCTTTTGCTCAGAATGCACTGATGGTCCTGCAACAAAACCCCTTGTGAAATACATCAACTGTTAGGAGGTGAGATCCACCATAGAAAAAAAAATGCTGCAGCAGTTCAGTATTAACTAGTTTTGACACAAATTACATGTGGCATGCACCATCTGGCTTCCTTAAAAAAAAAAAAGCAGACAAGGCAAGGAGCAGGCAGGGAGACTCCACTGCCTTTAATGACTGAGTGGGATCAGAGAAAAGCAAGCTTGAGCAGCAGAGATTTGCTGCAGGTAATGGTATCATGGTATAAAAAATGGCAGCTGTCAGAGAGATCCTGAACTTATTTCAAAAGGTGCAGAAATAGAAGGACCTTTGCTAATTAAATATTCTATAAAGCAAAGAAAAAGTACAGGACAAACAATAAATCACACAGCTCCTTAGAAGTCATTGCGCTTTGAAAGAAAACCACCAAAAAACCCCAGTGATTTTTATGTAAGGAAAATATTTCAAAGTGAGTATTCTGTGCAAAGCCATATGCAGAAAGTGTTTCTGTGTCATGTAAACTTCATAGAGTTCTTTGGTTCTTTGCTCTGTGCCTCTGGGACCCAGTCTGGCACCGTTTGACCTCCAAGGAGCTTTAATGAAAAGCACATCAAGCCCAAGTGAGGGACTTTTTGATGTTAGCACTGCACATCACTAAAGAAATCAATACTTTTCAAGTGGTGTTGCACCTCCTCTGGTAAAAGCAGCTTGTACTCAAGACAGTGTAAGAGTTTGAAAATGAGTCCACTCTCAACAATTCTCATGGGAAAAGAGACTATCATTATGTTTATCTGGCAGGCAAAGTACACAGTCCAAAATACAAGGTGCCACAGTGTTGTACGTGTTGTACGTGAATACAAATTCTTTTTTGAATGAGTAAAATAGACACTGTCAAAATACTATTTCTGGAATTGGGAAGACATTACACAATGTCCACCTGGAGCAGCAGAGCTGTCCCGCAGCAAAAGAAGTTCAGATGGTCAACTTCCCCCATCATCCCAGATGGACCATGCCCTTTAGCTGAAATATATTTCCCTTGAAATATATTTGCCTTATATTTGAAATATATTTGCCTGAACGACCAGCCCTACAGCACACAAATCTCTAAGCACAGAACTTCACAGGGTCACCATCCACTAGGGAACCTGATGGGATGGGAGAATGAAGATGTGTGTTCCTAATTGCAGTTAGATAATGCAGCAGCTCACCTGCACATGCCAGCACAAACTTAGCTGATCTCTGCAGACATTCTAAATGGCACTTAAACAGCAGGCAGAGTTGCCTGGTAATCAGAATTTTAGACTGATTCCTCAAATGAAATTTAAGTGCTTCAACCAAAATGTACTTCTACAAATAATATATATATATATTGCACAATAAGTTTTTACAATTTTTTGTTTTTCTGATAGGAAAAGTACCTTACTAAAACTTTCTTGCAAAAAAAATTCTCAAATAGCTTTGGAAAAAAACCTGTAAAAATATTTTAAATTATGAAAAATGTAATGAGATTTCTCCCAAGCACAATTACATAGACATTTAAAATCAATGATCAGTTCCCCTCAGAGCTGAATACAGGCCCCTGAAATTTACTGGCTTTATAGGTGCTACTGTCCTGAAGTGTAACAATGCCTAACTTGCTACTTGTGATCCTACTTCTGATCTCAGAAGCAAGGTCATGATCCTACAACCTTAAAGTTAATTGCCAGTTTTTCTACACACTTTGATGTGAACTGAAGTAGGGCTCAAAGTGACCATGGATATACTTAAGCTCCTTTAAATCAAAGTGACTGTGGGAAGGGGAAGACATCAGAAGCAGTGCCCTTGGAACCACCCTGTAAAAATGGAAATTCTCCCTTCCTGAAGCAACTCCCATCCTCTGCATATCTGGAGACTTTGTCAGTAGCTAGTAAATTATCTATACTTTTTCTCACATCTCTCTCTTTCAACTCAGACAGCTGTAAAAGATTGGAGGTTGCACTGTGAAAATGTACATGTAATAATATTCAACGAAAAATACTCAGTGTCATAGCTCCTCCTCAGATGTATTTAAGAAAACTATTTTTGATGGACAAGTAATTACTACGATTAGAAAAAATCCCAACATATTATCCACAGAACAGATGGGAGAAGTGCCAGATTATGTACAAGCATACAGATGAGTGCTTTCACTGAAAAACAATGGAAAGAGATGTCATGTTTGGCTTAGGAAGAAGTGACAGCTATTGATATAATCACATTAAATGCAGATTTTCCCATTTCATATCTGGAATTATTATTGTCTTGAATTTTTAGACTTTCAAGGCTTTGTGGGTTGTATCTTTTCAAAGAATCTGCTGAAGGAAATTCATATCTTCATGGGTTTTTTTTTCACCCATAGTTTCTGTAAACTTACACTGATTGCACATAACCAAACAACTTAATTCTACGACAGTTCCATGAATTTGATGTACCTGGTTTGGGACAATCCCAAGCACAAATACAGACTGGGCAGAGGATGGATCGAGACTAGCCCTGGAGAGAAAGACTTGGCGTGTTTGTGGATGAAAAGCTCAATATAACCCATCAGCGCACACTTGCAGCCCAGAAGGACAATTGTATCCTGGGCTGCATCAAAAGAATTGTGGCCAGCAGGTCGAGGGAGGGGATTCTGCCCCTCTGCTCTGGACAGACACCACCTGGAGTGCTGCATCCAGCTCTGGGGCCCCCAACAAAAGAAAGATGTGGACCTGTTGGAGTGGGTCCAGAGAAGGGCCACTAAGTTGATCAGAGGGCTGGAGCACCTCCTCTATGAAAACGGCTGAGTGTTGGGGTTGTTCAGCTTGGAGAAGAGAAGGCTTCGGGAAGACCTTACAGCACCTTCCAGTACCTAAAGGAGGCTACAAGAAAGCTGGAGAGGGACTTTTTACAAGGGCACGTAGTGACAGAACAAGAGGGAATGGCTTTAAGCTGAAGAAGGGACTCTGAGTAACCTGGTCTAGTGGAAGCACGGGTGGAGCCAGGTGATTTTAAGGTTCATTCCAACCCCAACCATTCTATGATACAGTTGTTGTGACTGATGGGTGCACCACGACCCGGGTGTCTCTTTAAGCAAACGGCATTTAATTCAGAGACTAGTGGGCAGCAAGGGTGAACTGAGACAAGAATCCAGGAACAAAAATACCAAATTCCCCAAATGGGCATATTCTGGAGAATATGAAACCTTGGTTGGTTACATGTCAGTTCAGCTCACTGAATGGTCAGAGTATGGAAACTACTTATTTAGATTTTCAGCCTCTCTCTTTCAGTTTTATCTATGTCATCAGCTACACTGACAGTTGAAAAAGAAGATTATCAGCCATCACCTGAAAGCTGTTGAGCCACCTGCAAAGAACTTTGTGGTTTAAAATAAACAAAGCAAGCAATAAGCAGAAGGAAGGAAATATCCCATCCCTCCTACACAGATAAGGATTTGAGGCCCCCATATGATAAAGACTGGGTCTGCAAGTAGACTTGGGCCTTGCCAAAGCCAGTGTCAGAACCACCAACCTTGGCATATGTAGCCTGTGATTTGAGTCTGGTAATTAGACAGGTGACTCAGGCTGGGGATGCTACACCCCATGTTTTGAGCTGTTTTAACCAGCCAAATGTAGCAGTGCTGAAAGGACTGCCTGTCACATCCCACCCCCCTGCAGCCATAGCCATCTAGCAGGCTGTTGGGAAACATCCAGCTAATTCCTTTCTAAGCAGACTTCATGGTTATTTTCACTATGAAGGATCTGGTCCTATGACCAAGATGTGACAAGACTTTTCACTGCATAAATAAGAGAAAAATAACACATGGACCTACCTTGCAGACATCCCAAAAGCACTTCCAGCTTTAATGGAAGCTGTTTCCACTAATCTGTACTGCCAGGTGAGATTTATCAGCAACTTTCTAAATCCTATACAACAGTGCTGATTGGTGAAAAGGAATAACGGACTGGAAGGAAATCTCATGATTTCTCCTGCATAAATGAGTGGGACACATGGGACTGCTGCATTTCAGCAGCCAACACTGTATGATGTAGCCTGCTTGCACATAAAGTGAGTTTCTGAAGTTGTTTAGCCCCAATTTCATTGCAATCATTGGGAATCTGATGTTTTTGTCCAGGCAAATTGTCCGGTCCTTATCACTGGAGATAAGGAAATTAAACATTTCTTGACATACATGGATCTTAGGGCATGTGGTTAGAGTCCTCTGCTTTCACAGACTAAGCAGGATTTAGACATACAAAGACAAAAGGCCACGGCAGTTGTGATTCTACTCTTCTTGTAAAACCTGAAAGCTTTTTAAAAACAGTACACTCACAGTTGTTTTTAAAGTTTGGAAAAAAACCCCAAAAGAAACCTAACTACAAATGAAGACCTCTGTTCAACAAGATACTTAAGCAGAATGTAAATCTGAAGCAATAGTACTTCCAACTGAAGTGGACAGTAGTCATTTATACCTACGCAGGGCACATACTTAAGAACCTTGATGAATTAAAGCCAAGCGTGCAACGTTAAATTTGAGAATAGTCTTTTTCAAACAAGATGTTTTTACAATGAGTAAATAACCTTGAAATGCACTGCAGCTTAAGCTAACACTTCCAGGGAGAGCAACCTGCTACAGCGAAGGTCAGCGGAGCCCAGAGGGTTAAAGCAGCGTAAAAAAAACAGTGTGTAATTGTTCACTTGCAGTTCAGGCAGACTTGCAAGCAAAAGCCAAGCAACCCTGCATTATCCTAATGTCCACTCTCTACTTCTGTTTTGTCATGCACGTGTAATTTTTTTTCATGTTTCAGAGAAGTATGTAAAGAACATCATCTCATCTCTCCCTTAGATTGAGTTAAATATAGCTATTGCTGTTCGGTTCCCGGTGCTTTTCAGAGTCAGCTCTAGAAACTTACTGCCTTTTTCTTGACCCTGCTTCTAGTTATATTGAGATTAATGAGACACTCAGTAAGGTAGAGTGAAAACAATCTTGAAAACAGCTGGATGATTCCTAAGTGTTAGTGTATTGCAACATCATAATTCCAGAGGGCTGTAATCAGTGGCACAAGGTCTAGTTGGAGGCCTGTCACTAGTGGTGCCCCCCAAGGTTCAATACTGGGCCAAGCATTGTTTGACTTACTCATCAAAGACTTGGGTGAAGGGGCAGATTCCTCCTCAGCAAGTTCACTGATGACACAAAGCTGGGAGGAATGGCCGATACCCCAGAGGGCTGTGCAGCCCCTCAGAAGGACCGCAACAAGGTGGAGATTCCTAATTTTTGCACTTTCCTGGAATTATATCCCTATTTACCCAGTGCAGCAAATTGCTTGTTCACCAGTAAATAATACTGTCTCACCAATGCTGGGTATTTTGGCAGAAGAAATTATTACAGGCTTTAGAAGACTGACAAGAAAACTCACTTTCCACACTCATAAGATCAAATCCTTAAGAGGGCATTGCTTTCCCTCGTTCAGTTAGCATTTGACATGTGCTTAATTGTAAAAGGCTATATAATCATCATCAAAATGTATATTAAAAATTGCAAAATCGGTCAGATGTTCACTCAGGTAATAATAAGAGTTGTAACTAATACATTAGGAGTTGTATAGCCTATCCCACGTTTCCTGTGAGATGATAAGTCTTTAGTAATTCTGACAAAGTACAACCTTTTGGCCTGATTTCTTTAATGCTGAATATCTGCCTCAAAGTTTTTTTGAAAACTCAGACAAATTAGTTGCCTTTTCTAAGAGCAATATCAAGGAAAAATGAATTTATGTAAAAAAAAAAAAGGAAAATACTTTTTAGGAAAACTCTGGCCCTGCATCTGAAGCAGAAAACTTAATTCTAATAATACAAGATTTTGGAGAAAGGATGTTATTTCTTGCTAATCATGTGAAACTCACAGTATTACTGTCTGGAAAATGACAAGTTCTACCTTCCCAGTACAGAGATGCCAGCAGCAAATATCCCTTAGCAGTCATTTAGCCCATGCTCCCAAGCAGCAAAGCCCCAGGACTTTCACTTTGTCTGATATTCAGGTCTGGTGGTGGTTATGCCAAGACTGAGATCAACAGGAGACTTTTCCAGCACTGCCAATTAATCTTGTCTGAGCCAAGATAACATAGGAAAAAACCCTCCCATTCAAACGCAAACAGGAGAAAAAAATCACATATAAGGATAGAGTAGGAAGCACCTGGAAAAAAGTTTTGGCTGAGGTGAGCTTGGGAACTGCGGGTAAATGAGATGATACACATGAGTAAAGACTGGAGAGAGGAAAGGAAATCAGCTTCCAGGATTCAAGGTTTCAGACAAAAAATCTGGGAAAAAAATCACTAAAGAATACAGACATGAAATCTGCAGAAAATTTTACGTTAGTTTTGCTTTCCTTTTCTTTTTTTCCTTGTTTGTTTTTCTGTTTTTCGCTACCCTATTTAAGGATATAGCCATACTATCTTGCAAATGTGTCAATTCTGTAATTGAGATAGTCCAGTTCTTAACACAACCTTTATTGCAGACATTTTCCCAGTCCTCTATGTTCCTACAGTTTATATCTGCTCCTGCTGTATTCCAAGTGAGGTACATCATGAATCTATTTAAGAACGTTACTGTATTCTCTTTACTGAAGCTGTGAAGCTGCATTTCATGCATTTGTAACCAAGAGTACTTCCACAACATGAAAGAACTCAGCATTTTTCCAAATGCTAGTGTCAAGCAAGTTATTCAAAATAACCCCTTATCCAAACAGAAAGGCAGAATGTCTATTCAAGGACTTTCCTTGTCCAACAAAACAATTTTATTAGTCACTCATAGACTATAAGAATTTCTTTAGGAAAAACAGAGAACCCCAAATCTAGGCATGTCTAGATATTAACTGCAATAGTCTTTGCAAAATTAAGAAAGAAATGTTTTTTCAACGGGTGGTATTAAATTATTTTCTTAAAAATTATTTTCTTAAAAAATGTATTGAGATGTTGGACAACATCATAGTAGAGAGGGACATAATAGAAGAAAAGGTCATACCTGTGGTGCCTGTGGGACTTGCATCCAAAGGAATAATTTGGAGCTAAACATGGTGTACTCTGGCTATAGTCTGGCTATTCCCATACATCTCTGTCAAAAGCAGGAATGCCTCACCAATGCTTTCCATCCTACTTGTGATCATGTGCATTTATCCCTCCTCTTGGTCATCATTTATCATTAACTTTGTTATTCTGCACCATGTACTTACAAGATGCAATAAAATACCAATATAGGAACCAAAAAAAAAATGGTTTGACTTCTTTGTATTTACGCATTTGCAAACTGGAATAAGGAGTAAGAGCCTGAACTATGTAATTGTTCCAGATCTCAACTGGACCTGAGCAGATAGCCCACAGGCTGCTTTGAGAAATTGTTACAATATAGTATGTAGCTCAATATTGGCAAAATATCTATGACTCAGGGGCTAGGATTACATGATATTACTGCCTCAGAACAGACAAAACTGTAGCTGGTTCTAGACAAACCAAAGAGCGAGGGACCTATCAAAATCAGAAGAAAAAAAAAAAAGCAACCTCAAAATCTTTGAGATAGAGGTCGAAGATACAAATCTCATGAGTTCCACATTTGTGTAGTTTTTGTCTGGATTTTTTCCCAATAAGAGAACAGGAATAAGAAACAGATGAAGCACAAACTATATACAAGTCAAGGCAGGGCAGAGCTACTTTAATTCTAGGGGGACAGAGGGAAAGGTAGAAAGAGGGTATCAAGAATGATACTACAGGATATCAATATTTTAATGCAAATTCTGATATATGCAGATGAAAGACTTTTTTTCCCCTTCAATTTGGAAAAGCCTTATCTTTTAAACATAGCAGAAACTCTGTTCTGATGACAAATTATATTTTTAGTTGTATTATAATTATTGCATATGTGAATTCAGAGCTGCTTCTCTGATAACATTTTATATGCTTGATTAAGACAAGTTGTACTTGCAGAACCCAAATTACTTATCTCCTTCCCTCCCAGGGAATTCCTCCTAGCAAGGCACTTGCAACACAGGATCAATATAATTAATTTCATTCATTTCCCACAGCTGTTCTGACTAGAACAGTTTCGTAATTTGTATAGACACTAAATTTGCAATCAGAGACATAGGTAGACACATTATCACTGAACAAACATCACTTAAGTGCAAAAAAAACCCAGGATGAATACTAGAATTGGCCCAGAATTCTCTGCTACAACTATGTACATTAAGAGAGTGTGTGTGTGTGTATATCTAAGAAACTGCTGACACAGCACTGTGGAAAGCACTGCCAGAGAGCTTTCTGCTGTTGCCAACAATGTCATCATAAATCAGAAGGATTCTCAGGAGCAACTCTGTGGTTAACCTGCATGAGGATACTAAACAACAGCCCATTGTTGCCAGAAAAGGACTATTTGACACCTCTTGGCATCACCTCACACACTTAGTGAACCAGACTTTATACTATTTCTTGCTTAGCTGAAGGAGAGAGCAAAAAAAATAATTAGCATTGCATAAAAATCAAAACAAAACAGGCACCAGTCAATATCAGGAAAATCCAATACTCTCTCCCGTATTCTGAGCACTTCTCCAGCCCATTTGTTTAAAGACAAATATTTGAACAGCTTTGTATCAGATGTACCTTTAGAAAACCAGAAATTGAGAGGAAAAAGAGCACAAGAAATGCTTACCTCTGGAAAAGTTTCACTGCAAGACCTACCATCTAGGGATATCCCTGCAAAAATCCAGCTCACAATGGACCCACTTGTAATATGACCAAAAGTAGGAGATTGCCAGGACCTCACAAAGACACCTGGCAATTGCCATTCATCTCTTCACATTGCAGCAGCCGTGGGTTCACCACACTTTCTCTGCAGAAGCTGTCTTGAGGATAAAGACTTTCTCAGCTGCCTGGAAAGGGATGTCAGTGCTAAGGTTCAACGTGTCTAAGATTACATGAAATTAGTTCAGGCCTTAGCCTCATGGTTTTACCAAAACGAAGGTCCCACAAATACTCCAAAAATACTGGGGCTTTCATAAGTTTTCTAAATAAACCATCATTGCTGTGGTGATGTTTTCTGAGGAGAGATGTATGGTGCTCAGGTACAGTGAAACATCAAGTTTTCTAATGTTTTAAAGATACATAATGAAAATGGAAAAGTTTAGACAACTGTGCTGGTGGAGTTAACTTGATGATATTCAAGGATGAACTTACACACATAGAGACAATTTGCAAACTTCCCCAAACCATGTGGAAAGATGGTCAAAATCAGACTCCTAACATTTTCTTTTCTTTGTGATTGAATTTATTCTGTAAATTACTGCAAAAAAAATAGAATCAAATGGCATGCAACTGGAAAGGCTACAGTGCACCAAAAGACAAATGAGCAAATCAAACAGGAGATGCATTTCCTCACTAATTTGACGAAATCAGGAAAACCAGATTATAAAAACACAAGTCTTCACTACTGCATCTCTCACAATGCTGTCAAGTCTGCCATTACTTGAACACAATGTTTCTAAGAGCTTGTTTCTTTTCTTCCTCTCTTTTTTTTGTGCCTGAGACAAACTTTCTGTATCCTGGAGTAACGTATGAATATGATTTATTAATTGTAGAGTGACACCTTCAGTTTCAGGAAGATGGCAGCAAGGTAAATCCTCTATTTGCAGGAATAACTGTTTAAAATCCTTAATCCTCAGACTCAAGGTGCATTGGTGAATTTGCTCCCAGAACACAGTGCACCAAGATATTTTGCAAGAGATATCATTCCCCATGTGTATGCATGTGAACAGCCAAAGCACACAGGACTCACTGGGAAGGAAATGAAGATGTGAGTAGCTCTCACCTCCTCTGATTCCCCCAAGAGCCAAACAACTTCATAAGGTTTATGAGATTTGTCGGAATTTTTTTGCTGTTTAGTATTTTCTGAAGTTTTGTTTTGTTTTGTTCAAGGGTGGTTATTTTGGCCCCCTGATGGTTTTAAGAATTTTGCCTGCTCAACACTGTCTTGAGACAACGCACTGCTGGGATCTTAAAGACCCCAAACTGATTTAATTGTTGAAAGAGCCATTCACCCTGCAGCCTTCATGTACCTTGCCTGGTTACCTTCGGACCGAATACAGATCTCTCTTTATACAGGAAACTTGAGACTCCATGGCACTGTTCCAAAGGCTAAACAAAAAGAGGTTGTAAACTTTAACCAATCTACCTCCCTAAAACTAGCTACAGAGACTAATTTTCTGAAATCAAATTCTGTTGTCTGAAAACAGAACACACTTTTGGAAGAGCTTTAGGTCTTTTGGTACCATGTACCAAAACCAAGCTGTCCTCTTCTTCCTACCTCTGGTAACCAAGGACAGCATCAGAAAGTCTTTGACAGAAGCAGGTAAGTCTGACCACTTAGGTAAAGCATCAGCTACAGCACTCATAGGGAACAGACAAATCTGAGTTAAAAATGAAGATGAGAAAAACTGGATGCAACGTAATATGTGTAATGGCCAGTCTGTGCGAGCGAAGATTTGGGAAAGGTCATTAACCCTTCGAGCCTGCGCAGTGGATTTCTTAGGTGA